>NW_017728918.1:39761174-39814100 GCF_001723895.1 Crocodylus porosus
CTGCCCTCTTCCGGTCATGTGACCGCCTGGTTGCCCCTGGCAACCCGGCACCTGGGCTGCCTGGGTGATTGGCAGCCCTGCCAATCACCCTCTCAATCACGGAGCACCTCTGTGACTCCGTGACACCTCCAAATTGATTTAGAGAAATTCGGAAAGGTTCGGCAATTTGGACATAGACACAACTTTAAATGTTTTTTCTACAAACCTCAAGGTACTAGGCAGCTGATGAATGCTGAGATGCTGGGGTGGACGGAGTGTCCCACAGGAGCATGGGCGGGGGGGCGGTCCCCAGTGTACTTGGCAGCAGTTATGGAAGTGGACAAGAAGCACTTCCAGTTCACTTCCAAGTCCATTGGAAAGCATGCAGGGGGAGCCCCACACTCCACTGGCTTGGCGACTGGTACATCCTGGGTCTGGGGGGGCACCCAGGGTCCCTTTGCAACTGATCGCTGAGCCAGGGGATGTGAGGGAGAGTAGAAAATATTTATATTCAGTACTGTAACACAAAGAAATAGAGGACAACTGGTATTTCTTATTTATGGGCCAAATTTAAGTGCATATTTTAATGTGTTTTGCTACTGGTCTCAGGTGGAAAGGAACCTCTACTTTTTTACTGCATCTTAACAGAAAGCTTAAAGTATTAAAGATTAGTCAAGCATCAATATCATATTAAAGTTGCAAGTCTGATATTTGAGCTTGTTTGCCTGGCTAAATGGATATACCTTGTGAAAACTGTAAAACTAATTTGAAAACAATTTTAATTATAAAACATTAGCAGAAGTACATTTATATTTATATAACTAGATTTTCTTTTGTATGGTATTGTAGAACTATAACAATACAGGCCACTTAAATAACCTCAGTACTTTATAACAAGCATGTAAACAAAGCAAGAGATAGTTGACTAAAAGACAGGATGAAAAAAGAAAGAAAACCCTTGGTCTATTGTTTACCAAGTTTGGAAGCCACAGAGGAAAAATAATCATTGTTGATTGGAGGCAACCAGAGACCAGTTTAATGGATATTACAGAAAAGAAACTACAGAGACAATACTATGTTTAGGACAGGTAAGTTTAAAAAAAACTTGGACTAAAATTCTCAAAAAGTACCTCAAAAGGTATTTAAGTGCTTAAACTTACTGATCACTAAGCTTCAATTCTATTATTACCTCTGCTACAATCCTTCTGTGTGAGACAGGTAGGGGAGGGTGGCACCTTGGAGACATGTCTACATAAGATGTGTACTGCAGAGTTGCCAGATTAGCTCCACAGTAAAAAGTCACCTTCTACATGTTTGATGCTATTATAATGGAGTAAACTAATTAACTCCACCATAGGATAGTACTGCCAGACACAAGTACTATCCTTCAACAGTTATTTACTCCACCATGGTGCATGTGTAGATGATGACAGGGCTGGCTGGGGCACAAGAGTGCTTCAGCACAGGGCTGCCAACTCAGGCTAGTCCTGCACTAAAGCACCCTCATGCCACTGCCCTGCCACTTGCCCCACCCCAGGGGTTGTGATATTTCTATCCCCCTGGCTGTGACCAAGCTATTTTTAGTCATCCAACTCTTCATCCCCACACAGACAACCCTGCACCCTGGAAGATCCACAGCTGCCTCCCTGATCCTGCCAACATTCCCTGCTGTAACCAGTAAGCCGATTTTACTTGCCCCTCTCCCTATCCAAAGTTACTTTCCCCGAAGCTGCAAAGTAAGCATCACTCCCAGTCTATGTTCATTCAGCTTATGAAGTGAGCTACATGAATGTAGGCTGGGAAAAGTAAACGTATTCATTGTACTTGCCCAATGAATTTAAGTGCTTAGATGATTTTGCAACAACCATTTTTTAGTACTTTATCTAGATATCAGGAACTTCCCTCCCCACCTGCTTTTCTTAATGCAGACTATAAAGATGAAAGCTGCAGCAGCGTATGTCATCATGAATTTTGCCATTGATTAAAGTGGAACACAGATGTCAACCATGATCTACTGGTATTTTCTGCAGCCATAGTATCATATTGTACCTCTTGAGGAATATATTTAAGTCTTGGCCTTTCACAGATCAAGTCTAAATTTCTTTTGAAAGATCCAGAACCATTTTACGAAGCCACTTGGGGAGAGACAGAAGATGAAAGAAAGCTTTTCACATGCAAATATACAGTTTATTCTTTGGAGGTAGTAACCCAAGATCCACTCTTATTTTTCTGCTGTGAATTTTATCTACTGAAGTCTTCAGCCGGGGCTGCTTGAAGTTAGATGGTTTGCAAGCATCCTCAGCCATTCTTTCTACCGTACAACATCACAGGGTGTGCTTTTTTATTGTTTCATCCTTTTTTGTCAGGATCTAGCTATAAAAACAAATAAAACTGTCTGTACTTTAAAATGGATTAAACAGTATCTGATGTATCCAAGATTTGATACATCAGGACCATTTGATGGGGACTTGTTTTCTTGATTTCTGTGAGGATCCTTCCTTTCCACAATAAAACATAGATGACTATGAGGGAGTGGGGCCTAGGAGCGGCCATGAACTCCCTAGCGCCCCCTACCGTCACGTTAGGGTGGACTCAGCACCCTCAGAATCTCGCCCGCCACGACTTTGATGACAAATAAGTTGTATGGGAGGCTGCCTCTGTTCCCCTAGTTGACAGTACCAATGTTCCTGCCCCTACTCCGAAATGGGGTATCTCTATGCGCCCCACCTTAAGGGCTATGCGTGCCTCCAAACCTCCCCTTCAGCATGCCCCAAGCCTTGCAGCTGTTCCGGGGGACGTCGTACGGTCCCTTGCCCCTCTGGTGCCCTCTCTCTCGGGCACCCTGGGCTCCTCGCCCACCTGGCGCCCCCTTGGGCCAGGCTCCTATCTTCCAGACCACTCCCTGCACCCTGGGCCTGTCTCGCCAGCATCCGGCTAATCGCTGGCGCCCCCTGGGTCCGGCTCGCTACCGCCGCCCTACTACCGGCGCCCTTGGGGCTGGCTCGCTACCGCCGCCCTACTACCGGCGCCCTTGCCAGCGTTCCTCGCCTGCTCACCTGCGCTCTTTCTCTGCCCCGCTCTGGGGCCTTGCCCTCTCTGGGGCCGACACCGTGCTCCGCATGCTAGGGGCACAGGTAACCACCGCCGTGCCTGTCCCCTTGACCCTTCTCTGGGTCCGGTTGCCCCACTGGGCAAAACACTGCCCTTATGGGCTGGGGTCTGCCACCCCGCCCACCGCACCTCCCTGGCACCACGGTGCCTCTCCGGCACAGACAATAGTGCCCCGCTGGCACTGTGCCCCTACTGGGCACTGGGAACCCCCAAACGGCTGGGGAGCCCCCGTGAGGGCTCCTCACTCCCCTACAGCCTCACCCGGTCCTCTGGTGCAAACTGTAAAATAAGCTCAAGCCACCCGGCTGTAACATAAACCACACAGAGTCTCCCTGCTCCAAACATAAACACAAGCCCCCACCAAGGCTCTCAAGCCTACCTCCCTTTAGGGCGTTCTTGTTCCCCGCATCATCGCAGCCGGTTAGCGTGATAAGGCTGTGACCACTAACTCAGGCCACTCAGCTCAGCCACAGAGTTCCTGCTCCTGTGGCAGCCAGAAAGGAACTGCTAGGCAGGCTCCGGCCTAAGCTGTTTATAAAGGCCAGGTCCTGCCCCCTTCTGGCCACGTGACCCGCCTGGTCCCCCTGGTAACCGGCACCTGAGCTGCCCGGGTGACTGGCAGCTCTGCCAATCACACTCACAGTCACGGGGCACTTATGTGACTCCGTGACAATGACAAATAAAAGGAACTATACTTTGAAGTACACTGGAAGTCATTAGCAGGTTAATTTTGCAGTCTAATATCAATTTTTTGATGGCACTATTGTATTAACCACATACATTAATTGATATTGTAAAATGTAGGGATGAGCACTCATATCCTGTTAGCGTTTTTTAGATAACATACCTGTTAAAAAGCATTGTATATTGAAAGTAACTAATCAAAATAATATAGTATTAGAAAATGTTGTTTTCCACTTTTCTGGAAGGCTCTTCTCCAGTACTGACAAGGGCATAGTTTACCCCTATTATCTTACATGAAATATACTGCTATAAATCAATTTAAAGTAGCAAGTTAGCAGAGAATATTGTGAGTACAAGATTAGCTCAAGTGTAATCCAAATTTATAGAAAATATCTGTTAACACTGGTATTTATATTATAAAGCTATGTTAGCTTGCATTCTGAATGCGAAGCCATCTGTTCATAGGTTTTTAAAGATATAAGCAAATAAATACTAGCTCTCTACATTTTCAGAAAGAAAAGAATAAGCATATACTACTCACTTCAAGGTTGCTGAACAGTCAGATCAGTCTTTATACCTGGTATGTTATGCAGTGTTTGTACAACAATTTTTTTTTTTAATAAATAAGGAATCAATTTGGGAAATTACTTCCAGAGTCAAGCCATTTCTGCAAGTAGTTTAAATGAGTCATTTCCATTTCTGAAATTTTCGTAAATAGCTAGTCAACTGAGAGTGAAACCACAGGGAATGCACTGCACAATTAAAAAAAGGCAGAACAAAAGAAAAACCAAACCCAGGAACAGCAGTTATTTCATCCTGGGAAGTTAGCGAGAATAGATATGACTAACAGACAAGGCAGAGATGGAACTGGGACTAGCTTCCCAGATTAAGGACAATAAGAAGTCTTATGACTGTAAAATAAGCTCAAGCCACCCGGCTGTAACATAAACCACACAGAGTCTCCCTGCTCCAAACATAAACACAATGACTGAGGTGAGATTTAATAGTAGCCTTCAACTACCTGAAGAGGGGTTCAAAAGAGGATGGAGCTAGACGGTTCACCGTGGTGGCAGATGACACAATAAGGAGTAATATTTTCAGCAAGGGAGGTTTAGGTAAGATATTAGGAGGAATTTTCTCACTAGGAAGATAGTAAAACACTGGAACAGGTTACCCAGAGAGGTGGTCGAAGCTCCATCTTTGGACTTTGACTCAGGTGGGGAACTTACGGGCAGGATCCCCTGGGAAGCCAGACTGATGGGGTAAGGAGTCCAGGAGAGCTGGGTGTTAAGGCTGTGCGAAGCTTTGGTCACTGAGTCGATTTGAAGGACATTCATTCCAATTTGGCAGCTGAATTTCCAAATCCAAATCAAATCAGGAGACCCATTAATCTCTCTGAATCAAATTGGAAGCCTCTGATTCAATTCAGAGTGATTCTTAGAAATTCAGCGATTCAGCCATAGACACAACTTTATATGTTTTTTCTACGTACCTTGAGGTATGTAGAATGCTGAGAGGGTGGGATGAAGCATCCCGCGGGAGTGTGGGAGCTGTCCCTCACACACTCAGAGGCGGACCCAGAAGTGGACCAGAAGTATTTCTGGCCCACTTCTAGGTCCACTGCTGAGCGCACAGGGGAGATCACCTTGCTCTTATGGGATGCTCCATCCACCCCAGCACCTCAGCATTCATGAGCTGCACCTGGCACCTCAAGGTACATAGAAAAAAACATGAAGCTGTGTCTATGGCTGAATCGCTGCTTCTCTGAATCAGAATAACATCTTCAGATTTGGCTGAATTGAATCGGGACAGTGATCTGAATCAGCTAATTAAAACACTGTACCCTGAATTGGACCGAATCCAAATTTGAATTGAATACTGCCTGCTCCACATGCTCCTACTGGCTGTACTTCAAAAAAGCCTTACTGAGAGTGCAGGTAAAACTTTGAAAACTCATGGCAATGAAGTCCCATATAATTAAACAAAGGCAAACATAGTGCCCATATTTAAGAAAGGGAAGAAGGAGGATCCACGAAACTGCAGACCTGTCAGCTCCACCTGAGTCCCCGGAAAAGTCTTGGAGGAGATCTTCAAGGAATTCATTTCTAAACACTTGGAGGAGAAAAAGGCGATTACGAACAGTCAGCGTGGGTTCAGCAGGTGTATATCATGCCTGACCAACCTGATTGCCTTCTATGATGAAGTGACTGGCTCTGTGGATATGGGAAGACTGTTGGATGTGGTGTACCTTGATTTTAGCAAAGTTTTTGATACAGTCTCCCAAAGCATTCTTGCAGGGACACTAAAGCAGTATGGTCTGGATGAATGGACTGTAGGCGGCCAGTAACAAGTGAAGTGAGCCAGGGGTTGGTCCTGGGGCTGGTTTTGTTCAATGTCTTCAGCAATGATCTGGAAGATGACACAGAGTACACCCCCAGCAAGTCTGCAGGTAACACCAAGCTGGGGGAATAGTAGAGGAGGGTAGGGCTAGGATTTAAAGTGACTTAGACATATTGAAGGATTGGGCCAAAAGGAATATCATGAAGTTTAACAAGAACAAACGCAAAGTTCTGCACTCAACATGGAACAATCCCATGCACCACTACCTGCTGGGGGCTGACTGCCTGGACAGCAGCTCTGCAGAAAAGGACCTGGGGGTAACAGTGGACAATAAGTTGAATATGAGCCAGAAGTGTGCTCTTGTTGCTAAGAAGGTTCAAGGTTGCATTGTTAGGTGTGTTGCCAGTAGGTCAAATGAAGTGATTATTCCCCTCTATTCAGCACTAGTGAGGCCACATCTGGAGTCTTGTGTTCATTTTTGGGCACCCCACTACAAAAAGGATGTAGATAAGTGGAGAGAGTCCAGCAGAGGGCAACAAAAATGGTGAGGGGGCTGGAGGACATGACTTAAAAGGCAAGACTGAGGGAACTGGGCTTATTTATTCTAGAGAACAAGAAACTGAGAGTGGATTTAATAGCAGCCTTCAACCAGCTGAAGGGGCAAAAGAGGATGAAGCTAAACTGTTCTTAGTGGTGGCAGATGACAAAACAAGTAACAATGGTCTCAAGTTGCAGTAAGGGAAGTTTAGGTTGGGTAATAGGAAAAGCTTTCTCACTAGGAGGATAGTAAAGCACTGGAACAGGTTATCCAGAGGGGTTGTAGAATCTCCCTCCTTGGAGGTCTTTAAGACCTGGCTAGACAAAGCCTGGGTTGGGATTATATAGTTGGGGTGGTCCTGCTTTGAGCATGAGTTAGAAATAGATGACCTTCTGAGGTCTCTTCTAAACTCAATTTTCTATATTTCTATGATTCTGACTTTGACTGTCTAGACTAATTCAGTTGGGACCACCTTTTTTTGGCAGGTGTGCCACAAATTAGCTCTGTATCCCCTCCAAGTGCCACTCTGATCCTATTCTCCTGCCCCAAATGCTGCTCTGCTTTCTGCTGGCAGCATCGTGCTTCCTGCCCCCTCTGTTACTCTGCTTTCTGCTTCCTTCTGTATGCTCCCTGTCTGATTTGCTACTTTTCTTTCTACTTCCAGTTCTATGTACTGCTGTACTGCCTATCCTTTCCTGATCTGCCACGTGACACACACAGTCTGCCCATGCCACTTGAAACCCCTATGCCACAAGTTGACCACACCGATCTCATCCAGTCATTCAGGTTTTGAAGATAAATTACATTCCTCTTACATCATTCTCTGAAGTTATCCTCTGAAATAGTGTTCTCTCTATGTATTTAGGAAATAGTGGAAGAGGAACTGAATATGGGAGAACAAAAATAGTTTGGGTCTATCTAAATAAAAACTTAACCTTAATGACCATGATATGGAGCCAAGTCTCATATGGTGCAATTTTCTTAAACCCTGAAGATTCATGCTTTAAGCTAAACATAACTCACAAACTGCTTTTGGTAAAATTCAAATAAAGTTGCTGAGAACGTTGTACCTTGTGACATTTAGTGATAGGAATATCGGCCATCAAAGTCTGCAATTTCCTTTCCCCTGACAGGCAACTGCAGTCAAAAAAGATGTCTTTAGTGGCAGAAAAGTAAAGAGCAGACCCCTAAAGGCTCACAGAGGCATTCTATTAATTTTATCACCATTAAAAAAATATTCTATGCTGGGACAGGTTCTTTCACTGATGGATCTTAAACAGAATCTGTGAGGAAGCATATGACAGTGTAGAGGTTAAAAATTTTACACTTGTCACAGAGTAGGTGGTGTGTTGAGATGCAGACAAAGGTACTTTAATCAATGATAAAGAAAACTGAGAGACTTCTAATAAACAGTACAAAATTGGAACAGAGGACAGAGCAAGGAAGCTGGTTACGTACTGTTTTGAGAAAAGCTTTTTTATATTTCTAGGAATACTTTAAATCTGTGTTATTCCCCAGATTCCAACTACATACATCTAAATAAAACAAGTTACATAAAGAGATTGTTAATAATCCATGACCCAAGACTTAAAAGTGAATCAGGATTCAAATGCTGAACATGACTAGCTTCCTGAATTAAGTCTAGAGACAACAGTAGCAGTGTTAAAGCATAATAGCACAGTAGAGAAATACACATTCATAATGCATACCATCAGTGCTGCTGAAAGGCCTAAGAAAATATATATAAGGATAATGCAAACACATCTTAAACCACTATCACAAAGAAATATTCAGACAGAAGAAAAAGTTAGCATGTACAATTTTAATTTCTTGTTGTAATCAGTCAACTTCCCTTAATGAGGGATTAATTTGCTAGAACTGCTCTTTCCATTGCACATAAAATTGTATCATCTATGTCAATTGCATTATTTTAAGATGTCATGCACCTATGCCCTCCGCTATCAGGTCACAGCTGAACTGAGTAGGTGTACAGGTTGAAAGCAGAGGGCAACAAGACTTAAAAGACTTTGCTTAAAAGGTCTCCCTTACCTTGCCTATTTTGTTGCTGAAACATTGAGTTTTTGAAGAAATACCAGTTGAAAAATTAAGATCAAAGCTATTGCCTCTCTACTTGAGAACTGATAAAGCAGGATTGATTACTTCTCTAATTTGAATCAAACCCAGTGGCAGAACGGTAAAAATCCATCTAAACAAATTATGCATCTTCTGTAAAATGTAATTAGTATCAAAAAAATCCTTCCTACTATCAAAAAACCCTATGTTATCCACTTCCAGATAAACCACTGGAGTTAGGCAGAAGGCAGGAATTCTGGTTGAGAACGTCAGATACCATAGTTATTGAATACCATAGATGTTGAACATACATCTGAAGTGCTGTACACAAAAGGGAGAACTTGTTTTAGTAGTAACTGTGGATGTCAGTTACTATGTCTTCCAAATCCTTCCCCAGATTCTCAAATATATTCCAATTCCAACACTGGAGTTACTATTGGACTTAAATAACCTAATAGTTAATATGAATATTCAATATACATGAGAAGTATATTTTTCTGTTCAGTATTTTAAAATGGAGCACAGAAAATAAACAAGAAGCTTCCAAGTTTATTAAGGATCACAGAGACTAACTAGAGGAGGAATCTAGCATATTAAGAATATAATTGTCCTCTGCTGTAGCACTGATACAAGTGATACGATGACAACATAAGGGGAGGTGCAAATTTTGAGTTAAGCCTAGTATCTTCTTAGGCACTGAAGTACTACATATATATGGTTAAAGGCATCTTTCCCTTTTCTTTGATCCTTAACATATGAAAGAAATCACAAGTGTTTTCATGGACTGTGTGCATCTCTAGTTTTAAGTTTTCTCATAAAATCTGCCAAGTGGTAGATATCACATTGACATCAGTTTTGATTTCATCATCACCTGATTCAGACAAGTCATTATGGAGTCTAAACAATGCTAGAAAGAAGGTAAGGATTCCAAAATTTATGGTAATTATAACCCAATCCTTTTGACTGAGCTGAAAGAGAACACATCTCTACAAGTGACCTCTAGCGATTGATCACAGGGTGCTCAAAAAAGTTGTCACTTAATTCATGGATCAAATAGGACTTACAGGAAAGAAGTCTGGATAGGACAATTGTTATAGACAAGTTCTCCAGAGTCATTTCAGAGGGTACAATAGCTACACTTGACTGACCTAGAACCAGGCACTGTTAGAGTCCTCATGCTGAGGCTGCATCTCAACAGACAACAGATACAGGATACAAGTACTTGTTCAGTTTCTTATGGAGGAGACTTGTCACCTCCACAAAAAAGAGATTTCACATTGGAAGATCTGTATTGCAGGAGGGTTTCTCTCAACAGGGTGAATGCCTGTATGCTTTCGCAGAAGATGGACCTGACTTCCACAGTGTTAGAGAAATCCTGGCACCAAATAAACTAGTTTGATATTTTTTTTTGAGGCTTAACTAAATATGAAGGATAGGACTTTGCTTCAGTGGCTGTTTGAGGGTCTGAAAGGCAGAGATTTAGATTTTATGTTCTCTCAGGCCTGAGGTTGGAGGTATAAATAATTATGAATTCAATGTCTTTCCAAAAGCTACATAGAAAAGCACATAGCCTGCATACACCATATGAATTAAAAATGACATATTCAAATAATTTAAACCCATCTGTTTTTGTCCTTTGGGTATGTATTATAGTCTCAATGCCATTTAATTGGACAGAAGGAAGTCCACGAGTCTAACAGAATAATTATACCGAAAGTTAACAAATTCATTAAAAAACTCCAAGAGTGCGTCCAGATGACCCTGCATGTGCTCCTGTGAGACGCTGCAAGGCACATGTGCAGGAAGGAGAAAATGTTCCCAGTGCTGCAAACGTAGATATCCCCTGGATATCCAGAGGTCACAAAAACCTTCAGACAAAAAATCTGGGGCAGGGCACAGTCCCAGACCATGCCCTTTGGCAATGGGAGGCTGAATCCTCCACAGAGATGTTCTGGCTGGAGCATCTCTATGGTTGGCCCTTGCCCTGGCGCTGAAGCATGCTGCCTGCCTGTGCCAGCAGCAGAACGCTGGACCCAGGCTCCAGTGCCAGTAAGTAAGGAGTTGGGGGGGCTGGAAGAGGGGGGAGGGGACCATGGGGGAGACTCCCACTGGCCCTGCCTGCTCCCCCAGCCTCCCTGATCCCTGCCCCACCTGGCCCCATCTCCCACTTGCCCCCGAGTCCCCCCGAGCCCTGCCCTGGCCCCATCCCCCTGAGCCCCAACAATTGCTGCCCCCCAGCAGCCCAGCAAGAAAAATAAATAACTGCTCAGCACTTACAGGCAGTTCCAGCTACCATTGGGGGTCACTGCCCCCCTGTGCAGTAGGGCCAGGTGACAGCCCCAGCAGCACCAGCCTGGGCCCTGCTGCTTCCCACTGCCCTGTACTACCTGGGGGGTCGTGTTCTGCCAGAAAGCCCTGGGGCCACCCCCAGCCCCTGCTGCTGGGGTGAGTAGAGGCTTTTTATTTTTTTTTATTTTCTGGAGGCTGTGTTGGGGGGTGGGGGTGCAAGTGGGGGATAGGGCCAGGCAGGGCAGCAATTGGGGGGTCTAGGGGAAGGGGGGGTAGAACTGAGTGGGCAAGAGCTGCAGGAGATGGTGGGGGATAGGGCCAGGCAAGGCAGCAATCCAGGGGGCTGGAGAAGCAAGCCGGGGTGGGGCATGTGGGGGGATGGTAGTCTCTGCAGGGGCCATTTGGCCCCTATGGGGGGCTGTATCCCCTCCTGGGGGTAGAGTAGCCCCTGAGGAGGGAGTATAACCCCTTTTGGTGGGCTGTAGCCGCCAAGAGGGGCAGCAAAACGCATAGGTATTAAGAATTCACTTGATGATGATGATAGAGACACTGGTAGGTTCCAGATTGCTTTAACACTGTAGATATATCAATAAAGCATTGCCCAACTGATCGCTCTCTGTCTCTCACTCTTTCTCTCTCTCTTTATATATATAGTGGTCTTTTGTTTTAATTGTGGAGAAGCATGGATTTTAGAGTATTTAATAGAGTGACTTTGGGATTTTTTTATCAGGGGTTTTTCATTTTTGAAATAGGGAACACCAGAATTCCTGATAGGGAGGCCAGTGGCAGGACCCTGCCTGCTCTGAGCTGGCAACTTGGACCCAGTTGGAGGTGGCTGACCTCCTGGCCAATTGGGACCAGAAGGACATGTTTTGACTGTTCAAAACAGACCACCACACTGGAAACATCTTCTGGGTGATAGCTGCCCAGATGGCTAGGCAGGGGGCACACATGGCAGTAGTGCCGCAGAAAAGCCAACCATACCCCTTCTCACCTTCTTTCTGCAAACCCCACATCCCTGCATCACACACCCATCATGTGAGAAGAAAACCAAAAGCACACATCAATACATATAGATATTTAGAATGTATTTTATCATTAAGATAGAGACACTGGTAGGCTTCCAAATTGCTTTAACATAGTAAATATATTAATAAAGCATTGCCCAACTGCATTCCCCTCCCTCTCTCTCTCTCTCCCCCTAGATATATACATGTATATGTATATGTGTATATATATATGTAGAGGAGTCTTTTGTTCTAATTGGAGAGAACATGGATTTTAGGGTGTTTAAAAAAATGGATTGGGAATGCTGCTGGAGCAGTCCACCTGGCACAAGGGTTAGTGTCCCCCGATACCAATTGGCCAGGCTCCAGAAGCTCCTGAGAGCAAGTAGTTCTAAGCTGCTGTCTAGGGCAGGTTTTTATATTGCTGGGGCCTGCACAGTTGCTGTGGCTACCCGTGGCTGCCGATCCAGGAGGAGCCAGGCAGAGTTATTTTTCACCAAGTGGCACAATTTGCCTCACACCAAAGTGCATGTCCAGGTGCGTGCCCTGAGGCAAAAAGCCCCAGCTCAAATTTGCACCACTTCTATTTGAGCTGCTGCACGTGCATGTGCTTACATGTGTAGACATGCCCCCAGAGTCTGAATACTATTAATACAATGAAAATATTATTAGTAAAACCAGGAAAGCTATAGGTTATGGAGTTGACTATATTGAAATTTATCAAAAAAAAAAAAGGTCAATTTGCCATCGCATATTTTGTATACTAATGTCTTGATATATTTACTAGCTAGTATATCAGACCAATGGACTTATCAAATCCCCAACAGTAATGTGCATATTCAGATTAACATCTTTGAAGGCTTTATCTGATTGAGTAAATAGCAGAATAAATTTAGCAAGAAGAAACTCTAACATTTTCTATCACTTTATTTTAAGGCACTTTTTTTGTAAAATTTCTGATCCTATTTTATAGCCAGAGACAAAATGTAAATAGATTAATTCTACGGGTCACATTACAAAGATCATGTTTTATAGCTGTAAAGTTTCTACAGAGTATGAAAATAAATTCGGGCATTGTATTGTTCCAAACTTCTTGCTGATGGCCCAAAACTTTAATCTAAATTGTATGCATCTAAATTTAAACAAGGAGTTTTATATTGAAGCATTAAATACAAATTTTGCATATTAAATTTGTATTAATATTAAGTGATACAAGTTAAAATAATTTGGCTTTGACTTTTATAGTTTTCTCAACCATTCTGAACTGACATCCACAGTTGTACTAATAGGTGGTGTGGGTGCTAAGGTGCATGGCTGATAGCCCCAAAGTTGCAAGCTCAAGGTCACAGGAAAGGCATTCACAGTGCGGCCCTGTTAGATTCCAACTAATCTTCAAGTTCAACTAAATACTTTGTCAGAAAAACATGAAAAAGGAAGTCCATTGTTATATCTGTTTGATTAGTGCATGAGCCAAAAACACGTCTAATGTATATGCTTTGTGTATAACCAGGAATTCTTGATTATGAAGTTAAAAGCACTATATCATACCTTGATAAATAGCTTTGAATCCAGGTGAGCCAATGCTGTCATCAGATTGTAAATGGAGCCACATCTGGTTGCTCATGCTCACAATAAGGTCAGGAACACTAGATCCTGTGAGTCTGTATATAGAATAAACTGAAATGTCATTTCTGGATACATTGCTTACACATATATGATATTAAAATGATATTTTAACAAGTTTTTAATAAATGTACTCTACTGTTCAAATGAGAGGGCTTATTTTAGCATTGACACACTATGTTGGCATAACAATGAATTTTAGAAAGACTCTTTTACAATGTGAATTATCTATTAATTCAACTTAAATATACCCAGGTGTTGTAAGTCTATAACTTACTTTGTGGGAAGGTCAGGAAGGATTAGGGGTTGGGCTAGCAGGTCTTCAGGGGGAAGTTGTGGGGGTTGGGAGGGGCTTGGTGGTTCTGTGAGGAATGTTGTTCGTCTTGGATGGGGGGAGACTGGGGTTAAAAATAGCTTAGTACGGATTGGAGGAGTGTAGCTCCTCCACAGGTGCCAGATCTAACCTCTCTGAAGGTCTATACAGTTCAGCACTTAGACTGACCTAACCCTAGTTAGGCTAATCTAAGTGTAATGTTTGCATGTACCCTAAGAGCTAAGGCCTATATGTTTGCTTAGAATAAAGGATGTTTTTACAGCATGAAGTTATTCAAAATAGGACTTCGAATTATTTTTTTTTTACAGTTCTCCTCTTGTGTGGTGGAGGATGGATGGGGGGAGGGGGTTGCTTGCCATTGTTGGTTGGAGGTCCACACAGACTGCTGTGTGGTGTGCAGCTCTGGACTACAAACAGGCACCTATTACAGCCCCCTGCTGTGCCAAAGTTGAGCAGCCCTGATCTAGAAAGTGAAAGAATCAGGTTCTTTTTTCTCCGCAACCTAAAAGCATTCACATCTATACTGCACCTATACTGCATACCTGCCCAATGCCCGCTCCAACACGCTCTAATTAGAACATGTCAGAGTAGGCTCAATTAATCAAGTCTCCTGGAGCGTGATATTAACATGCTCCAGCAGCTCCAGCGTCATATGTATTCAGCATCCCCATGCTTCAAAATGGTAATGGGATGCTTTAACTGAAGTTCACTGAATGAGCTTCAGTTAGTGTCCCTGCTGCCATTTTGAAGTGTGGGATGCTGAATTCATGAGATGCTATAGGTGCTTTAATTAGAGCAGACACAAAAAGCCACTGTAATTAAAATGCCCTCCACCCACCCCCTGGAAAATGTGTGAAGACATCCTCAATTCCTATCCTCCCAGGAAAGAGCCTTTATCAGGAAGACAGAAGCTGGGATTGCTAGTTTTCTGCATGCATCGTGCTGAAGATGCGCTATTGTTAAGTCACACAAGAAAGACATAATTGCAAAAAGATGGTACCAAGCTGAACTGAACTCTCTATGCTTCTCAGTGCTGGAAGCTGTAGGCTGCATGGCCCTTCAAAAGAAATAACCCTATCCTTATGGACAGCAAATAACATCAAATAGTAGTCTTTAGCATTCTCTTCTCTTGGTAGATCACTAAGTGAGTATTACTGATTGACGTGATGGAATCACACTTCAGATAACTTAGAGCTGTGCACTATTTTATTTTACCTAAGTGGCAATTAGAGTGAGATAGTTTAATAAAATATTTCAAAGTACAACTAAAGATGTATATATTGTCCTCCAGTATAACCATATAATTATAATTAACCTCAACCTATTTCCCCAGTCACAATGCTTTACCCATTTAAATGCTATTTTTGAAAATCTTAAGCATTCAATAGTAAAATTTCAATTTTTCATAAAAATTTTGATTCTCTGTCAAGGAAAATGGAATGACAAAACTCCCACTCTCTGTATGTTTGGACAGCTTGTTTATATTTCATTATCTGACAAAAGGTAAGATCCTCCTGTAAGACATCCTGGAAGCTGAAAGATTCCTTGCTTTTCCTTTCTCTATTTCTGTCATCTGTTGCTCAGTTATCTAGCATTATTAGTTAAAAGTATGAAACAGATTTTTCTTGAAATATTTTCCAATATCAAAACCATAGTTTTATCTTTTCTTTCTTATTCATGATGAGGAATTTTGTTTTTTGTTTGTTTCTTTTTGGTGGGGGGGTGGTTTGGGGTTTTTGTTTCTTTTTGTTGTTGCTTTTAAAGGAAGGGATTTCTAATTTCCAATCCCTTGTTTGTTACTTGTACAGTAGCTAATACCACAATCCTCTAATTTTGACTGGGAAACTTTGGATGTTGTTACTGATATTCCACATAAAGGTTAGAAAAATGGTTTAGACCCAGCCCAGATATATTTGGTGAACTTTTCCCTTTCCGGTACTGCGGGAAGTATTTTTAAAAAATAATGGTATATTTTGGAGGATTTATAAAACTGCATTAGGCAAACCAAAGCACATGATTAGCCAACTTGAGCAACATAAAATTGTCACTAATTTAGAAAGGACAATCACATCAGTACTATGAAATTCCTGCAAAGGTATGCACATCTGCAAGAATGGAATCATAAACATTTTCTGAGCTCTTAGTACTCCTTAGGACTGAATGACCTCTCATTGATTTTGCAGGGTATTCTTCCCCTTCTATGGTGGCAGTCTGACATTTGACAGTATCGCTTTATTCTTCATAGATGATGAATGGGATACACAATTTGTATGCTTAATTGCACCCATATGGCAAGCCAACACTCCAAGGCCTTGACTTAGGATACTGCTCTATGCAGCTAGTGTCACTGGTTAATTTAGCTTAGCTAAATTATACTTTCTATACTTCTAATTTTATCAACTGTGTAGGCATTTCAATAATTGGTACCTGAAATCTGAAATACTCAATCACACTATTAAAAATTACTTCTATCCTCTATATCAGACAAACCCTGTGAATAACATTACTGTTCCTGCTTTTTGCATACTATAAAAATAAGGTAAGTTATTGTAAAGTCAAACTGAGGTGTGTTTTTCCCAGCTACATACAGAAAAAAATAATGAGTATTCTTTAGGAATTAAGGAGGTTGAGATTGTTTTTAAACCTCCATTAGGTTTCTAAACTGTGCATGAAAAGAGGAGAAGAATCAGGAATTATTTTAAAAATGTATCTTTCTTATGAAACATAACAAGGAAGCAGTTTTTTTAATTCAAGTGCACAAAGCTGAACAGTTTATATTATGGAAAATTACATGCAGGCTTTTTATCTTGATAGTTGACTTTAAGTACTAAACTTCTAATCACCAAGTCCTGATTTCATACTATTCAAACCAGATAAACAATTATTTTTTATTATTATATATTATTAAAGTCATAAAAGGTTTATGGTATGACAGAATTAGTAAAGGTTTTAAACTGAGTTTTATTAAAGCATATGAAAGAATCTTGCAAAGAATATCTGAACAACATATGCCAAAGCACTGCTTGACTTCTCAAATGTAAAACATGTGTTGTCTTAAATTATAAGAAAGTAAGAGCATGAGAGATTATCGCCTCAATCTCAGGTCAGTCTCTGGTCCCCAGCAAAAAAGGGGAATAACTAACCGAAAGAGAATTTTTGCTTAGTTCCTGCAGCTATGGACTGGAACATCCTCAGTGTTGATGGAAGATTCAGAAAATTTAGCTAGCAGCCATCAGTTGCTAATGGTAAAACACCTACACTCTGGTCAATTTGGATAGATTTTCATGGGACCAGTAAAAAGCACTGCTTTGACATCAGAGTGACCCATCCACGTATGTGCACAGACAGACACACACACATGTGCACACACTATTTAAGTATATAACAAATAAATCAACACATACTGGCAAATCAACTTACTTTTCCTAAACCGATTTTCAGACTTGGATTTTTGTAACCAGCTGCACCCAATTATGTACTTCCCCACCCCCCTCCAAATAGAAGAGATAGTAGGCCCAAGCTGCCAAGTGCAGCTCCCAGGGTCTGGTAGCCCCATGCACCTCTATGTGCACCGAGTATCCTGGGACCCAAGCTGCCTCCTGCAGCTCCTAGGGTCGGCCCCATGCATTGAGCTGTGCACCAGGTGGGGGCCCCAGAAGGCTCTCCCTGCTCCCTGGGCCAGGCTCCAGTGGTGGCTCCTCCACTGGTGTCTTCAGGAGCCTGGGGCTATTGCTTGCTGGGCAGCTCTCCCCAGCTTTTCTCAGCTTCACTCTTCTTGAGTACCCTGCCACATCTGCTGAGTGCTGGGCACCCAGCTCCTTTTATTGACTCCAGAGGCTCTGCCTCCAAAGGCTTGCCAGACCTGCAGCATGCAGACTTCAATCAGGTCCGGGAGGCTCTTTGCCCCAAACCCCATGTAAGGGGTTGGGCCAGCCCCACCCAGCCCTTACCTGATTGGTGGAAGGGCTCCACCAATCATAAAGAAGATTTTCCAAGGCTGTTTGAGCTGGGCTGCATCAGTAAGTATGCCACACTTATTTTTGCTGAAATTTACCCAAAACTCCATTTGAGATAGATTTATGCATGGAAAAGGCATGACTAAGTCTGAGTCAGGCAACTTTGTAAACAACTGAAAACAGAATTTTAACATGGGAAAGTCTACCCAGAGATGTTGCTGCTAGTTCAGGCTATAATAGGAACTGTAAATGGTACCACTATGTTGTTGCAGATACTTTTCTCTTTTCTAAACTCAGTACTTCAGGTTAAACATTTTGACAAATGAAAAACCATAATATCTGATGTACAGGGATAAAATAATAACTGAAAGACTCAAGACATCCCATGACTGACAGGTATTTAAAGCACTCTTCTAGAAAACGGGTGTCTCCAATGATACCTGTTCTTCCCACCTTCTCAGTACAACAACATTTGGGGGAAAGGAGGCCTCCAGTCCTACACCTTCCTTTTAATCCTCTTCATCTTCAGACTGACCACGTAGTTTGTTCTGCCTCTAGCCCTACTTCCTAGAATTAACTTATATCTCTAAATCAGGTAGTAATGACAAGTTACAGTTATGTGCATGCTTTGCCATCAGGTTGCAGCAGCTATCTTGGGGATCAGAAATTGATCTGATATTGTCATGTTTTGTTCTGTGAAGAAGAGTAAGAAAGAGAAACTCAACATCCATAGAGATTCTGATGTGATTTAGATAAGCACTTTTTACATGTTGCATCAATCAGGACTTTAAATTTTATGATGTTTCATGACTGTTAAAAATAAATAGATATGAGTTCTGTGAACAGTGATTTTGTGGACACTTCCAAAGAAATTTTGACTTTTAAGTCACCCTTGGAAATGTATTTGGCATAAACATCTTGAATTGTATTTTAAGAGTTCTCAAGAACTCACAAATTAAACCTACCTAAAAGACATTTTGGTACTGCATCATCCCACTGGGAAGCATTAAAAAAACTTGAAAGGTGTTGTTCAACCTTCATTTATTGTAAACGGAGGTGTTAAAACTGACTATTAGCAAGGTTTGGTTAGAAAATTACTTCGACATTTTGCTATCAGCTGTCTCAGTTACAAAAAAAAAAGTCAGCAGTTGCATTTGTAATACACAAAAGACTAGCTTTATGAGGCAGTGCATTTGCACTCCTGAAAGGGACAGAGTCACAACCAAATAAATATTAGGCTTGCTTCTCTGTAAACTTAGTGACAAGCAGCAATGCTCCCATACATGGCACGGTCTTCTGCATGTGCCACCTTTCAAAATGAAAGCATCACACCTGTGTTTGCACAGTTCTGTAGGAAAGCTGATCAGTAGTTCCTCTCAGTTAATTAGTAATGCAGATAGGGCCACACTTATTCTAGTTCACATAAAGCAGCTTACTGGGTGTGTCTACACGTGCGCCTGACTGTGCAAGTCCCAAATGACTGTGCAGTAACTGCCGGTACTGTGCAGTCCTGGTGCCACATGGGTTACTTCCAACCCTACTGCACAGTAGCTTGTTGCTATTGCATAGTAGCGGTGGCATCACGGTTCATGCCTGCTGATGCTATGTCATCACAGCAACAAGCTATGGTGATGTAGCATATTGTATAGATGCTCCCACTCCTTCCAAACATGTTAATAATGTATTTGATTGGATGCTGTAAAATTTGTTGTTCACAACTGTGCATTAGTCTCCTTATAAAAATGCAGGGATTAAAGATTATTATCTGCTATTCTAAAGTATTAGTGAATACTGTAATATCATAGGAAAATTTTAGTGCACTGTATTTTGGCCTTCCTTGATTTTGGCCATAGATTAATTTGGAGCTGTTGTTATTCAAGTTCTGTCTCAAGATGTTCTTAACTGCACTAATAATGTGCAAAGCATTGCAACCAGGAGCCAAAGTATTTCATGGGATATGTACTATTCATAGTTTTATAGTTTCATAGTTGGTAGGGTCAGAAGGGACCTGAGCAGATAAACAAGTCCGTCCCCCTGCTATGGCAGGAAAGAGTACTGGGGTCAAACAACCCAGGTGAGATGTTCATCTAGCCTCCTCTTAAAGACCCCCAGGGTAGGAGCCAGCACCACTTCTCTTGGAAGTTGGTTCAGGATCCTAGCCGCCCTGACCATGAAGTAGCGCCTCCTGATGTCTAGTCTGAATCTACCCTCTGCCAGCTTGTGACCGTTATTCCTGGTCATTCCTGGCAGTGCTCGGGGGAACAGGGACTCACCCAGTGCCTGCTGGTCCCCCCAACTAGTTTGTAAATGGCCACTCAATGCCCCCTCAGCCTTCTCTTGTGGAGACTGAACAGGTTCAGGTCCCTTAACCTCTCCCCATAGGGCCTGCCCTGCTGCCCCCTGATCATGCGAGTGGCCTTCCTCTGGACCCTCTCCATGTTATCCACATCCATCCCAAAGTACAGTGCCCAGAACTGGACGCAGTACTCAAGCTGCAGCCTGACCAGTGCCACATAGAGGGGGAGGATCACCTCTTTGGACCTGCCTGAGATGTATCTGTGGATGCATGACAAAGTACAGTTGGGCTTCCTGACTGCATCCCCACACTGCCGGCCCATGTTCATCGATAGAAATGAAAGGACAGGTGGTATGATATAACAAACTAAAGAAATATAAAGGATGAAAGAAAATCTGTTTTGGTTAAAATTACACTGGGGAAGGATTCAAAAAGAAGGGTAATATTATGGTTCTGCTGTAGACCCCAGTTGAATTTTACTCCAGATAGAGATGTCTATATTGTTATATGAACAATCAGCACTATCAAGCATTGTATATTTATAATAGACTAATTTACCAGATACCAGCTAGAGAACAAATGCTACTGTTAATGGTTTTATCCATCTCTCTTATTCGATGAATTGTTATGCTTAGATCACACTCAGAATTTCAGTTTGAACCTGTAACGTTCCATTTTCAGCTATTTATGACTCATATAATTGCTGTGATGCATATAGCCATCTAGGGATTATCTCCACTCTTCAAAGGCCCTTTTTATATCATTAGCATTAGTTATGATCATTGAAAGTATTAACGGAAAAATAAGACTTCACAATAAAACACTCTACTCTCTGTGGTTGCTGAAAGAAACAAATACACTCTCACCACAGAGGCATTAAGAAAGATTATCAAAAAGTTTGAATAACTAATACAGTCAAGGTAAAATTAAAGAATCCTTTCCCACCCTACCTCTCATCACTCTCCTAACCATCCTCTCCCCACACAATGATCTTATTCCTCATATGCCACGGTTTGGTTTCCTACTTCACACTCAGTTCTCTCTCAGCTTCCTCCCCAGAAAACATTTGAACCCCCCCCCCCAAACAAAATAAGAACTATCTTCCACCTTAATTTTCAAGGGGTTTGTTTGTTTCATTAGGTATAAGAGTTGCTGAAATGCTTCTTATGATTCCAGAAGGAACCTATGAATCTATTAAATCTGCTTTAGAGGTTTTGAGTGAAATAATTTTGCTAGACATCTATGAACAATGAGCCTACTCCATTAAAAGCAAGCAAATAAACAAACCAGAATGTACAACTTCCATGCAAGTTTCCCATTTTTGCCATCCCCAGCACAAACCTCTAAGCAGTGTGAACCTATATTTGGTTGAAAAGTGACAGCACTATGAAATGTTAATGTCTCCCTCTACCCCAACAAAACATAACCACAAAAAAAAGGGAAAAAAATTATAAATGAACAAACAACAAAAACAAATTAAACCAAAAAAAAGAAGTAATTATTAAATAACACAGAGAATAGAGACAAGAATGTTAAGGATGGTAAAAATGAGGAAACAAATGAACAAGAAAAAAAGAACTAAAAACCGAAGCAACTAGTGAGGAAATCATGTGAGAAAGAATTAGCTGTTGTTTTAGAGCATTAGTATGAAAAGGAGGGGCATGAAGTGAGGAAGTCCGCAGTATGCTAGGCACCCCATGATGGCTAATAATAAAGAATAGCACAGCCTCCTAGGGTGCTTGTATACATGATGTGGTTTTAGTCCTTATGGTTGCATTCTATGCCCCCAAAATTGAAATGGTTAGTTTTTAATTGAAACAATGGGTTTTATTTTTTCATCATTGAGGGCAGAAGCAGTGAGGGGCCCAATCCTTTTTATTTTTTTTTGGTGGAGCCTGCCCACCTTTCCCACAGCCATGGGGCATTAATGTGTGCCATTAATCTGTCAGCTCACTCCCCATCTATAGGAGAGGTGGGCAGGCTCCACAGAGAAAAAAGATCAGGCCCCTCACTGCTTCTGCCTTCAGCAGGTTCCTGCACCTGGCAGGATACCTGGGGCTGCCTGGGAGTGGGCTGGCTTGCCCTTGGGTCAGTGCAGAGAGGTGGCACAAAGGTGGCTAGGTGTGCTGGCAGCCAGGGAGGGTGACAGGCAGGGCCATCCCTCAGGGGTTGTGAATCGGGGTGACTGCCCCAGGCCCCATGCTTTGGGGGCCCCATGGAGCAGGGCGGAGCAGTGGCAGTGCACAGTTGTGCTGAGCGATGCCTCTGCATCCAACTGCTCACCAATGGCGGTGGCAGCTTCTTTAGGTCCAAGGCCCACGGGATTGGAGTGGGGGTGGGGCCCTTCATGGGCTGTTTTGCCCTTGGCCCCACACCCTATTTGTGTCAGTTCTTGTGACAGGGATGGTACATGGTGCACTGGAAGCTTGGACAGGCTTGGGGAAGTTAGTAGCCCAACCAAGTGGCCCAGTGCCTCATGTACAATCCCTGCTACCTTCTCCAGCCACCAGCAGACCCAGCCACCCTCCTGCTGCCTCCCTGCACTGTTCCAGGGGCAAGCCAACCCATTAGTGGGTGGCCCCAGGTGTCCTGCTGGTGGCAGGAGCCTGCTGAAGGCAGGAGCAGCCAGGGGCCCGATCCTTTTTTTCTGCAGAGTCTGCCCACCTCTCTCACAGCCAGGGAGGTGATCTGACCAATGGCTGCAATGTTTCAAGTTGCAACATTTCAAACTATATTACAATAGGATGTAATTTAGTTTGCAACAATGTGCAAAGTACTTGAACAGTGCTTGAGTATTGGTGACAAAATGTCTAGTACTAATTCAGTTATTAATTGGTCCTAGCAAGTAAAACTGTCTCCATGTGTCTTCCACATTAAGGTAATTCTAGTTTGCAGCCAGTCAGAAGAAGATTCCCAGGATACTTTTGAGGTCAGAGTACCTCACTCCCACTCTTTTCTGCCACGTCTCCATGATAAAAGAGGAAAATAAAGGATGTCAGGGTGGGAGGCTAATTGCATGAATGATCCTTGGTGATACCTTACTATAGCAAGAGCTCTGCCAATCCCTACACCCTCTCCTGATCCACTGGGTGGTAACTCATTGTCCATATAACATTAGAAAAAGTCCACAGGATCCTTTTGTTATGCTTGTACCTTTAACATAAATCAAAAGAAACTTAGTCCTGGTTAATCCTCACCGGGACTCTGAAAGTGAAAACATTTTTTATCTAAACAGTTTATTAGCCTTGGTGCAGATATCTGAGCTTTATCCTTGTTCTATTTTCTGGGAGGATTCCCACCTCCTTCAGTCCAATGGAAATAATGAACAAAATAAAAATACCTGTCTGTGTATCTCAGTATTTACAATACCTCTGTCTTGGCCTTCCTCACAGGGCTAGCTGACTGGAGTGTTGGATTTCATTCTGGCTATTTTGTCACAGATATGTCTCTCTCTGTAGCAAATCTGCAGCTAGCTTCAAGCAGCACTGTTGCTTGTGCTTCTTTGCTTCTCTCAGCACTTTCTGCTCCCTCACTGTCAGGGTGAGGAACTTCTGGTTGTTGTTTCTGCCCCTGAGTCTGCTCTGAGTCATTCTTCATACTGGAGCTCACCTTCCTTCCCCCTTCCCTCTAGAAGCACTGGGAGAAAAAAGGTTCCTTTGTAGCCCTATGTATCCTAGGTGATGGGACAGCTGCAGGGAAACACCCTTCAAACCCTGGTTTCTTCCTCTCTGCCCCAGGTATTCCTGCGCTTCCTTTACACGATGCAAACTCATTTAAGATTCCCAAAACTTGCATATGTGTAATGTGTGACATTAAGCCACACAAAGGGACATGTTCATCATGTGTACATTGGAACATTGTCACATGTACACATGCCCCTAAACATTAACTCATGGATTAGTCTCCTCCAATGCTAAGCAGCAGATATCATGTCTCTCCAAATCACAGTCCCTTTGCAAAGATCCTGCTCAAACAGTGGACCTCAAATGTGGACAATAATTAAGGTTCAAACTGGTTCAGCATCTACTGTTAAGCTATTGATATATTTTACTATAATGTGCTTTGTGACTCTTCTGTAGGATCTTATATATACAATGTCTGCATGCACCCAATATTCATTCAATGGCAAAAGTGTATGTGTTAGCATTTTTACACAAAAGGATCTTGTTTTATCCCAGTGAATTAATGTTCATGTTTCCTGGACTTCTTATTTGTTTGTCTGTTTGGTTTTTTTTAGTATATTAAAAGCTTATTTACTTTTAATTGCTTTTTAAAATTCTCTTTGTACTCCCTATGCCTAACTTCCTAAGCATTTGTGAAGTATAAAGCTTAGGACCTTGAGACCCAATGAGGATACTTTATAGCAAGACATAATCCTTAATTACCTATTTAAATATGTATGTAATACAGAAAAGCCCTCTGAATGGCAGTAAATTTCTATATTAAAATAGTTAACTCATGTACTTACACATACAATACTGTCCTGGTATCCCCAACTTTCCCAGCATCCCCTACAGTCAGGGTATCATATCCTCTTTCTAACTCAAATTCTTCAAAAGCAAGCTTGATGACCTGTTTGAATGAAAAGGTACATATTAATTCAATATTAATTTAAAATATTCTGCAAATTATGTTATTTGTAATATGATTAACAATTGATTCAGCTACTTTGCATCAGACAGTGAAACACTGACTTCAGTAATTACTTAATTGTAGCAAAATCTAAAGAAAAATAAATGCAGGATAAAGGTTTCCATATTTTTTCATACCAAAGAGAAATCTTTGCCATAACACAATAAGGACAGCTATCACAGAAGGCACAGGCATCTCTGATAGTTAGAAAAATAATACTTTAAAGAATACTTCTCTTTCTGAGTTGTTATGGTTGTTTATTATTGATTATAATATAAATTAATTTTGTGGCATTGAAAATGTACAAGATAGCAAACAAAGGCAATATAAAGTACAGAGAAAAAAATATTACATTTTAATATGAAAATCTCAGAAATACTACATACAGTATTTTCTGTTTGGGAGGAAATGCACAATAAAAGATGAGGGTATGCAACATATTAATATCCACCTCTTGAGAGAAAGTAAAGGAAGGAATAGCTCTTAATTACACATAAAACTGACTACATAAATTGTAGTAATGCTCAGAATTCAATATGAAAATGTTGATAAATTACATCATAAAGAAAGAAGTAAAAATATAAAATTGTTTCTTCTAGAAATGTTTGCATATTTATTTGTTCTCTATTGAAATTATAGCTCTTATGTGATCAGTCATACATCAGGTATGGAAAATTTCTTTTCAGAAAGCAAGACAAAACACCCCAAAAATAACAAACAAAAAAAGCCAAATGAGAATACAAAACAGGGATTGGATTAAGTTTTATGTCAGTCTGCAGTTGTTAATACAACTCCTTTTTTTCATATCAAGTTTTCTGAAGAGAGTGTCCCCCAATAAAGGATTATTACTGATGCTGATTTGCTATATTAGGACAGTTTCTGACCCAATATTTTCATGAAAAGTTAGTTTCTTTTTCCATCAGCATTTTGACCAGATCCTGGCTGACAGCTGAAATGCTGGTGCACTCGATATCCTGAGGCTAGAGACAGAAATTGTCAAATGAGGATGTGTGTCAGGATACATCCCTGCACAGCTGATCTACTTCATCAGACAAAACACATGTCCTCTGTTATCCCACCATTGATCTCGTGGGACAATAGGCAACGTGTTCCCCATTTCCTGAGATGCACCCCTAGCAAACTCTAGGGTTCCTGGAGATTGTTGGGGATACACAGCTACAAGTGGGGAAAGCAGGGACACACAGGTACAATATATGGTCCCACTGGTAATTGGTGGTCCCAGCCCCAGGAACATGCATAACACTGGAGTGTCTTGCTTTCCCCACTTCCAGAAATGCACCCCTGGAATATCTGCGATGCATCTCTGTAACTGGGGGAAATTTTGATTCTTCTTTTGTAACGATGCATCCTCAGCAATCTCCAGGGTGAATTTCTGGAAGGGGGAACCACAACTTTCCCCACTTACAGAGATGTGTCCCAGAGAGTGCTGTGCAGAAAGCTGGGCAGCACTCCCTGGGCTTGAGGGGCCTAATCCTATGCATGAATTGCCAAGATGCACAGGACCAGGCCTCTTAAGCACTTGAGTGCCATCCCTGGGCAGCAGGAGAGTGTGGGAAGTTCCAGACTGCCTGCTCTTTCCCACCATAAAGCAAATAGACATCTGCCACAACAAGACAACACAATATATTACTACCTTTTGATGGAACCACACTGTAATACAACAAAAGGCATGGACACTCATTTGCTGTTGTTTTGTGCTGCCATAAACATTTTTATGGCATGAGGGTCTATACATATTTTTCCCTAAAGAGTGCTAGTTATGGAATTCTAGCCAGGCAGCAAACCCCTAACTACTAAATGATCACACTATGCTTCTTCTCCTCATTTCTTCAGGATCACAATCAGAGGTGACTGGAATGGAGCTGTGTGCCTGCCTGGGAAAAGCACAACCTACTGCCTATTTAGCTGTGTCCACATTACACATGGAATAAGATCCCTGACTGTGTGTAAATGCCAAAAATTACCATTACTATTCATTTAAATGGATAAATAAGCTTAAAATGTTCTTTGTTTAAAATAAAACTTTTAAAATACAAAACAAAACAACCAAATCTAAATCCCTGACTAAATTAAAATGTTACACTGATTTATCACTCAAAATGACTAAGAGGATTCGTTTAAAACTGGGTTAAAAACATGTTTCAGGACTAAAACCTTAAATATTGTTTTAAGATGAAGTGAATATTTACAGGTGCATTGCTAAGGAATTAAAAAAAGAAAGTTTATTTGAAATAAATATATCATAACTTTAGGATGCTAGCAGGCATGGCTACTAAAAAATTATCATAGGACAAAAGCATATGCATATGTATTTTGATAATATGCCAGGGCTCCAGTTCAGTGATCTCATGCATATTATATGGGCCTTTTGTAGCCTGTATCTGTAAACCTACTATACACAGAGATAAATTGTACTTCACTAGTACTTCACTGTATTGTGTTTCAATAACTATTAGCATTATAGCTAGTATGATAAAGGTTGAAAAATACATGTTCTCACCTGTTCTTTGCTGCACCCTGTAATGTCCCTAAGTTATAACAATAATTAACATTCAAAATATTCCGCTCTGAGTCAAGAACAATCAAGCCAAGGACCAACATGAAAACTATGCAGAAACATAAAAGTACAGCTGTTCTTCCTGACAATAAAAGACTAGCTTTTCATGTAAATCAATCATTTTGAAATGCCATAAAGGAAAATTGTATCTGTTTGTTTATGAAGAGAGACATTATTGAATATATACTTAGATAATGTTGCAATGAATAATTTAAATATGCTAAAATTTGTTACACTCATTGTTTTATTTACATTCTAATGTAAAAAAAATATGGACATTTGCTGAATAAAATGAATTACACAAAAGTAATGGAGTTTAATTCATAATGAAAAGCTTGAAAGTTTGACTGAGGTAAACCATGTAAATTAGAATCAGATATATAGATTATCTTCAAGAAATTGGATAAAGTTTCCTCTAAGCTGATTGATGGAGAAAAGTATTTTGTACTTCATCCCTTTCTAGACTTTGATCAAATTTAAACAATCCATTTTTTCCTGAATATTATTTCTTCTATACTCATAACATTTATAATCATACCTGTGTTCAGAAGATTGCTGATTGAGTGGATGTAAGGCACAAGAAAAAACTTTAGCTGTGGCATATATGATGCACACAAGATTCCTCTCTCAGTCCATTTATTGTCAAATGGCTGGCACACCACTGATCCTATAGTTGCTTGACTGATTTTATATTCGGAGACTCTGAATCGACTAAGAAATGTTTCAGAAAACATTTGGTGATTCACCGATTCGAAGGGAAGTCTTTATGGGGAAACAGAAACTTAGAAGAGGGAGAGGGAGTAGGTGGGGGAGCAGGAGGGGAGAGGGAGCTGTGGGGAAAGAACTGACATCTCTAGCTGGCCAGTGACTGTGGCTTCTCTCTGACTGCCCTTCCAATCACAGTGTCTGGGGGGAGGGACATAGAAACAGCATAAAAACCTTTGTCTGAAGGCTTGCTGCGCCTTTTGTGGGCTGGTTCTGAGTGAGCAACAGCATCAGAAAGGTACTGGACTTTTTTGTTCTTAGAAAGGATTGGATAGGCTATAGCTTAGCTTAGCTCAGTTTAGCTTATTTTAGCTTAGTTTATAATCTCTCTACTTAATACTTACCCAATTCATTTCTTTTGATTTGTATTTTTTCTCTCTCTCTCTTATTTATTTATTTTTTTTGCAATACTTTTACAAAAGAAAGCTCAGTGTTTTCCTTGGCAGTGTGATCCATCACTGTACAGGGAAGCACACATTCCACACACTCACACAGATCATAGAAGTCAGATATTCATAGACAAAGAAGAGATTTAGAATCAGATTATATATAGTTATTAGTTGTTAATATTATTATAGTTAGTTTACATACAGACTACAAACACAGAAGTCAGATAGAGATTCAGATTGAAACTAACACAGAACTCAGGGTCTTAGGAGATATATTATTTTAGGTACACATTACAACACAGAAGAAGAAGAGGAAGTAGAATAGTAGTCACATATTCACATTAAGAGCACTTCACAGAAGAAGACACTATATATAGTTATTAATAATCAAAGCAGAGTCCAGTGCACACACACAACACAAAAGGAATAAAACACACAACAGAGTCATACTTCACATTCATAATTCATAGTAAATAAATACATCACAGCAGAGAAGAAGACAGACAGACAGACAGCACACGTTTTTTACATAGTTCTTAATACTTCTTACTAAATCAAAGAATCAAAGAAGAGTCCACTGCACACATGCAACATAGAGCACGCGTGCAACACAGAGGAAATAAAGCACACAACACAAAAGGAGTGACACACACACACCTTTTGCAGCACAGGAAAGATTAATATGAAACATGCTGGAAAGGCAGGTGCCAGGTCTTCTGGCAGGAGAGGGAGACAGGGTAGGGGGAGAGCTAGAGTTACAAGTTTCCCCCCACCCCAAACATAGATGCATCGTCTTTCCAAGCAACCATGAAGCTTCTGTTGCCAGTGGAAGCAAGGGGGTGGGACTAGTACCTGTACTTGATGTTCCTGCACCTACACCTCCTCCCTAACTCCCAAAATAGGCACCAGCAGCAGAATCACTGTCGCCTCCACCTCAGTGTCATCTCCCAGCATGAGCTTCCCACTGCCAGAGGAGAAGCTGGAGCTGAAACCAGGGGACCTGAGCACCCTGGCACAAGCAATTCTGGGGACCGGGGGGGAATCAGAGTCTGTGCTCCACAACCCTCAAAGTTCCCTTAGACCCACGTCTCCTCCAGAAAGCAGCACTGCGGATGAGGTTGAGGTTGTGGAGGGAAGTGGCTCAGCTGAGGCAGCTCCTCCTGCTGTTGTACCTCAGCCTGCTGAGGAGGGGGATAAGGCAGCATCCCCACCTTTAACTCAGAAGTGGGCAAGTAGCATAGTGTGGGAGTATTCTGAGCTGGCAGATGATCCCAGGTTTGCTATCTGCTAGCACTGCCAAAGACAGATCAGCCAGGACAAGGAGGTGAAACACTTCACCACCATGGCAAGCTGCTGCATCTCAGGAGGCAAAGCCCCCTTGCCATTCTCCCTGCTTTGCCTGGCACCAGTGCGAGTGTGCTCAATGGAAAGTCTACCGCTCACTCCAAAGCCCCCATCCTCCCAAGGCAGAGGCATGCCACCCTGTAGCAGTGGGGAAAAGCTGCAGACAGAGCAGGGCACATTCCCAAGGCAAGCAAGATCACCCAGAGCACTGGGGAGATGCTTGCTCTGGATATCCAGCCCTTCTCCCTAGTTGAGCGGCTAGGGTTCAGGTGGCTCATGGCGCTTGTGACCCCATCTGACCAAGTGCCTGCATGCATAACCTTGAGCAGCACAGTAGTGCCCTTTCTGTATGAGGCATGCAGGGAGTACTAGAGGGAGGAGTGCACAAAGCAGGACCACAGGTAGCCTTGCACTTCACCTCAGACATCTGGAGCAGCCAGAGTTGTGATCACACCTCATAGGGCACTGGTACAATCAGTTAGGCAATCGGTGGGCTCTCCTCCAAGCCAAAGTGCTGGATGAGTCCCACATGGCAGGGAAGATCATGGGGGCTATGAACTGCATGGTGCAAGGGTGGCTCATTGGACAGGCTGAGCTCACCTGTGGGTTCATGGTCACTGACAATGGGGCCAATATGGTCAAGGATGTCCATGATGCCAACTTTGTTGGCATCCACTGTGTGGTATACAGGCTGCACCTTATAGTCAGGAATGCCTTGGAGGGGGGCAGGGCTGCCGACGGCACTGCCACCACTACCACTGCAAGCCAGCTGATTTCAAAATGCAGGAAAGTGGTGGGCTACTTCCACTGCAGCATCAAGTGGGGCAAAAAGCTGTGGGAGAAACAGGCAGAGCTGAACATCCTGCAGCACAAAATCATGCAGGATGTTGAAACTCGGTGGAACTCCACATACCTGATGCTCAAAAGGCTGGAGGAGCAACAGAAGGCCATCCATGAGATGGCCTTGCTTGGGGAGATCGGGATCAGCAGCCCCCTGAACAGAGCTAGAGTGGGGAACCATCTTCTAAATCTTAGTGGTCCTCAAGCCCTTCCTCAAGGCCACCAAGACCCTTAGTGCTGGCGGTGTCCTCCTTAGCAAGGTGATCCCCATAGTGAGGGAACTTGAGAACCAAATGGAGAAGTTCCAGGGGATCAATGCTCCTGGATGATCCCTGGCTCCCAGAACCCCCTCAATGCCTACCACTGAGGTTCCTGGCCCCAGCACCTCTGGTGCCTCCTGACTGATCCCTGGCTCCCAGAACCCCCCTGCACCTATCTCCTTGACAGCTGGCAGGCTTCGTCACTCAAGCAAGGTCTGGGAGGACTGCAGTAGTTTTTTTCACCCCCCTGTGCCCTAAGACAGACAGTTGTCAGGCTTCATGGCCACAGCAGGGCCTAGCATCAAGGCCTGCAGTAGCTTCCCTCTACCCCTGTGCCCCAAGAAAGACACAGTTGCACAAGCACCCAGGTCATGAGTTTTGCCTGTTAGCAGCCAGAGGTACAGGGTCCCAGAACCCCACTGTGCCTATCTTCTTGGCAGCTGACAGGATTTATGGCCACAGCAGGGCCTAGCAGGCCCGCAGTTTTCACCCTCCTGTGCCTTAACACACACAGTGTCACTTATGTTACAAGTTTTTCTTGTCAGAAGCTTGAGGTCCAGTTTCCCAGAAATCCCTATACCTATCTCCTTGAAACTTGGCAAGCTTTGTGGTCTCACCAGGGGCTACCAATCCTGAAGTTTTCACCCTCCTGTGGCTTAACACACACACGTGACATGAGTGTTACTTTTAGAACTTTAAGGTGAAGTTTCCCAGAAACTGCAGTTATCTCCTTGAAACTTGGCAGGCTTCAGGCCAAGTTGCAGAGTCTACCATCCCTGTATGTTTCATCTATAGCATCCAAATGACAACAAAGTTATAGCAATTTCATTGATTCCCCATTATACTCTATGGCCAAATCTCCAAATTTCTCCAAACTGGCTCGAAATCTTTCAAAGCTGATTCAACCAAATTGAATCAGAAAAGTGATTCAAATCTCTGAATCAAATCATTGGCATCCGAATTGGCCAAATCTGAATCCTAAACTGAATTGAACAGTTTCCTCTTCTCACAGGTCTAATTTCTATTAGTTGTGTTGGAGGTGGAGCTCCCTTATAAGAAATTCAAAATGATTATTTATGATCTACTTATTTTAGGAATAGTGAATTCTGCATCTTTGCAGGGAGTTGGATTAGAGAAAACTTTGAAGTACTTATGACACTATAAGCAGAAAAATATGGCCAGAAAACAAAACACAATCAGTCAAAAGTAACTTGATAAAAGGCAAATGTGATCCCTGTCACAATTATATTTTCAAAAAAACCTGAATTATAGGTAGCTTTCCCTTTTCTTGGCCAAGTTCCATAGCATGGACTTCTTCCAGCATAGTTACATTGATCATGGGTGTGAAGAAATACAATCCATTACAGATATAGCTCTAGTGGCAGGTTGTGGGGAAAGCAGTGGTTGTAATATACCTTGACTTCATACCTTGATACTCTTTCTTACAGAATTCTTGCAAGCAAACTGAGGAGGTATGGGTTGGATGAATGGACTGTAAGGTTATTAGAAAGCTGGCAAGATTGTCAGGCTCAATGGCTAAATGTTTAGCTGGCAGCCAGTATCAAGTGGAGTGCCCCAGGAGCCAGTCCTATGGCCAACTTTGTTGAATATCTTCATTAACAATCTGGAAGATAGGATGGTTTGCACCATCAGTAAGTTTTCAGATGACCCCAAGCTGGGTGGGGGGGAGTGGGACATATAGTAGATACACTGGAGAGTAGGGCTAGGATTCACAGTGACTTAGACAAATTGGAGGATTGCTCCCCCCCCAAAAAATCTCATGAGGTTCAACAAGGACAAGTGCAAAGTCCTGCAATTAGAAGAGAAGAATCCCATGCACTATTATAGCTGGGGGGCTGTTTGGCTAAGCAGCAGCTCTGCAGAAAAGGACCTGAGGGTTACAGTGAACAATAAGATGGAAATGAGTCAGCAGTGTGCTCTTTTTGCTAAGAAGGCTAACAGAAATGGTTCGCAGGGCTGCTGCACATGACTTATGAAGAGAGACTGAAGGAAATGGGTTTATATAGTGTGCAGAAGAGAAGACTGAGAGGGGATTTGATAGCAGCTTTTAACTAGGTGAAGAGTGGTTCCCAAGAGGATGGAGGTAGACTGTTCTCAGTGGTGGCAGATAACAGAACAAGGAGCAATGATCTCAAGTTACAGCAGGGGAGGTTTAAATTGGATATTAGGAAAAACATTCTCATTAGGAGGGTGGTGAAGCACTGGAACAGGTTATCTAGAGAGGTGGTGGAAACTCCATCCTGGGAGGGTTTTAAGCCCTGGCTTGACAAAGCTGTAGCTGGAATGAACTAGTTAGGGCCGGTCCCGCTTTGAGCAGGGGGTTGGTCTACATGTCCTCCTGGGGTCCCTTCCAACCCTAATTTTCTCTGATTCTAAGGTTCTAATATAGACACAGTTGTAGGGGAACACGACACTTTTCCTGAAATACCTTGTTTCCCTTATGATGTTATTTTTATAATGATGATATAAAGCAGTTTTGTCATTATAACTGTATCTACACTGACCATGCTTTGTCAATATGGCATCATGTTATTCCAGACTGTTAGAAGGCTGCCTAAGTTTTCATCAGACAGACTCCTCCTCACTGGAGGAATATCATGAATATCCAAAAGAAAAACAAGGCAGGTTGCAGACTGGAATTTTCAAAAGTGCCTTTTTATTGTTGTTAATGTTTTAATGCTGAAAGCCATGTAGGTACTTTCAGGAGTTCTCACCCACATTACATAGCAATAGCAAACCCAAAGCCAAAAGTAAAGTTTCATTTGTTTTAGTAAGTGGAAAAGAAAACTATATCTGAAATGTCCAAACAGATTTCTAAAAGGAAAAATGCCCAAACCTTTAAATCTTCAAAATGAGGCATTAGAAACAAGTCATATAAAACAGTCCAAATTAAAATAGCATATATTCTGAAATAAATTAGAAGGTTTTTTTGTGTGTGTATGAGAGTGTGCTAAGAGTATTGAAATGCAAAGAACCCTTCCTCTCCCAGGTGCACCCCCTGTGTCAGGGAGCAGGGAATCCTCCTGCAAGCAATTCCTGTAACACATATCTGGAAGCATGAAACTCCCGTAGGGGCTCCCCACTCCATGTTTTCAGACACAACTCTCATGCCAGGACATGGCAGGATGATATGCACACTGGCCTATACAACTTGACATAACTTCTTCCAAAAATGTCTTACAGAATTCAACCACATGTCAGCAGTTCCTCACTCAATAATGAGAACAAAAAATTAGTTTCAAACAGCAAAACATATTTCATGAATAGTTTAGTCTATACATGGTTGTTGTATTTGACTATAACCACAAAATAGTACTGTGATATGATACTGTTAATAATGCAAGGAAGCAGGAACAGGACATAGGAAGAATGGAAAATATACGCAAAGTAAAATATCAGTATCTTACAGCAAGAAAGGCCTTTATTTAACCTCACAAAAATGACTCTGAAAAAATGTATTTATAATTTATACACATATTCACATATATGTGACAAGTTGTATAGACGCAAAGTAACAAGCATCCACTTAGCATCAAGCTCTTTTCCTCCCTCCCTTCAAATATATTGTAAGTGAAAATGATCATGAGGGCCACATAATCATCAAGGCTTTTTTCCATCTTTTACACAAGTTGGAAAATTTATAAACTTATTGGCTTGTTAAAGAACTGGAATTGCTGTTTTGGAGAATTAGCAGCCTTGTAGCATGGATATCTACTCTGAGGCTTCAAACAGATGTACCTTTTGTGCCATCATGTACAATTTTTGATTCCTCCAAGGAGGAATACTCTACACTGATCCAGACCTGCAGGGAGTGAACTAGGAAAGCCAAGGCTGTGATGGAACTCCAACTGGCTAGAAATATCAAGGACAATAAAAAGTCCTTTTTTAGATATGTGGGGAGCCGGAGGAAAAGCAAGGGCAACATTGGACCCCTGCTAAACCATAAGGGAGAACCGACGACCAACGCCCAGGAAAAAGCCAGATTACTTAATGGGTATTTTGTGTCGGTCTTTCATAAGTCCAATGGGATGCCCCTGCCCATTACGGGACAGGGACACCTAAGTGAGGGTGATTCCTTGCCCTCCAACAGTGCCGACTTTGTGAAGGAATACCTTGAGAGGCTGGACACCTTCAAGTCAGACAGCCCTGACAATTTACACCCCAGAGTAGTCAAGGAGATGGCCTGCATCATAGCTCAGCCCCTGGTATGGATTTTCAAGAGCTCCTAGTGCTCTGGTGAAGTACACAATGATTGGAAGAAGGCCAATGTGGTGCCTATATTCAAGAAAGGGAGGAAAGTGGATCCAGAAAACTACAGGCCCATCAGCCTGACCTCTATCCCAGGGAAGGTCTTAGAAAAGATTATCAAAGAAATCATTCTTATCGGAGTGGCCGATGGCAAGACCCTGAGGGATAGCCAGCACAGGTTTGTTGCAGGTAGGTCGTCCTTGACCAATCTCATTTCCTTTTATGACCAGGTGACCTATCACCTGGACAAGGGGGAAGAGATTGGTGTCATATATCTTGACTTTAAAAAAGCCTTTGATCTGGTATCCCATGATCACCTTTTGGCAAAACTTGCCAACTGTGGCCTCAGATCCACCATGATCTGCTGGCTGGAGAATTGGGTCTGTGGTTGGACACAGAGGGTGGTCAATCATCATGGTGCCCTGTGACCAGTGGGGTCCCTCAAGGCTCTGTCCTTGGACCTATTTTGTTTAACCTCTTCATTGATGATGTGAACATTGGAGTCAGAAGTGGAATGGCCAAGTTTGCCAATGACACCAAACTCTGGGGTAAAACATCCACACCTGAGGACAGGGGGGTAATCCAGACTGACGGCGACAGACTCATGAAATGGGCTGACGAGAACCTGATGGTGTTTAACACTGAAAAATGCAAGGTTCTACATCTTGGGAAGAAAAACCTGCAGCATGTCTATAGGCTCGGCAGTGCTATCCTGACTAGCACTATGGATAAGAGGGACTTGGGAGTCAGGTTTGACCACGAGATAACCATGAGCCTTCAATGTGATGCTGCAGCTAGTAAAGCAAGCAAAATATTAGCTTGTATCCATAGATGCTTCTCAAGCAAATCCCAGGATGTCCTTCTCTCATTGTACTCGGACTTGGTGAGGCCGCAGCTGGAGTGCTGTGTCCAGTTTTGGTCTCCACAATTGAAAAAGGATGTGGAGAAGCTTGAGAGAGTCCAGAGGAGAGCCATACACATGATCAGAGGTCAGGAAAATAGACCTTATGATGAGAGCTATCGGACTCTTCAGCCTGGAAAAGCACAGGCTCGGGGGTGATCTGATGGCCAGCTATAAGTTTACAAGGGTTGTTCACCAGGATCTGTGGGAATGTTTGTTCACCAGAGCACCCCAAGGGATGACAAGGTTGAATGGTTATAAACTCGTGCAAGACCGTTTCAGGCTGGACATAAGGAAGAATTTCTTTCCTGTCCAAGTGCCCAAAGTCTGGAAGGGCCTGCTGCCAGAGGTGGTTCAAGCACCTACTTTGAATGCCTTTAACAGAAACCTGGATATTTCTCTTGCTGGGTTCCTATGAACCCAGCTGACTTCCTTCCCCTGGGGCAGGGGGCTGAACTCGATGATCTTCTGAGGTCCCTTCCAGCCCTAATGTCTATGAAAAAAGTCTATGAAATGCTATGAAAATATGTAAAACCATAGGTCATTGCTTATAAAAAATTATTAAACAAGGGAATAATAATGTTAGGCTAGTAAGAGCTTGTGAAGTTAGACATATGCTAGATGCTAATTCAGGAACATTTGCTCTTTCCTAAACAATAAAAATAATTCATTATAATTTTATCTTATTAAGGATAATGCAGATTATGTCTGTGTGCATTTTTGTCCTCAGAAGGAACCTGATAGATCTGCAAAAGAAACCCTGTAATCACAAACATTAAAAAAATAATTGTTACTTATTTAGAAATGAAAGGTTCATGATACATATAGCAGCCTTCATGACTTCTTGTTATACTAATGTAGCACATATTCTAAGGATAGACATTTTGTAAAGTAAAACAAAATGCAGAGAATTATTATTTTCCCATTTTGTTTCCCATAGGATTGCTCCTGGCTTAAGGCCAGTGCTGAGGATATTATGATAGTTATCATTATTGTTATTTATATTAATACTAATCTCTGTTTGAAAGTCAGATCTGAGATGCACAACATAATGAATGCACAGTATTTACAGCAAAGAACTTATGACTGATTAATAGAAAGACAAAATCAAATCTAGCATTTGACCAAGAAGATAGTTCCGCCTTGGATATTATTATTTTCTTTTTAATCCTTTCATTTTTACATGAGTGTGAAATAGCATTCTTATTGATGTGAATTAGGGTTTCTGAGTTTCATGAAAGAAGTGAGTTGCCACAGCTATTTTAACAGCCGAGAAAATTATATCTACTTTTACAAAATCCTTAACTGTAAGATGCATCTTGGGAATGAGATAAATCATTTGAATAATTTGAGATCCTCTCCAATGTCAAAGGTTCAAATGGCACTGATACAAATTAAATCTACTGGAAGTTATAACTACAGTTCAGTATTAATGTACAGTCACTTTAGAGTATCACTTTGTGCATTAGTAACTACCAAGAAATACCTTATAGCTATGCCTTATGATATGATTAACTAACTTTTCATTTTCTAAGTAATGGTTCTAAAGGTTTTTGGTTTTTTGTTTCTCCCTATACTTGCAGCCAAATTCTAACCAAAGACAGTACTTTTCCTATCTCCGGTATCCCTGAACTCTCTTTGATATTGCTACACCATCTGAACTTTGTCCGTCTTCAGTTCCAGACTTACAGTTCTTCAGAAGAAATATTTTCCCTGAAGAGGACAATGAGAACAATGTGTTGCAGGGGGTGCAGGGGGGCAGCATAGTTACTTCTCTCAATTAAACCTGACAGTTGTCCTATTCTGTGCCTTGGGATGGAGAACCCTTCTGGTACATTTTAGAAAGGAGAAATTCATCCAGACATCACTCCGAACACCTTACCCAAAAATAAACCATTAGTTTTATCAACAGGCACAAAGTCTTTCTAGGAGTCATTCATCAAGAAAGTTGTTTCTTTCTGGTCTCTAACAGAAGGTAATCTGCAGTACAGATCAACAGGAGACATACATAAAACCTGTTCCCTAGGTCTTTGCATAGTGAAGAATTTAATTTCATAGCCTGCCATTTCCCAGCTACTGTTGATATCACCATATATACGTGATATGCCTCATTTCCAAAAAACAATGTTCCTCTTACCACCTAATAATGATTGGAATTGAGTATGTTCAATAAGTTCACCTGAGTTAAGACAAATACTACTAATAAAAAAAGATGAGAGGTATACTAAGACAGTTCCAAAATCATAGTTTACCTGTGTTTACCTGCGGATAAATTTTAAGATAAACAAAACATTTTGTTCACATTTTGATGGATAAGGAAATGGGAGTTGACAGGGCAACTAGACAGAAGTCTTCACAGAAGAGGGGATATTCAAAGACGGCTGAACACAGAGAAGATACCTCCAAGGTGAGGTGAAGAAGAGAGGTACAAATCTACTAATTTTATCACCAAATTTGATAGGTTAATATATTCACCGAATCTGAGATCATGTCTTTACTCAAAGATCAAGTCAAGGATTTACAAGTCACCCAAAGATAAAGCCTTTGGGGACCACAAACCAAAAGCCTGAATGCTGAACTTGGAGGAATTCACAAATGAGCTCTAATGGCCAGAAGCTAAATTTTGAAAATTTGAACAGAAATAAAATTCAATTTTTTAAGTGTGGGTAATTAACTACTAGAAGGGCTTATTTGAAACTGTGGTGGATTCTCCCTGAACTGAAGGCTATACGTTAAGTATAGACATCTACTGACAATTATATTTGATCCATAAGTTATAGGCTTAATATGGAAATTACTGAGTGTAGTTCTTTGGCCTGTGTGAAGCAGGTCAATCATCATTCAGATCTTAAGACCTCTGAACAAGATTATTTGAACTTCTGAATACTATTGCAAGAGAACTATTGAAAACCTGACATGAGCAGGAGGTGGGGGGAGGAGAAGAACTTGCCTTGGAAAGAAATGATAGGAGGAGATATATTTTTCTATGGGAGTGATGGGGCATAACAAGCAGAGTTGCCCACTAGGGCAAACCCTGCAAGAGATGGGGATGGGGCATGGGTTGTGGGGACCACAGGTTTTGACAGAAGGAGAAGGAACAGACTCTGAGAACAGGGGTAGCGGGCACAGGATCTGAGAGGCGGAGTAGTGGAGATGGGTTCAGAGAGTGGGGTAGGGGTTCTGAGAGCAGGCACAAAGAGACTGGGATCTGAGAGACTGGGTTGGAAAGGGGGCACTCCAGGTTCAGTGGTAGCACTCTTACCCATATCAAAACCCAACAATCCCAGCTGAGCTGCTGCTGTAGGCATATATGCTCTGCCCACCTCTGTGATTGCTCTTAAAGCAGCAGCTGGGGACACTTTTGGAGTTTCTAAAAGGAATGCTGGGTAGGGACTCTGCAGATGTGGGGGGCAATTCCGGCACCCCTCATAACTTGGTGCCCAGACTGCATGGCCCTTTTTTCCACCCCTAGTTATGCTCATAGGGAATGACAGGAAAGGAGAAGCTACTCCTTTCCTACCTCAAACAGCCCTATTTTTAACAATTTAAAAAACTAATTGCAAAAATAAATCTTTGTAACCCATGGGTCAGAGTACTATGATACTATCAGCGTAATCTTACTCCTAAGGATAACTTATAAAGCACCGCTGTGAAAGAAGATGGCCTGAGTCCTAAAAAGGTCTATAGGAAAATATAGGTTATTAGTAATATACATTACCAGATATAAGTAACAGTCTACAAGTCTCCACAAAGCCTTAGATGTGGTTAACTTTGTGCTGTCAAGAGTAGAACAACAAAGCTATTGTTTCTGTGAAGGGGTTTCATTTTTTATAGCCATCTATTCACTGTATTATTTAAAATCTATGATTCATAGAATCACAGAAAATAAGGGTAGGAAGGGACCTCAGGCGGTCATCTAGTCTAACCCACTGCTCAAAGCAGGACCATCACAACTAGATCATGCCAGGCAGGGCTTTGTTGAGCTGAGACTTAAAAACCTCCAAGGATGGAGATTCCACCACATCTCTAGGAAACCTGTTCTAGTACTTCACCACCTTCCTAGTGAGAAGGTTTTTTCCCAATATCCAACTTAAACCTTTCCTTGTTCTTTCCCCTGGTACCACTGAGAACAGTCTAGCTCCATCCTCTTTGGAAAAACCCATTAGGCAGTTAAAGGTTGCGATCAAATCCCACCTCAGTCTGCTCTTCACCAGACTAAATAAGCCCAGTTGCCTCAGCTTCTCCTCATAAGTCATGTGCCCTGATCCCTAACCATCTTCTATGACCTCTACTGGACTCTGTCCAACTTGTCCCCATCCTTTCTGTAGTGGGGGGCCCAAAACTGGACACAATACTCCAGATGTAGCTTCAACAGTGCAGAATAGAGGGGAATCGTTACATCTCTTGATCTGCTGGCAACACCCTTATTAATGAAACTCAGGATGCTGTTAGCCATCTTGGCAACAAGACCACACTGTTGACCCTTATCCAACTTCTTGTCCACTGTTTGTCTTCATGTCCCTTGGTTTCTGGAACTCCAATTGTGCTTTGGCCTTCCTGATTTCATCCATGCATGCCAGAGCAATAGAGCAATATTTGTATGCTCCTCCCTAGTCATCTGTCCAAGCTTCCACCTCATGTAAGCTTCTTTTTTGTTTAAGTTTACCAAAGGTTCCTGCTAAGCCAAGCTGGTCACTTGCCACGCTTGCTATTCCTCCAGCACATGGAGTGGCTGGTTCCTGAACCCTCAGTAAAGTTTCTTTAAAATACAAGCAGTTCTCCCTGGACTCCTTTCTCCCTCAGACTAGCCTGCCAGGGGATCTTGCCCATGAGTCCCCCGAGGGAGTCAAAGTCTGCGTTTCTGAAGTTAAGGGTCCATACTGTCATGTTCTCCTTTCTTCCTTTCCTCAGGATCCTGAACTCAATCATCTCATGGTCACAGCTGCCCAACTTGTCATCCACTTCTACATCCCCTACTAATTGTTTCCTGTTTGCAAGCAGTAGGTCAAGAAGAGCATAGTTTGTTTCTCCAACACTTGCATAAGGAAGTTGTCTCCAACACTTTCCAAATACTCCCTAGATAGTCTGTGCACTACTGTATTGCACTCCCAGCAGATGTCAGGATGATTGAAGTCTCCCATGAGAACCAGGGCATGTGATCTGGAAAACTCCACTAGTTTTCTTTAAAAAAGCTTCATCTACCTCATCCTCCTGGTCTGATGATCTATAGTGGACACCCACCACAACATCACTCTTGGTGTTTTCCCCTCTAACCTTAACCCAGAGACTTTCAAAAAGCCTATCTCCAGTTTTATACTGGAGCTCTGAACAATCATACAGCTCTTTTACATAAAGCGCATCTCCTCGTCCTCTTCTTCCCTGCCTGTCGTTCCTGAACAATTTGTACCCAACCATGAAAGTACTCCATTCATGAGAGCTATCCCACCAAGTCTCTGTTATTCCATTCATGTCATAACTCCTTGACTGTGTGAGGACTTCCAATTCTTTCTGCTTATTTCTGGGTCTCTGTGTTTTCATGTACAAACACCTGAAGTAAATACCCAGTTGTCCTACTTTCCCACTTACCTCAGTGCTTTGGTCTCCATCAAACCTATTTTAAAGCCCTCCTCACTAGGTTAGTGAGCCTGTCCATAAAGACGTTCTTTCCTCTCTTTGTCAAATGGATCCCACCTCTTCCCACCAGTCCTTCTTTTCAAAACAATATCCAATGGTTGAAGAAGCTGAAACCCTGCTGGTGACACAACCTGAGCAGCCATGCATTGATCTGCAGGATCTGTCCACTCCTGCCTGAGGCTTTCCCCTTGACCTGAAGGATCAAGGCTAGCACTACCTATTCCCCTATCCACTTCACTCTTAATTATACATTTAATAATTATGCATTTAACCAATATAAACATAACCCTGTTTATTTTATGCCTACTCTGTTACACTTATGTTCTGTTATGGTAATTTTGTGTATTCATTCTTTGCATATACTCATTAGTATTCATGTTCCAAGGTCTGGGGGCTACTTACACCTGTTTTTTACTGTCTGTAGGCCTGACTCACAATTTGGGAGATAAAATGCGCAGGGAGATTGGACCCATGTATACATAGGCCTTACTTTCTAGGTGCATAAATGTGGCTAATAAAAAGTTATATAAAGGTCATAGAAGGGTCAGGACTCACTGTTAGCACTACTGGGAGATTTGCAGTGGGGTAGCTCTCAGCTCCAGCATAAGAACTGTGTATATGTCATGAGCAAAAGAAACTCAAAATAAAGATCACTCCCTGATTGGCCTTGTGGTTTATCAACTTTTCAAACATGAAGTGCTTGTGAGTGTAAATCTCTATAATGGGTTTAAGGTAGAAGCCCAATATTTACTATAGAGCTGATTTTTTTAATTCTTCTGTTGAGTATGTCAGGGTTTAAAGACCTAGAGTTACATAGGGAAGTGTAGGTCACCCTTCCCAACTGAATGGGCTAGGTGGTAGCTCCCCTGGGTTGATTTGCTAATAACTGAGACAATTAAATATTTTGGGTTTCAGTTAATGGTTAATAGTTAAGATTTTCTTTAAGGTTGTGTGTTTGTTCCCTTAGCCCCAGTAATAAATCTCTGTTAGTTTAACATTGGTTGTGATTGGGGCAGTTTACATCTCCTTGTTAAAATTTATTTTCCCAGCTTTCCATGTAGGCATATGGAGGTATATTTAGAAAGTTTGTGTTAAATGCCAAAATTTGAACCTCGTCCTTTTCATAGATTCATAGATTGTAAGGCCAGAAGGGACTTCAGAAGAACATTGGGTCCAACCCCCAGTCCTTGTTACTGCTGTACAGTGCCTGGCAGAAGGGTTACACAATTATAGCCTGAGAGGTAGCATTTGTTTAGGCAAATACACAGCTAATTAAACAAACAAATATAAAAGCAAATACATTTTATGTATTACTTTATTATTATGTTTTATGTTTTACTTTCTTGCTCCCTAAAATCAATATATTCAAAAGTGTTATACCTTCTAGCAGTCATTCTCCCAGGGCTGCCCTCAATAGTCAAACTAACCACGGGAAGATAAGTTTATGGTGAGGAGCCACTATACATGATCTCTTTTATTGAAATAAAAAAAGGAAGGAAGAACGAAGGTGACAGCATGCTTGTTGTCTTGAAAGCTTCAACCAGTACCTTTCAGCTATAGCTCACAGACTAAGCAAATTTACTGTGTAAACATTGGCTTAACTATTTTTAAGTGTCTTCTCTATAGAAAATATATTTGAATTAATCTACATGCATGCCTTTATGTGATATATGCTTCTAAAATCCATTATGCTGGAAAACTTCCCAGCTAGCAGAATGTTAAACATAATTTTGATTTTTTGTGGACAGGACAATATTTAAAAACAAGAAACTATTACGTGACTGTGGTCACAGGCTTTGTACAATTTGTTCAAGGTCATACAAGAAGTTTGCAGATGATTCTGGATCTAAATTCAAGCCTCCAGAAACCCATTCTAGTATCATAGCCATTAGATCCATTTCCACTTTTTGCTGTATAGTTAGTTACATGCTGAAATCTGTTGCCATAAAAACAGCTATGGAAGGATTAGGTGACACAGTAAGAATAAACAGAGTAACTATTTCACATGTGAAGAGTTTGTTTTCACAAATTCTCACCTTGATTGACTTGGCTCAAATAAAATGGTTGGAAGGAAGAAATTCAGAAATTCTTGTCTTCACACCAGAATGTGGAAAAATCCTCATTGTTGGATTATTTTAAACATTCATTTTGGGGCACATTGGCTAGCCATTCCATTTCTCATTTTCTGCCTCAGGGCAAGTATCAAGTGTGCTGCTTTCATTTTTGCCTCCTGCTGCTGCACCAACTGTCAAAGTATCAGCAGGAAGCAAAAATCAAAAGATGAGGCATAAAGTAATACCATGCACATTTAAGATTTTGAAATCGTTAATATTTTACAGGGCAGTATATGAGAAGGGAAAACACTACTTTCCTTGTTGCTTCTTGCTGGTGATAATAACAATTAAGCATAACATTATGTCTATGCAGAAACAGCTTTCTATGAAGCACATTACAAATAATTAATCTCAAATGATGAATAACATGTCACGATTGGTATGGATTAGACAACATGAGAAAAAGTTTTTGAGCAAATTATTTTGTGAAAAGGATTAGCTTGCAAGTATTGTGTGGCTAATCTTAAAACAAACCAACAAACAAACAAACACAAAAGATCCTAGTTTCTATGCTAACATGTATTAATAATAAATGAAGTACAAACTGACAGAAAACAAAATAACAACAAATACCGTATCTTGTGATTATTTTGTTCTCAGACAGTAAGTTCATCAGTACTTTAATAGCAACAGCAACAACAGAAGTAGCATCAACACCATAAAATAACTAGTGATTAGAGTACTAAAGATCTGGTTGGGGCCAGCTGAGATGTGATATGAAACTGGACCTTCCCTGCCTGAAATATCTCATACAATGTAATTGAGAAAGATATTACTGATAAAATGTGCAAAGATGCAAATATAAAGAATAGCTAAGAGTTTTCTTTGTTTCTCCTATCAAATTATTGCTGCTATTTTATTTCTTATAATCAGCGTAGAAAAAGGTAATATTTAGAAAGGATTAAAGGAAAGAACATGAGATGGCTTGACAGAGAACATTAGACTAATGGCATCAAGAAAACTGGATTCTGTCCTTTGACTTGCCGTTGACATACCATACTATTTTGGGAAAGTCACTTTGCTCTCTGCAGACTGTGGAAAATTATATTTTTCTACTTGTTTATTTTGTAAAATGTTTTATCAAGGCATTGCAGATAGCATAGTTCTAAGTGATAGATCAACTAATATATATGTCAAGGCTGGAAGATTGGCTAGCAAAAAAGACCAGTATAGCAAAAAAGACCCTTGTGGGCAGCACTGGAGATTTCTTCAAAGATCCTCCAGAAAGCTTCTGATATTTGTAAGTACTCACAGAAATGACTGACAGGCAACCTGTAATTACAACTTCGAAGTTTTAACTACAGCCATGAACTTGTAATAAAAATTTGTACTTTATATGCAACAATGCATTATGAAGGATGGGCAACTAATACAATGTGTTGACTCACATTCATTAACTAAATTAATTCTAATACAATTAATGTTATAATTATTTTAGACTAAAGTGCTTAAGCATTCAAATGATAGCAAGGTTTTGTTAAACTCTCTTTTGTAATGTGCTCTTAAACACTATTTAATTCCATGAAGGAATGTTTTCCCCTATTTTGTATATATGCATCAGGGCTTCTGGTTACTTGGGGGGGTTGTTTGTTTGTTTTTGTTTTTGTTTTTGTTTTGAGGGGTTCACCTTCCTCAGAAGCATTAGATCTTAGCTGCTGCCAAGGTTGGGGATTTTGAATGGGGTGTTCCAGTGCTTCTTTTAGGACTAAAATCTAGAGGTTTCTTCCTAGATGGCCATGTCCTTCTGCACAGGGTCAGACTACTTGCCACATTTGGGATCAGGAAGGAATTTTACCCCATGGTGATATTGGTATGGACTGTAGGGTTTTTTTACTTCCTTTCTAGCTGGCAGTGGAAGGAAATGGCCTTCTTGAATCTCTGAAGAATATTTTAACAACCCTGGCAGTACTGAATCATTGACCACCATTGTGCACTTGTTTTGGGCATAGCAGGTTAGGGTGCTATGCCTTGTAGTTGTGCAACAGGATTGACTACAGAATGTTAGTAATCAGTTAGACAAGGATTTTTATGGGATGGTTTGGATAGAGGTGATCCTGCCTCTGGCACAGACTTGGACAAGGTGACCTCCAGTGGTCCCTTCTAGCCCCACTTTTCTATGATTCTATGATATCATAATACTTTGTATTAAATATTAAAGGTAAATATTTGTGGGTTTACAATTAAAATTAATTGTGAATAGTGGGAAAATATTAAACTGTTGAACAATTTTAAATATTCAAAACCAACAAGTGAATAGTCTGAGTGCAATATCAATAACTTCTATGGAATAAAATGTTTTTTAACTAGAGAAAATGTCCTGGATTAAGAATGTAATGACTCATGAAGACTCAGAGTGATCCTTTTAAATATTTAGGTCATTTATTTGATCCTACTTACAGTAGATTCTTACTTTGTGCTCTCTCTGCAATTATTTGGTGATTTCTGTTAATTACCCTAACAAAAGCAAATTCATCATAATATACAGTATTGTATATTACAACTGAAAGACCAATAATGGCTAGTAAAATGAAAGCTGATCTACCCTACATATGTCCTACTCTGCCCATCTACACATGCACTTCAGCACGACTAAATAGTGATTAAGTGATTTTTAGCAGGGGTCTACACATGCAGAGACTTGGCATTAAAGGACATTTTACACATGCATGTGTTGCAGTACTGGGAGTTTTGAAAAGTACCCAGTGCTGTGATGCATAGTTCTATAAGCAGTGCTGAGAAAATGGCAGCAGTACACTTTTGAACTAAAACACCTAAGTGCTTTAATCCAAAAGTGCACTGCTGCCTTTTTCTGCATCCCAGCACAGATTTCACCACTTTGAGTACCTCAGGTCACGTGCAGAGCAGACTCAAGTAATTGGTTCTGCTCCAAAATGGCAGGTCTCTTGCAGGAACATGCCTGGAAAAAAAAGTATGTGCATAAATGCCCTAAGTTAATGCACTTGGCACTAAGTTGGTGCCAAGTCCCTGTAGCTCTACCATGTGCCCCTAGTGGCTGGGCAGACCCAATAAGTCAAAAACCTGAGGAGATATGCAAAACTTCTGTTACAATTACTAAGGCATATCTTATGCTGCGCTACAGCTTGTCTATGTTAGAAGACTTTTATCTCCAGAGCTATAAACTCAGTACCTTTCACAACTGAGAGAGAAAAAAAGGAGAACTCATATGGTGCAGATTAAGAACCCCAGTGGGAACAGAACTGGATGTTCAAAACGAATAAATGAATAAAGCAAACTAGTATGCTCCTATTAAGAACCTTGAGCTTTATGCTACCATGTTGAATAAGAAGTTTGTTTTCATTAAACATGGTTTCATTTTCCTACAATCCATTTTGATCAGCTTCTAATACTAGAATCACCAACAAAAAGCCTAATTACTATAAAGTGTTTTATGAAATTATGTCAGTGTAACTGACATGATGATACATTTATGGATCTCCATATATAGTATTTCACTATATATGCACTGCAATTTCTTCATAATTTTCCTAGTATGAGTGATGAGAAAAATTTACTTCTTCCCAGGAGGATCCCAAAAGGCTCAATAGATCATTTCAACCCAGTACAACCTGGGGTTTAATAATCATTGATTAAGGCCTTAATCAGTTATTCTGAATTTTACCCATAATCTTTTATACCTAATAATATACCAGTTTGACTTATTTTGTCCAGGTTGCATGAAAACAAGAGAAGAGGGGCCTAATTATGTTTTCATTTATACTGCTGGGAGTTCTTCTATAATAAAACATTCATTTCAGGAACACACTTAAGTATGCGCTTAACTCTGAGCATTTAATATTGTTCTGCATAGGAATGAATTTAAATATGTCCTTAAGTATTTCCTGGGTCATTATCTAAATTAGAAGCAGTGGTTGTGAAGTCAGTGGTCTTACATGTTCATGCATTCATGAGATTCCCCACCCAGCCAGGGGCTTGCTGGTAACTGCTACAGCACTGGACCAGGGCAGGAGGCTGGGACCTGCTCCTCCCTCAAAGCTCTTTCAAAGTCCCATGCTTTGATCACCTGATCAGGGTACAGGGCTGAAAAAGAGCTGCAGGGATGGGACCTGTTCCAGACTGAGACAATTCCCAGCCAACCCCAGGCTGCATGGGGAAGTCTGCATGCACAGCTCGGAGCTGTTTGGGACCTGCCCCGAAACTGGCAGGGGACCTGCAATCATGGAGCTAGGGCTGGGAGCTCCTTGCTGCCAGGATGGGGACATTTCCTTGGCTCAAGATCTGCTATAGGAACCTGTCCCAGCATCAAGCAGCTGCCAGGGGCAGGAAGCAATTTCCCATCCCCTGCTGTCTGGCTAAATGGGAGCAAATTTCCTCCGGTCAGCCATCTACACATGCCTTATTGCACAGAAACTATTCCACAGTTAATGTGATACCTGTGTTTGCAGGTAGCAAATTTACTGCTGGGCAGACTAATATTCTGCACAGTGTGTCCATTTACACATTCATTCAGGCACAGTAGTTACTGCACATTTAGTTTAGTACTTGCTTAATGAAGTAGTAACTAAATGTGTAGTGCTGGCGCATAGTTTTTTTGTGATGATTACTGCACAGTAGTCTAATAACTCTGCACAGTATTAGCATGGTTTTTGACCAGCACGCTACTGCACAGTGTTATTAAGCTACTGTGAAGTAAGGGTCTTGTGTAGATGTGCCCACTAATTATCTGCACATGTAGATGGCAATACTTACTGCACAGTAAATTGATCTACTGCCAATACCAGATTTAGGCTTCAGCTACAGCTTAGGGCCTCACAATATGAGGGGCCTCTAAATAAGAAAAAAAAACCTGACTTAATATCAATTTTTATAATAATCAGTTGGTAGATAAAGAATATAAAGGAGATATGGGGAAATGATTCTCTAAATATGGATATTTTCAATTTATTAAGACAAATATATACATATATTGGATTATTTTTATTGTACGGGGCCTCTTAAGATGGACATAGCTCAGGGCCTCAGCATGTCATAATCTGGCACTGTCTACAACTTAGTAAAATGTCTCATGTAGACACGTCCACTGAGTATTATAATTCCCATAGACCATAGAAATACAAATATTTTAATGTCAATTAAATAATTCTATCACTATATACAAGATGAAATTTATATATAACTACATTAAACATTAATTGATTATGGATGTGGAAAGTGGCAAAACAAAATAATTTTCCTAAAAAGACATAGCTAAAATATTCTTGTATTCATTTTTCAGTGTATTCATTTTACATCCATTTCTACAAGCCTGCATCTAATTTCTGAAAAGAAAAACCCACACATTTTAAACTAATATAACTAACTGCTTCCACCATAAAACATTCTGCTTACTTTACCTCTAAACTACTTGATGTTGTTTGAATGGATAGACTAAAGGTGTCCTTCATATCTCCATTGTCAGTAAACTACTCTTTTAAAAAATGCCTTCCTTTAAATAGCCATATTGGAAAAGGTTTCATGGTTCAGAGGTAATTACTCTCTCATAGATCATGAAACACATAGCATCACAAAGAATGAAGGTTCCCTAGGCAAAATTCATGAGCTGCGCAGCAGGACCATCCAGAAGAAACTGAAGAATGGGAAAGATAATTGGTGCCACATTACTTCCAAAAGAAGAAAGAGAAGGAAAGTCACCAAAAGCAGATTTAAAGTACCTCAGCACAAGTACAACTGCTGAGACAATGCCTTTGATGATTCCACAAATGGAAGAGATCAGAAGTAGACCTCATTGACTAAAAGGCAGGAGTCATACAGGCTTAAGAATGAGGATCCTGTGACCAGTATAGTGGTTGTAGTCCATTGTTCTCCTCAGGAGGGAGTCAAGGAACTCATTTGTGGTCTAGATTAGTGTTGTTCAACCTGTGCATCACAAGAATATATGAAAGGGTTGTGAACAAACTTTAAAAATGGATCAACAAAATGGATTCTCCTTTAAAGGAATAAAATGTGGGAAATGGTGGCTATTCCCTTGTAGACTGTCAGGGTTCCAGCCTGCAATGGGCCGCTTGGGGTCCTCCATACCTCATACGCACTCCCCTGCCCCACACACTGTCTGGGGGCAGTGGGTCAGGAGTGAGGGGCAATGGATTGGGACTTGCCATCAATGTTTACAAGTGGGTCCTGGCACAAAGAAGTTTGAGAATCACTACTCTGGACAACATTCCTGAGAGAGATGCTGCAAGCCTGGAGACTGAATTCAGTATTAAGACATAATGAAGAGATTGTCAAAACTTATCAGACCCTCAGACCACTACCCTTTCCTACTCATTCATGTGAGTATCAGTAATACTGCTAGGAATGACACTGAAGATAAGACACTGTAGACTTTTCTAAACTGTGTTAACAGCCAGCTCTGGGGAGGACATGGCTAAGCAGGCACCCACACCCACCCACAAAAATCTAGTACTAAGCTACAGAGCCAAAAGTTGGCCCGTAGGTGGCTCCACGCTTGTCCTCACCGTCTGCCTTCACATCACTGCATCAGTGTACTTGGGTAGGCAGAGAGTATGCAGCCCTATGATCCTTAGGACACACTTGGTATCATGTACAAGATACCTTATGTCACAGTAGTGATGAGCTATGGTGATGTAGCATCAGTGGGCACAAACTGTCATGCTAACACTTCTGCACACTAGCTAATTGCTACTGGATAGTAGGATTGAAAAAGACCAATGCAATGTCCAAATCTGTGCAGTAACAGCAGTTATTGTGCAGTCATTTAGTACTTGCTAAAGTACTAAAGCAAAGCTAAAGCATGTACTAAATGACTGTGAAGTAACAACTGCACAATCAGGTGCACACATAGATGCACCCACTATCCCTGTAGCATAGGAGACCTGGGGAGGATCTGGCAAGAAGGTTAAAGGAATTTGGGACAGCGGTGATGCTTTTATCCATCTTCCCTTTTGAAGGCAAAGATTCAGATGGAGACTTCCACTTCATAGAAGTAAAAGCATGGCTCCGAAGATAAAGTTAGGGAGCGGGTTTTGGCTTTGGCATTGATTTTACACTTGTGGACATTCATTTACTTGACTGGCTTTGCTCTGGATCTGTAGTGGTCCACATGAGAGATCAAAGAGATCACAGTTCATTATTCTTAAAACTGTATGGTGATTCATATAAAATACACAGCTAACAGACCATGTAAGAGGAAACTGAGAGGGGCTAATATTGAGATCTAATTCAAACTCTAGTCAGCCTGTATTGGCAAACAGAACAGTTTCCATCAGCTTACTTAGACATCATCTGTAATGAATATACAATGAGGATGTTCTGTAAAAACTACATTAAAATGTAAAGAGAATTTTAGAAAAGAGTGGCTGCAGTTTTTCCCTTGCAGTGCTATGTGACTTACTTTTAAAACAGAGTACATGATTTATAAATGATTTACTCAAGGAAAATTGTTTGATTTTACTTAATAATGAAATGTATTGTCAATAAAAGCAGACTTCTATATCATAGTGTCAAAACAACTATATTTTTTCAAAGAACATACACTTCAATCCCCAGTTGGACTACATGATCTCCTGAAGTCCGTTCAAGTCTTACTTCTCTCTGATCTATGATTATATGACTAGCTTGATTGCAGTTATTTATGTTCTTATTTTCTAATTTAGCCACTTTAAGACTTCGGCTAGGAAAATAAACAGGGCTAGCCTTACTAGGTTTGGCTAAATAACCAAATATAATAGCTACTAGCATAAAGAAATCCAGGAAATGTCAGCAGGAGCAACTTAGAAATACATGCTTGCTTATGCTAGCTACATTTTTGGCCTTGTGTTGCAATACTTGTATTCCTTTATGTTCAGAGTGTTTTGCTTTTATGCAAATAAATATAAAACATAATAAAAATGCCATTACTGAACATTTTAGGAGTGAGAAAAGCATCTTTTGGATTTTTAACATATCAAATTAATGGAAATATATTACCATATTTTACTATTATAATTAGTATTTATTTACGGAAATACATTTGAAGACATGGCATTAGAAGGATAATAAAATACTACAAAAAAACCAAACATTGTAAGTACAGGATGAAATTATTAAATCCAGTTCAAATTCTATCAGCTGTGTAACAGGGAGTCCTTCCCCTGTTACAGGGGGAGGGCTCTCAAGCCAGCAGAACTGGAAAGGGCTCTTTCAGAGAAGGGTTTTTTCTGATATGGAGAAAGGCAGTTGGCAGGGCTGAGATAAGGAGCAGCCCCTAAGCTCAGGTCAGCTAATAGGCTGGGCTGGTTCTGCAATGGGTAGGGATCAGGGGTTAAATAGGCTACCTCACTGGCACACCCTGACCTCTAAGGGTGTGTCCCCACATTCAGGGGTGTGCCCTTGCAGCAGCAAAGAAGTAATGGCATAAATTTGTATCACTACTTTTTCCTGCTGTGCAAACCCCTGCACATGAGCTGTGGTGTAGGACAAAATGCCCCACTTAGGGGAAACTGTCATTTCTGTTAGAAATATTATTATTAGGAATGCATAATGAATATAGAGTATCATTGAAACTGCACGGTCTGCAGTTTCTGCCTCATATCTGATAAAGGGAAACACTTTCAAAAACCCATTGTGCTAAAAAGTAACACTCCCTTCTACTGTATTGACCAATCTGTCAGCCTTTCTATGCTAAATCACACTCCCCTGACAATCCACATGAAGGATACAGACACTGTAATTCAATCAACTAACTCCTTGGGGGGTGGGGAAAGGGGGATTTTCAACCTTTGGTAACCTAGAGGGCTTTCTGGGCATGCGTAATTAGCTGATGCATATAAGCCTACCCGCCCCACATACTTAAATAGTTAATTATAATGCACATGGGATGTATGACGTGACGTCATTAACATATATGTTTGTATGAACCGGAAAATGTTGTAAGAGTTCCTGTTTCTGCCCATGTGCTCAGGAGAGAGGGTATATAAGCTCCGGTTTGGGGTT
>NW_017728918.1:39814111-39823173 GCF_001723895.1 Crocodylus porosus
GAGGGTATATAAGCTCCGGTTTGGGGTTTCCTCAGTGGTTCAGAGTAATCTGAGATTTTCTGTCTCTGCTCTGACCCTATTTGCAAATACATCTTTGGTGCTGCTAAAAAATGTGTGCCTGAGGAATTATTATTCGCGAGCTTCCAAAAGAAACGAACCGCGATTTCTGCTTCATTTCCATGCTCCTCCCTGCTCCTAGCATGCTGGAAGAGCCAGGGCAGAACTAGAGGAGAGGAAATGCTCTGGGCAGCAGCCAGATCATTTCCTGGAAGGACTGAGCCTCTAGGTCTGCTAGTGTATGCTCCTGTGGTATGCTCTGTCTCACTTTTCTTCTTACCCTTTTTAATTTTTTTTGCTAGTAGAATTTTCCTGGTAGCAAATGTTGCCTCCATGCTGCAAATTTGGAGTGCAGGTCATGTTTTAACATGCTGGGCATGCTGTTTGTGGCACTTTAAAGCGATCTGCGGTGCCACAACTAACACGTGCCTGCATGTCTGGATCCAGCCTAAGAGGACAGGATGGTATCTGCCAGAAAGAGAGAAAAGGTCCAAATGGACACTGTAATTAGCTGTGAAAACGGAGTAAGTTTTTTTGTGGTTTTCATTTTGTTCCTGGTTGATTTAGATAGCGGGCCAATGGGGTGAAGCCCTGAGCTGAGACTGCATCCCTTACCCCAAAGCAGGAGAAGCTTTAGTTCAGATTTTTTTCTTTTCTTTTGTAAGGGACTTCTGGAAGACCAGGACTGACTGTGAAGGGAGATGCAGATCACTTTGCACATGCCCTGCATGTTTGAAGGGCAAGAGGTCATATACTGGGAGTGGGGTAGATTAAACTCCTTTTAGGCTGGGGAACCTGGAGGGCAGAGCCCTATTGTAGAACCTAATTTCCAGACATGCCATTGCCATGGGAGAGCCAGGGTCAGGGCATATATAAGTGTGAAAGGCGAGATGCAAGTGGCCCAAAGGAACCTCTCCCTCCACCTCAAAGACTCCAGATTAATTGATTCCATCAATGCATGGCAGGAGAGAGAGGGTGGCAGCTCGGAGCAGCTAGAGAAGGAGACGGGGCAAACTAGCCAGCCACTGGGGAACACAGTGTCCCCACCTCTTCAAAGCTAAGCCTGCCACAGCTCCTTAGACTGTGTTAACATTTAATGTGAGCAGAGCTGTGAAATGTATTGTGTGATGGTAGTTTTGGATAAAAACAAATTTAGGTTAATGTATAATAAAGAATATTTGGCCTTAAGGAAAAAATAGCAATGGATTAAAGAAAAGAGCTTGAAGTAGGGGTTGAAAATGGTAGGCCCCAAAGTTAAAAAACAGAAAGTAAATATATCCATTAGCCAAATCCACTTTTCTGACATTTCTTCAAGGGAAGTTTTATGTTTTTAGGTTACAATGAAAATGGAAAAAACTCTTTGATCAAGACACTGGGAAAACAAAAAGAGCTTTCTTTTGTAGGAGATGACTATACTCTGATGTTATGTCTGCTCAATAATGTATTTTTTACTTCCTTTTACATGCAGGAAAATAATTTCCAAAGTTCTGCACCTAAAAGTTCAGAACTTAGTTATCCAGTGCACCATACGGTAGATAACAAATTGGATGCAGAAAGATATACAATGCAAATGGTAGATTTCTGTGCAAGGCACACAAAAGGGAATTAACAGAAGAAAAGTTGTGTACATACAGTTAAGCTCATCTGGGGTAAATTTTCTCTTAGGGACTTGTTACATGGTGTACTTTGAACTTCTCAATCCATGTTAATGCAAGCTCAAGTTGCAGCTGTGAGTTGCTGCTACAGAGCTGGTGAGCCAGGACAGGCTTCTGTCCCTGCTCTAGGTGGTGGTGTATAAGAGATAAGCTGGGGGTGAGGGTGGGAACAGGAATCTGGAAGGCAGAGAGTGAATGGGATAGGGGGTTAATGAAATAGGAAGTGAAAGGAAATGGGGATGGGGGAAATGAAGGAAGTCAGCCACTGATGGATAAAACAAAAAAGTTAAAAAAAAGGAATAACTAAATAAAAGGAGGGCTCATGATTTAATGAACTAGAATTGGGACTGGGGTATGGTCATTCTTCCTGGGATGGCTGGGAAGTAGGAGTGGTGAGGGAAAGTGCTTTAAAATTACTTAGGCAGGCAAGGTTCTTTGGATAGATGTGATATCTTTCATTAGACCAGCTAAAAAGTTGAGGAAACATTCTTTGCAAGCTTTTAGATATAAATGCCCTTCTTCAGACACAAGGAGACTCTGTTGGTGTTATGTGTTCTCCAAGACAGAAAAGAAACAAATTTACAACAAGCATGTCTGTGAACATGTAAATGAGTGGAAGTTAGAAAGAGAATGGGTAGAGATGGGAGGGAAATACGCAAAGGAATGCACGTGGTCAGTTGGAGGCAGGTTACCTGGGGTGTCAGATATCAGGCAAGTTGTACTGTGTCATAAATCCAATGTCTATATTAAGTCTGTGATTTTTTGCATCCAGTAGATTTATGAAGCCTACCTATGTCCTTAGATCAACATGGCTACAAACAACAATCCTAAAAACTACCTAGTATTTAACTAGTTTTAGTGCAGCTTGTTTGTTTCCTTAATCATTTTTTTCATTAAGTAGCATCTACATTTTGTCAGGCAAAGTAGAATACAACAAACTAACACGTTTGATAATATTAAAGAGTGTTTAATAAAACAGTACATTTCCTTCTTCCAAGCCACAAAATCTCTCTGTTTTGCAGAGCCACATTCCTTATTTATAAATGGCTTTTAGCCCAGGAGACTTTCAAAACTGTGCAGTCAATAAGTCAGTCATGCCACAGCATGCTTAAAAATCCTAGCAAATTAATCAACTCCTCCCAATTAATTATCCTCAGCCTCACAAGTGTATAGCAGCCAAGTTTAGTAACTCCATGCATTACATTATGCAAATATTTTAACAAGCCAATTTGTATATTTATAAATAGGCAATTGGTCAGCACACCCTGCTTCAACCAGTGGTAATTAAATTAAGACATAAATCTTACAATGCCTAGTAATGGTGGTTGCCTGCTATGAAACTACAAAAGCCATCTGAATTTAGTGGAGGCCTGCAGTTGGTCCTATGTGACATGGCAGCAAGACAGTGGAGGAGGTTGTTTGGGAGAAACTTGGTACTATCATAAAAGGAAAGCTAATCTTAACACTGGGACACTAACTCTCTTCTGGTGACTGCTTCTTCCACTGCACTTCCTTAAGTGGAATCCAGCAGTGAAAGCAGAAGCAAGAGCTCAGCAAGTGCCACATCAGGTTCCTGAGGTCAAAAGATACAACCATGAAGGCTGAAATGCACAAGACCTGACAGGTCTGCTCAATAAACGACTGTCACTTGAGAGGTACAATTCTATCCAGTACTTCAACTATAAGCAATGATTTATATATTTAAAAGTACATCATTGAACTTTACAGGTTGCTAAACTCGCTTTTCATCCCAACAATCTGTGGATAACAAAGCAAGCTTGAACATGGAGCCAAATTCTTCTCTCATTTAACTGCCTTCTACTGTAATCAGTGGAGTTAATTTTAATATATGCTGGAACATGGCCCACACAATCTAATTGTTTTTCATGCCAGTGAACATCACAACTTAACATTGCCAACAGCAGTAAAATGATACTCATGTAAATCAATTTGAAAGGAAAATCCACCCATAGTTTGTCCTTAGTCTTTGTATAGCTGATTCAAATATCAACAGACAATTTATTAGGACTATTTGTCACTTTTCTACTTTATAACACGATGCCATTTTCATTGAGTGATAGCAATAATAATTTTTATTGCTACTTAGTACAAACTGTGTTTAGAGTATACCAATATAGAAATTACAGTACAACAGTTGTATGCACCTGTTATCAGAAGCTATGAGATGCCAGCGGGTGCATCTACTTGTGCAATTAATGCAACGTGATAAACTCAGAGTACACTATTCCTGGGAGCAGCATCACTGGGTGTCTATACACATGGAGCACTACTCTGATGCACTGTAATTACACTGTAATTACAGTGCATCAAAGTAGACTCAATTAATCAAATCTGCTGGAGTGTGATAATTACCATACTCTAGCAGACTTCAGCGTTACATGTATCAGCATCCCCATGCTGAAAAATGGTGGCATAGGCACTTTAACTAAAGCTTATTTGATGAGATTTAATTAAAGTGCCTTGCTACCATTTTTCAGGGCAGGGACGCTGATACACTGATGCTTCAGGCACTTTAATTAGAGTGGCTCTCAGAGTGGCTTTAAGTATCCCCCACCCCACTCCTGAAGCATGTCTATAAATATGTGCACCTAGGACAGTAGCACTTTGTGCCAGGGCAAAGCAGCAGGCTCATAGCATCAATCCTGGGCTGGCAGCAAGCTTAGGGATTCAGCCCAGGGCTCCAGATGGCGACATCAGGTGGCAGAGGCACTGCCTGGCGCATGAAAGTGCCAAAACTGCGAAAGCATGTGGCTTATTCCCTGAACCTACTACCAGTCTGGGGCTGTTCCACCACGGCACAAAGTGCTGCTGTCCCACCACATGTGAATTGCAACACAGGAAATGACTCCGCCATAATGACTTTACCATAAATGACTCCCCAACAGTAGTCTCTTACAGAGAAGTTAGTTTATCTACTGTGCTCTGATACCGGCACGTGTTGATGCTGATGCTTTACTTCAGAGCTAATGGATAAACTCCACAGTAAAGCATGCATGTAGATGCACCAAGTATGTGGTTAACAAGTACAAGATGATAAAGCAGTAACTGGATATGATAAATAGAATATGTAATGTGAATAGACAACATACATAAAACTGAAAAAAGAAATCCCTTTAAACTACTTAATTCATGTGCATGAGATGGCTTCATGGGCTATGAGTATAATAGGTGTAGTTTGGTATCTCTCTGACAATTGCATAACAAAGAAAAGGTCTCTCTAGTAATCCTGCAGGACAGGCAATAGAAGGAATGGCTTAGCATCATAGTTTCTTAGTTGGTAGTGTCGGAAGGGGCCTGAGCAGATCATCAGGTCCAACCCCCACCACGGGCAGGAAAGAATGCTAGGGTCAAACGACTCTGGCTAGATGATTATCTAGCTTCCTTTTGAAGACCCCCAGGGAAGAAGTGAGCACTACTTCCCTTGGAAGTTGGTTCCAGATCCTACCCACCCTGACTGTGAAGTAGCGCCTCCTTATATGTAGCTTGAATCTACTCTCTATCAACTTATGGCCATTATTCCTTGTTACTCCTGGTAGTGCTCTGGGGAATAGGGACTCTTCCATTGCCTGATGGTCCCCTTTAGCCAGTCCACCAGATCATCTCTCAGCCTTCTCTTGTGGAGGCTGAACAGGCTTAGGTCCCGTAGCCTCCCTTTGTAGGGCCTGCCTTGCTGCCCCAGATCATGCCAGTGGCCCTCCTCTGGATCCTCTCAGTGCTGTCTGCATCCCTTCTGAAGTGCAGTGCCCAGAACTGGATGCAGTACTCCAACTGCAGCCTCACCAGTATGGCATAGAGGAGGAGAATCACCTTCTTGGACCTGCCCGTGATGCTTCTATGGATGCATGACAAGGTGCAGTTAGCCTTCCTGACTGCGCCTTCACATTGGCGGCCCATGTTCATGTTGGAATCAATAATGACTCCAAGATCCTTTTCTGACTCTGTGCTGGTGAGAAGAGAGTTCCCCGGCCTGTAGGTATCCTGCCGGTTCTTTCTTTCTAGGTTTAATACCTTGCACTTGTCAGTATTGAATCCCATCATATTCTCATTTACCGACCCCTGTAACCTGTCCAGATCCAATTGCAGCCTGTCTCTCCCTTTTGGCATGCCCACTTCTCCCCACATCTTAGTGTCATCTGAGAATTTGAACAAAGTGCTTTTCACCCCATCATCCAAGTCACTGATGAAGATGTTGAACAGTGCGGGCCTGAGGACCAAGCCCTGGGGAACCGCACTGCCCACCATCCCTCCAGGTCAAAAATGACCCATCCACCACCATTCTTTGGGTGCAGCCATCCAGCCAATTTGCAATCTATCTGACTGTGTAGGCATTGAGAAAACAGTTGCCTTTTTTAAAATGAGAATGGGGTAAGAAACAGTGTCAAAGGCCTTCCTAAAGTCCAGAAAGATTACATCTACCACGACACCTGCATCCAAGGATTTTGTGACCTGGTTGTAGAAAGCCACCAGGTTGGTCTGACAGGACCTGCCTCTACTGAACCCATGTTGGTTGCCCCTAAGCATAATCTCCCCTGTTGGCCCTTTGCAGATGTGCTCCTGGATAATTTTCTCAAAGAACTTCTGTAGGACTGAGGTAAAACTAATGGGCCTATAGTTTCCTGGGTCCATCTTCCTCCCTTTTATGAAAATGGTGACTGCATTGGCTCTTTATCAGTCCTCTGGCACCTCACCAGAGTACCATGAGTACTTGTAAAGCTGTGCCAGGAGTCTCACAACGACCTCTGCTAATCCCCTCAGTACTTTGGGGTGGAGATCATCAGGACCTGCTGATTTGAACACATCTAGTCCCATCAGAAATTCCCTGACTAAGTCCTCACTGACCCTGGGCCTGGCTGTGCCTCCCAAGATGAAAACCTAACCCCAGAATTCCACAAAGCAGCTATTTTCAGAATGTGTTGACAAATAGTGTAATAATTGGGTCACTAAATGGCTGGAGGGCCACACTCAGAGAGTGGTGGTGGATGGGTCATTTTTGACCTGGATGTATGTGGGCAGTGGGGTTCCCCAGGACTCAGTTCTTGGGCCTGCACTGTTCAACATCTTCATCAGTGACTTGGATGAGGGGACAAAAAGCACCCTGTTCAAATTTGCTGATGACACTAAGATGTGGGGGGATGTGGGCATGCTAGACAGGAGAAATAGGCTGCAATCAGACCTAGACAGGTTACAGGGATAGGTGGATAAGAATAGGATGGGTTTCAACACTGACAAGAGCAAGGTGATGCACCTGGGGAGGAAGAACCTGCAGCATACCTACAGGCTGGGGAACTCCCTTCTCATCAGTGCAGAGGCAGAAAAGGATCTTGGAATCACTATTGATGCCAAGATGAACATGGGCCAGCAGTGTGGGGACACAGTCAGGAAGGTCAACCATACCTTGTCATGCATCCACAGATGCAACCCTGTGTAGGTCCAAGAAGGTGATCCTACCCCTCTATGCGACACTAGTCAAGCCGTAGTTGGAGTACTGCATCCAGTTCTGGGTGCCGCACTTCAAGAGGGATGTCAGCAACATGGAGAGGGTCCAGAGGAAGGCCACTCACATGATCAGGTGGCAGGAGGGCAGGCCCTACGAGGAGAGTCTTAGGGACTTGAACCTGTTCAGCCTCCAGAAGAGAAGGCTGAGGGGGGATCTAGTGGCCTGTTACAAACTAGTCAGAGGGGACCAGCAGGCATTGTGGGAGACACTGTTCCCCCAAGCACTAGCAGGAGTGACTAGAAATAATGGTCACAAGCTGGCAGAGGGTAGATTCAGACTAATATCAGGAAGTATTACTCACTGTCAGGGCGGATAGCACTTCCAAGCAAAGTGATGCTGGCTCCTACCCTGGGTGTCTTCAAGAGGAGGCTAGATGAACACGTAGCCGGGGTCATTTGACCCCAGTACTTTTTCCTGACATGGCACGGGGTCGGACTCAATGATCTGCTCAGGTCCCTTGTGACCCTACCAACTATGAAACTATGAAATTTTAAGCAAACAAATAAATATATAAAATGATTCTGAATATTTACAATATATTTTAGCCAGATATGGATACATAGAAAAGGAGGGAATGGGGACTCTTCACAATAAGAAGCAAACAGCTTCTCCCCACAGCTTTCTCCTGAAAGCATATGTGTTCACAGAGCATAGTCTAGCAACAGCCCATCAGCACAAATGGTACAAAGCAAACCCAAATAGCCTAAGACCTAATAGAAACCTTCTTGTGCTTAAGGGAACTCTTTAGGCAGAAGAACTCCAGAGAAGGAAGTTCTCCATTTCTGGTACTATCTACCCTGTTCAGATTGAGCACTGTTAGGTACATTACAGACACAAGGCAAAAGTGAGAGAGCTCTTGTTACTGTTTCTTTTTGCTACACTTAATTTTTTGTAAATGTGCATTTTTACAAAGTAGGTATTGGAGCAGATACCCTGGCACTCCGGAAACCAGCAGCTGAAGATCAAGAAGCCACTGGCATACTGTCCCCTGACCACTTACTCCTCACACATGCACATGCATGCAAGGACACATGTGCTTACACTCTCACTTTCTAAGCAACCATTTCAGACCAGAAATTTGAACGTAGAAATAATCCTTTAAGAATATTAAATATTGAACCCATGCAGAATATTTTCAGGAAGGGGAGGAAGACAGAGCCTGGCAACTACAGCCTCACTTCTATCCTGGGGAAGGACTTTGAAAAAATTATCAAGTGTCACATTTGTGAGAGCCCTGCAGGGGAAGTGATATTGAGGGGTAACCAACACAGGTTCGTGCAAGGCCGATCCTGCCTGACTAACCTGGTCTCTTTCTATGACCAGGTAACAAAGAGCTTAGATGTGAAGGAGGAAATCAATGTCATCTTCTTGGACTTCCAGAAGGCCTTCGACACAGTGTCCCACCCAATTCTGGTGGGCAAGCTGAGGGATTGCGGCACTGATGAATGCACAGTCACACGGGTGGCAAACTGGCTTCAGGGGCAAACCCAGAGAGTGGTGGTGGACGGGCCGACGTTGATCTGGGAGGGTGTGGGCAGCGAAGTCCCCCAGGGCTCGGTCCTTGGGCCAGTGCTGTTCAAAATCTTCATTAGTGACCTGGACGAGGGTGTGGTGTGCACCCTGTTCAAGTTCGCTGATGACACCAAGCTGTGGAGTAAATTGAATACACCGTCAGGCAGGGACCACATCCAGGCAGACCTGGATAGGTTAAAGAAGCGGGCGGATCTGAACAGGATGTGGTTCAACAAGGACAACTACAGGGTGCTGCACCTGGGGAGAGGGAACCAGCATTATGGTTATAGGTTAGGGGCTGACCCTCTCAGCAGCACAGA
>NW_017728918.1:39823623-39825007 GCF_001723895.1 Crocodylus porosus
GGAGTCACCAGGAACAATGGCCACAAGCTGAGGGAAGATAGGTTTAGGTTAGTGTCGCAGAGCTCTCAGGTGCCCTGCAACTGAGAGCAGAAATGGCTCGGGACAGACCCCTAGTGGCGGGAAGGGGGAAGCGCAGCTGCCAGTCACCAGGACTGCGCAGGTGCTGGTTGCCCTAGCAAACAGGGAAACCTAGAGACAGGAAGGGGCGGAGCTTAGCCTTTCTTAAGCCCAGGTTGAAGGCCAGGAGGGCAGTTCCCCTCCGGCGGCCGAGGGAGGAGGAATCCAGCCAGAACAAAGGGGAGAACTCTGACGGTCGGAATATCTCCTGGTTCCTGCTGGGGGTTGATGCGCTGTCTCTCTCTCTCTGGTAGGGAGAGATTCATATTTTTGACCAGAATGGTCTAGCTTTTATGATGTAGCATGGGGGCTTTGCGTTTTGTGTTTACTGTTTCACTGGAGGACCAGGTGAGGCTATTAGGGGTTGGAGGAGGCCTTATAGGGACTCCACAGTAGTGTGGAGTTTCCTAGCACTGGAGAGGATGCAGCATTGTTTGGGGTGCGTTGGCCCCAGCCCTGGAGTTAGGGAGCAGTGAGGAGCCCCGGAGTTCGGGAGCAGCGAGGAGCCCCGACTGGGAGGGCCAGCGAGGAGCCCAGAGTTGGCATGGGTGAGAAGTTCTGAAACAGGCAGTGCGTGACAGGCTAGAGGGCGCCAGTAGAGGTGCGGGCTCTGAGACGAGCTAGAGGGCACCGGTGAGGGTGCAGGCTGAGAGATAAGCCAGAGAGTGACTGCGCGGTGCAGGGAGTAGGACAGACCTGAACAACACCAGATACATCTGCGAGGCTTGGGCTGTGGTATAAGGGGAGGAAAGGAGCCGCAGATAGTGCCTAAGGCACCGAGGCAGAAAATAGGCAGCCTTCCGTTTTGATTAAGATCTTTCAATCAAGCAAATAACAACAAGGCGTGGCAGAAGAGAAGGCGGGCGGTTGGCCCTTGATTGATGTTGCGGGACCATGAATAGACCACTGTCACAGTTACCTATTAGGAAGAACTACTTCACTGTAAGGGTGGCCAGATCCTGGAATAGGCTTCCCGGAGAGGTGGTGCTCTCACCTTCCCTGGAAATCTTCAAGAGGAGACTGGATAGGCATCTGGCTGGGGTCTTATGACCCCTGCCACCCCCAGTGCTCTTTCCTCCCAATGGCAGGGGGTTGGACTAGATGATCATTGACTTGGGGGTCATCATTGAACACAAGATGAACATGAGCCTCCAATGCGATGCTGCGGCTAGTAAAGCGACTAAAATGCTGGCTTGCATCCATAGATGCTTCTCGAGCAAATCCCAGGACGTCATTCTCCCCTTGTACTCGGCCTTGGTGAGGCCAC
>NW_017728918.1:39825477-39839648 GCF_001723895.1 Crocodylus porosus
GACCCCAGCTGACTTCCTGCCCTTGGGCAGGGGGCTGGACTCGATGATCTCCCGAGGTCCCTTCCAGCCCTAATGTCTATGAAAGTCTATGAAATCTATGAAATCTGTCTAGGTCCCTTCTGACTCATTGATTCTATGATTCTATAAATATGGCTAATAAGTGATTTCAGGCATAATAGCTTTATGCAAGTTATATCATGTTTTCTGTGTTTACATTCAATTCAACATTGATTCCAAACATGCTGTGACCATTCCTAAATGTTTAATTGGCTAGCACTGTGATATTATTTGTAGAAGAATCACCTCTAAAATGATATAGCAAAGAAATAAATATACTATTATCACTGTCTGCAGATTTATAAATGACTTCAGAGCCTTGCAATACTTCACTTGTTTTTTTCTAAATAAAAAAATCTCACAGAGTCCAATGTGGTGTCATTTGTTTATTTACACACTGGCCGTACCTTATCTATACAATATGCATGAATCCTGTTTTCTTTTAATAAATAATTCCATTACGTTTAGTGAAATTAAATTGTGATGTACCTCAGTATGAGCAATTAGACCATGCGGTCCAAATTCCAGCACACATTCAGCTTAGGTCCAGTGACTCCAATAAAAGTAGAGCAACTGAACTCAGGCACTACTGGAAACTACAGCTTAGTCATCCTAACCAGCTGCTGGGAACAGTTGTCTTCACTGTAATCCGCTTAAGTTTGCCTGTCTGTTTAACCTTCCCCTATTGTTGAGTTATTGGTTTGGACTCAAAAGTCACAAAAACAGTCATAGAGTAAACCTCAGCAGATTAATCGCACTGCCCTCTGCTGACTCATTATTGCTCAACCAATTAATTACCCATTTCTATAGCACCATTGATAGTTATGATGATGGCAATTTGCATTTGTATAGCATCTTCTGCTGAAGGCTTTATGCACAAGTGCTGCCAGTTGGACAGCCCATGTCTTAAGTTATAGTCATATGCTTCTATGGGTCAACCATAGGACCAGCTGTTTTCTTGTTAGAAGAGTTACAAAGGGCTGGCAAATGATTGCACGCTGGATATGCACTTCAAAAAGGCTTAATTACATTGTTTTGTGCATGTAACTCTTACCTTAATATGATTTTGAAGACTTACAAACACACACACGATTTAACTCCCATAAAATGATGTGTTCATAATGGCACAGAGTGTAGTATGCAATGACAAAAAGGAAAATTTTATACAAGAATGAAGGGTCTAATTATTTTTTAAAATGCTTTGCAATCTTTAATGTCAATTCAGAGCAAGACTTAGGGCATTCTTAAGGTCAGATTTTAAGTTTACAAACACGTCTTTTAAATTATTTCACTATTGATTGATTTATCTACAATGGTGCACTACTTTATTTTCTCTCTGTGTGTACCTGTGCATCAACTTACGGTCTTCCTTTTTCTCAGTATCACTATTGCTTGTATTTTAAAATTAATGAAACAGATACATAAAGAACAAATGTATGTGTGATGTGTTTAGTTTAATTTGTGACCTTGATTATGAAGCTAGTTCACCAATGGTGACAAACCATCTTAATATATAAACCTATGGCATGTCTCCCAGAGTTAATAAATGCCACATTTCCTATAAAAACAGACTAGAATTCCTTGTCAGCTATTTTATAGTGCTATCTGCAGGGAGAGTTGGCTTATTCTAATAAGCTTGAGTTAATACTTTCCTGGATGTTGCAATGTAAATCAATAAAACATCTGCTACATTAAAAACAAGATTGTAATTCACAAATTGCTTATCTTGTCTAGCTTTCCTTCACACAATTCCTTTTCATTTAGTGAAGATATTTTCCCTGCTCTTTTTCCTCACCTAATTCTCATTGTGTTGCATTCTTGTTTTATGCTTTGAGATACTGAATCCATTTGTTAACATCTGACCCATGAAAAAACTACTTTGCATGATATCATAAGGGCCAATTAAAAACATTGAAAATCCTTTAATCATCATTACTTAAAGTCATCTTGGATAATCTATTCTGTTTCATGAGATATACAGGATCCGCTCTCTCTTCCTCCTACACACACACCAAACATATCCACCATTTATGACTATGACACACACACACACACACACACACACACACACACACACACACACAAACACACACACGTCCATGAATGGCAAAGTAAAAAAGAACACAAATGATGACTAGTGAAAACATACAGCTGTTAGATTTTGGGGTGAATCTAGCAGAGGAAAGGTTCAATGGATCATGGTTCATTTGTTACCTTTGGGGATTTTAGTTTATCTGCAGATACACTTACTGAATTTATATTTTGAATTTTAAGTAACAGTAATACTTATTAACTGTTGGTTAGTTTTTAAAAGTATACTATTTACTGCATAGGCAGACATAATTGAAGCTTTCCTGTGCTATCCTAATAATTTTTGATTAGATGAAAAGTTTGGAGGAATTCCTTGAGGGAGGGACATTAAAGACATGTTCAATCCTTTGAATCTTCTTGTATTATCATACACACATCAATAATCGCTGATGGTGATGTGGAGAGTTTCTCAGTGAGAACAGGGATAGTGAATCCAAACTTAAATCAAAGGACAACTTAGATCAAAGGAAAAAACAGTCTTAATATGTAAGACAGTGGAAATGACACCTCATGGAAGTTTCAGAATTTCCTTTATTGGAGGTTTTCAAGGGAAAGATGGATACACATTTGATTGGAACTGTTTAAGAATAGCACTCCAGCAGCTGTGCAGAGGCTTAAACTAAAAAAACTCTTGATGACTCTTTAAAACAATGATTTTATCATGATGGTACATTTTTTGTGTTTTCTAGGACATATTATGTGCAAATGAATAGCCAAAGAGATACAGAAATGTATTAAAAGTTTACCTTTTCAGAAAAGATATGAAAGACTTACTTTCATGCCCACAACCTGAATAAAACATGATACAAAGAAAGCTGCTGGTATTTATATAATGCAGAAGCTGAAAGGAAGTGAGAACACGTGGAAAGACTGCTTCAACAGGCTAGGAATAGTATTTACATTGCAAAGTGGGAGGCCCGTGAATTCTAAGTTATATACTATGCAGTCAGGTAGAGGTTGTTTATACTGCAAATACAGAAAACAGACTTGGCAATGGTGATAAGTATGTTCTGGTGCTTCTATTTTTGTTAAACAGAGTAGGAGTAACTATTTATATTGGAAAAAAAAGGCAACCAATGTGTGGCTTGGAGATGTGAGTTAAAAACTAAAAACTAAAATTTAAATCAGTCAAATAGCTTTGGCTTTGATATATTTCTCTGAGTCTGTGGGTCAAAGTGGTTTATGAACATATTTTGAATCAGATTATCTCCCCCAGCTACCATGACAACTGCAGAAACTATGTAAAGTATAACTCAGCATCACTCCTATAATATAGACAATAGGAAACACCCCAAGGATGATCCTTCTGGTCAGAGGCAGGCCCCAGACCCCCAGATCTTCCTCTAAATTCACTTTGTTTTTCAGGGAACTGGACCTTTCTGTCTAGGTACATCCACTGGCTCCATGTCAGTTATTTTTCCCTAACCCATAAATGACCTGAACTGAGAACAGAGAAAAGACTAGTTTTTCCCCAGACAATCTGGCAGTGAAGGGAGAAAAATATTTCTCAGATTTCCCAAAGGTAGTATGTGCTTCTTTACTATTTTAGAGGGTGGAAGCCCCTAATGCAGAGGCCTCAGACCAGTAGGGATGGGTTTTATATATTCCCCTTCTTCGGATGTACCCTTCATCCCCTTTGTCTCATTGAGCTATGTCAGTCTTCTCACCAATTTAAGTGATGACTTTCCTCCCCAAAGGATAGAGAGTTCTTTGTCCTACCACTGTGAAAGAAGCTCTTATCTCCCTGTTTCTGAAGTTGTGGTGGCTACATTGTTTCAGACAGATGAGAAAAAAGACACGAAGTCTGTGATTTAAATGGGCCAACTTTACTCATTTCCTCCTGGTTCACAGCTTCCATTCCCCTCTTCCATCCCCAACACACACTTTCATAATCCCCAACCTAATGCTAGGACCCACCACCCTCTCCTCATATAGATTGGGAAAGACAGGTATCTTCTCATGGTTAGGAGCTCCAACCTCATTACCCAGCTCCTCTAAGAAATGCATCTCCTAAGGTCACTGTCAAATCCAGAAAATTAGGCCCCCTCTACGCATGTAGGTAAAGTGCAATTGGATCTAATGCATGATTCACACAATTGCATCTTCTGCTGTGCCACACATGCATGGGAGGAGGCATGATTGTGGGATCATGCTTTCTCTCTCATCAAGCCTTATTGCTGGTGCAGGGGAAGCCTGGTCCTGGGTGCCTGCTGCACTGGCAAGAAGCAGGCCCCCTTGGCTGGGAGTCCCATGCAACCCACAGTTGAAGGGTTCCCAGCTGCAGGGGCACTCCACACACCATAGGGCCTGATCTTCTTGCCCCAAGGGTATGGAGAAATTCTGGGGTTAGAGGATCATTACAGGTGCAACCCCCTGCACCAGGGGTGCAGGAAGACCCTTGGGTCCAGAAAAAAAAGCTGCATGGGTGCCCCCCCCCCCAGTCCTGAGGTTGTTGGAAAGCAATGGAAACAGAGGATTGTGGCTGCTGCAATCCCTAGGGCTTGGAGGGTTTTCACGGAGCAGGGTGCACCCCTGTGGCTGGGAGACCCATCAGCTGATGGGGCTCTGAACAGTAGAGAAGACATGCAAAATAAAGCTTGATAGCAACCAGCTATGAAGTTAGTACACATTTTTTAGGTCTAACTTTATAGCAGTTTGGAGCTTTTTATTTTGTGATAGCTACTTTGCACATGTAGCTGGTCTCCAGGTAATTGCACTATTAAACAGTTAATTGTGCAATCCATATAACATGTAGAGGGGACCTAAGAGACCCACAACCCTTATGGAATGAATGGCTGTAAAGCTCACCCACCACAAGGAAACACCAGCAATGATCTTGGCTGTCTCCTTGTATAAGCTTTATAGGATTATAAAAAAATATACCTGTACCTTGAGAAACTTAGTTACTAGATACAATATTATAAGTGAGATATTAAAAATCTACCTTATTCCTGATAATTCATACAGTTCCAGACCTTATATACCATAGCTCCCACCATACTTTCCACTACGGTATTCTATGCTGGTTTAGAGTCACTACTGTAAAGGAAAAAAGAATTTAAGTACCACAGGAACATCAATAGACCCTGGTCAAACACTCCTAACAGTAGCCGTGAGCTAACGTTCTAATGCTCCACAGGAAGGTGATCCTCCCACCCCACAAGTTACTAGCCTGAAAGTTAGGAATGCATAGGTTCTTGCCAGATCATTCTCAATTAATAAAGTGGTGGCTAAATGTTTTACATTTTGTATTTCTTTCTGTGTATGCAGGACAATACTTTTTGTAAGGCAAGATTCCATATCCAAGGCTCATAATAGTGGCTAGAGTGTTTTTTTATTCCTACACATTGGAATTATACCAAATTATTTTACCTTCTTCTTGTAAACATCATCTGTACCTTTCATATAAATATGAGGAAGGGAAGAGCCAAAGAAATACAGACTAATGTCATCCCTGCAGGACTAATGTTGGCATTGTGTCACAGGGCACATCTGCATCACACACTGTACTTGAGATTAGAGCAAATTACTGCATGGTAAGCATCACTATCTGCATGTGCAGACATCTACTGCACAGTAATGTGATCTAATCTCTAGTAAATTTGCTACCTGTAAATACAAGTAACAACTTTACTCAGTACTAATTACTGTGCAGTATGGCACATATAGACAGCTAACCAGGGACAAAATTGCTCCTGGTCAGCTGGGCAGCAGGGGGTGGGATAATGCACCCTGGCCCTGGGAGCTGCCTGCTGCTGAGCTGGGCTCTGATGGTGGTGCCTGGACTGGGACAACGTCCCTCTGCCCTAGCAGCATGGAACTCCCATCCTTCATTCCACAATTGTGAAGCGGGGGCTGGGAGATGATTGTTCCCAGACCTACCTTCGTGATCAATCATGGGCAGAGTTCCTTGCCTAACATGGAACTGGCTGGGACCTACCCCAGACTGGACCATTTCCCAGCCAGCCCTGGGCTGCTGGTAAGTCTTCATGTGCAGTCTGGAGGTGGCTGGGAACTGTCCTGTTTCAGGCAGCCCCCAGCCAGCTCCTGGCTGCACGTGCAGGCTTCTCTGAGTAATCCAGAGCTGGCCAGAAACTTTTCTGGTCAGAGGCAGGCCCCAGACCCCCATGCCACAATTGGGAAATTGAGGTGTGGGGCTTGGAAAGAGCTGCAGGGGAGGGGCAGGCTTGCTGCTATGTCACAGATAGATCAGGGCAGGGGGCTGGGACCTGCCCCTCCCCTGAAGCTCTTTTCAAACCCTGCCCCCATTTGGGGAGCTGGGGCTGGGAGCTCCGCACTGCCAAGGCAGAGGAACATTATTGCTGCCTGGGCTCCTGTGGTGGAGCCTGCCATGGCAGCAGGCATCTCCAAGGGGCAGGGAGCAATCTCTCAGCCCCAGCTAGGAGACAGCTGTCTCCTATCCCCAGACTCCCTGCCAGCTGCTTTGCTAGCACCCAGGGGAAGCCTAGAGCTCCCCAGGCTACTGCAGGAAGTCAGTGTAGGGCTGGAGGGGCAGAAGTGGACTGCTGCCAGGAGCAGGAAATCTGTTCCTGTATTCCCACATGTGTAGATTCCTACCCAGAGTGGGTTTACTCTAAAGTAATTTTCCCTAAAGGACACTCACCCCACAGCTACATGGCTACACTGTATAGTTCCTTGTTGATCACTTCTGCGCACAGGGGAATCATGGCCTTACTACTCCTTAATTACAATTCCTTTCAGATTCAGTCAGTTCCGATTTGGGAGGAAGATGAGGAACAGGGAACAGGGAATAAGGCTGTATCAATCAGAAGAGCATAAAGAGTGAAATTTTTGTATCTGGGCTAAATAAAAGGAAACTAGATTGACTCAATATAATTATTTTGCCGATGATCCATTCTGACAGTGCACATCTCAACTAAAGGAAAATAAATCAGGAATGATGCTCACATAATACTTTAATATATTCACAGATTCATAGATGTAAGGCTGGAAGGGACCTCAGAAGAGCATTGGGTCCAGCCCCTGCACCAGGCAGGAAAGACAGTTGAGTCAGGTGACCCCAGCAAGATGACTATCCAGTCCTCTCTTGAAGACTTCCAGGTAGGCAATTGCACCACCTCTGGAGGGAGCTTATTCCACAGTCTAGACATCCTAACTGTGAAGCAGCTTTTCCTGCTAATGAGCCTGAAATCATCTTCCAGGTGTTTGTAGCCATTACTCCTGGTTCTCTCCAGGAGCATCCTGGTGAACAGTTGTTCACCGAGCCCCTGATGTACTCTTCTGACATAGCAGTAAACTGCTTCCAAGTCCCCTCTCAGCCTTCTCTTTTTCAGGCTGAAAAGTCCCAGATCTCTCAGCCTTTCCTTGTATGGCTCGCCATGCAAGCCTCTAATCATATGGGTGGCCCTTCTCTGGAATCTCTGTCACATCCTTGTTAAAGTGTGGTGCCCAGAACTGGACACAGCACTCCAGTTGAGGTTTCACCAGTGCCAAGTAGAGCAGGAGAATCACCTCCTCAGTCTTGCTGGACATAGATGCATCTATTGATGCATGCCAGAGTATTTTTTGCCCTGGTGGAAACAGTGTCATGCTGCTGGCTTATGTTATGGTCTATTATTATCCACAGGTCTATTTCATTCATAGTGCTGATGAGTTTGGCATTGCCAAGTGTGTAGGTGTGCAGGGGATTGTTCATCCCCAGGTAGAGCACTTTACATTTCTCAAGGTTGAACTTCATCTGGTTCTGACTTGTCCAACTTGCTAGCCTGTCTAGGTCCAACTGTCTAGGTTCCCCATAACTTGGTGTGATCTTTGAACTTGGCCAGTAAGATCTTCACCCCCTCATCCAAATCACTGATGAAGATGTTGAAAAGTACAGGACCAAGCACAAACCCCTGCGGGACACCGCTACCCACTTCTTGCTAAGGCAACATAGTTCCACTCATTAGGACTCTCTGTGTCCTACCCCACAGCCAGCTTTATACCTAACTAACTGTCTCATGGTCAAGCCCACTATCTTCCAATTTTCTCATGAGAACATTGTGAGATACCAGTTCAAAGGCTTTTTGGAAGTCAATGTATACAACATCCACCACTTCTCCCTTATCCAGGTGGTGAGTCACCTGATTGTAGAAGGAGACAAGGTTGGTTATATTGTGTATGAGGTTGGTATATGATTGTGTATATACATTAGCTAGGGTCATATTGAGTATAAGCATAACATACACACTTAAACATTTACAAAAAAATAACATTAAATTGATATAGCCCCTTTTAAAAGCTAGGTTCTGTCTTTGAAACATATCTTTGTTTTAGTTTAAAGGACATCATCAAGTCTGGTATCTCTACATTTATTTTGTTGTTCCTAATAGCTACTTATATTAAGTATTTAATTATTTCTTGTCCTTTTGCCTCTTTCCCTCAAAATGTGATGGCAAAATATTTGCATAAATGTCCATTTTAGGAAGTAAATTAAAAATGAAATGCTGCCAGCCAGTATGTATGAGGTTACAATTAAAAAGCCATGTTCCCATGTCATGGGAAAAGGACAAGTTGGAAAGAAAAAGATTTAAGTTTTAATGGGAAGGGCTATAAAGTACAGTGGAAAATCTCTTCACGAACTAAATATAAACTGGGCTTTGTATTATTAAACAGAAGAGTTATTAGCTTAGAATTTTATAGAATACTTTGAGTCATTCTGTATTTTGCAACAAACCATCTCTTTCACTATAACATGAATATTTATTCTGAAAGACAGAGCCCTTTCTATCACATTACAACCAAATCTGCCTTGCCAAAATGTACACTGTAATCTAAGCTTGATTAAAAATATATAATTGATCCAGGCCTCAGATTTTCAGCGGAAATCTTCCAAACTGGACCTCAGTGTAAACACAAGAAATAATGCTTTTGTGAATCTCTAACAACTAATATATGATGTGAAATAGCTCAGTTCTTCATACAGTGTTAACTATTTAACAATGAACAAATTCATCACCAACATTTTACCAGAAATAGTCAGCTAATGGAAATCAATGAGATATTTTGTTTTTACATCACTTCATTGCTTTTAAAGGTTCCACCAATGTGCTTAACCCTAAGTATCAAGCTGCCTTTCATGATGCCTTCACTACCAAAACCCCTACATATTATCCACCTCGCCACACACAAAAACATCTTACTTTTCTCTATGACAGCTTCCATGTGCAGAATTAGGGATTAAGTGAAGATAAAATGATTGAATTGAATATCAAACTATGGAATTCAGGCAAACCAGCACTAATTTGACAGACCCTTTTATACTCAATTCAATGGAAATTTCATTTTTGTAACTGACAATTCTTCAGAGGATTAAAGCAATCTCCTCTACTCAAATACTAAAGAAAAGGAGCAGTCTTGGGGGAAAAAAGGTCAAACTTAGTAAATATCCAGGGTCTGGTTATAGTATGAACTTTATATATTTAGGAAATCTATGACAGACTCAGTTTACAAAACATTGGCAAAAATATTATTGAATATAATTTTCAAAATCTAATTAATTCACTTGAAACATACTTAAAATAACTGTGAACTAATTTAATTGATCATTTTAAGTGTGGGAAAGGGAACAAAGAAGTAAAACAAAAACACATCCAAAAACCTTGGATAAGAAACGCATGTAGAGTTATTCCATGTGTCTATAGCTAAAGCAGCATTTGTTAGCACAAATGTTAGAGATACTAATGTTTCCTCCTCCCTCCCAACCCAAACAGGAGGTAGAATATGAGATCTAAAACCAAAGAGTGTTGAAGGCAGTAGTGTTTTTAATGATAGCTGAAAGATATCCTTTGAAGAGTTTAGCACAAAAGAATCTGTGTTATATGTGGTGGTATTTAATTTCAAACTAATCATAGCATCCCAAGAGCTGACTTCACAAAATTTTACAAGAGGAAATATACTATTAGGGACAGTAGGACACGGAGAACCACAACCAGTGATAAGAAATATCACTAAAATATTATTGATTTTGCTCTGAAAATACTGGATGTAAGTTGCTGCATTTCTTGACAGTCAGCAAGTGGCTAAAACCTGTCACCAGGGTACTATAGTATCTTCAAAAACCAATTTAAAGGAATTATGGTCAATCTCATTTTACCGGAAATCAGTTGAACCAAATACAGTTTTATATGGTCAGCATCTCACATCTCTGTGTGATATAAGTTCCCTGTGTACTTTAATGAATAATTACTAAAACTCTAGCGGAACGATGACTCCAGATATTGCCAATGTGAGGTGGTGCCATTTACCTCTAGCTTGATCTTTTGAATCTGATTAAAGGACAATAGGACTTAGAAGTCATTATTGTGGTGCCTATTGAAGAATGTGTGAGTGATTCTTGTTGAATTCTTTAAAAAGTCTATATCACAAAAAACAAAAAACCCCAAACAAATAAACAAAACAATTGACACCTTTGTCAATTGCTGGCAAGCAGGGTCCTGACTAGGAGTGACCGCTGTGAGTTGCTACTAGAGGGTTAGTAGCACAAGACAGACTTCTATTGCTGCTTTGCTGAGAATAGGTTGGAGAGATGACATGGGGGGTGGGAGCATGAGGCTAGAAGCAGGAGAGTTTAATGATAGGGACTGTGTAGTGAAATGGGAGATAGGCAATGAGAAGGAATGGCAGCTGGGAGGGTGGGTGGTGAAATAAAGGATGTCAGTCATTGAAGCCATTAAAGGATAAACTAAAAGGAAGGAAAACTAATAATGATGGAATAAAAAAGAAATAAAGTGTAAGTAAAAAGATTTAAAAAGAAGTACAGAGTAAGTAAATTAAAGTCTCACATTTTAATATATTTTGGATTTAGATTGGGATTTGTTAGTTTATAGGGTCAATCCCCCTTCCCCAGGAGGGAAGCCCCACCTCAGGGTGGTCCCTGATATGGCCCCCTACCTTCCTTCCCCTCTCCACCCCACTGGCTCTCTTCCCTGGGCAGATCTGTGTCCCTGTGAGCTGCCCACCAGGTCACACTTCCAGGTGGGAGTAGGAATTGTCTTGGTGCCAGTATCACCCCCTGAATGGTAGCGTTCAGGGGGTGGAAAGTCTTTCCACATAGAACATGAGAGTGTTTTCTGACTATATTGGAACCTCTTCTCCTTTAAGTCTCTCCTGGAAATGTAATATTAGAAACATAAAACAAATACCATCCCAAATGACTAGCAAGTCTTAGAAGGACTTAAAACAAAGAAAAATAAACACACCAATAAAAGATCTCTTTGTTCATACTTAACCGGTATAAATACTGAATATTATAAATAAGCTATGGATTATCCCAACACGAATATATAGCAAAAATTCAATGTTTCCTATAACCACTCTTGTGATCTGTAATCTTCCTAGAGTACCCTGAGTGAATTAAAGCCTTTTATGTATTCATTCTCATGTCATATGTTATCTGTGCCTACCATAAGGTTTTCTCTAGTACCTAAGCATGCAGACAAATTTGATTTTGAACTCCTACTGAGGAAGGGAAAATAAATGGTATATTAATTCAGTATTGGAAAAATGCATATGACTAAAGTCCTTCCTTTCAAAAGCTGTAACTACACCTTACATTTGTCAGTCACCACAACCAGAAGCAGACAGATAAACTAAGGCAGGTGTGACCAACCTGTGTCACCACAAGGCAGGAGTAACCACAAGTGACATAGGTTGCATGAGTAGCTTGTGTGTGTAGCATGCAGAAGATCATGGAAAGGGACAGGCAGCACAGTAGCAGATAGGGCAGGAAGCAGAAGGCAGAGCAGAATATTGGACAGGGAGCACAGAGTACGGAAAAGAAGGCAGAGCAGCAGATAGAACACAGGAAGGGGATCAGAGTGACACTTCGGGAAGATACAAGGTTAATTTGTGGTACACCTGACCTCCACCAAATTAAACATACCACAGACTATACACAAAGCTATGTATCAAATTTTGATTGTTTTATAAAAAAATGACATAGGACCCTTCTGCATAGCAGTAAATTTCCTTTTCAGAAGAATACCTGTTATACTAAGTATAAAATGGTCCAGAAAAAAATTTAGGCATGAATTTAGAATTAGAAGATTTCTAATAATCTGAGAACTAATATGCAGAGAGAGCCTTCCAGCTGTAGAAGGAAAAAATCTAACATTTAAAGTGGGAATCTGCATGGCAGAGAGGCTCCATTTCCCTACCCCTTGCCTGGACATGTGGAGAGGAGACAGCTTTTTCCTTCTCTTCTCTGTAACAGGCTATGGGTGGGACTGAGACGATGTTCTCCCACAGCAGATGAGCATTGACTGTGGCTAACAAGCCACCCAGCAAGGGGCCCCTGAGATGGAAGCAGAATGTGACCTACATTGAATCATGATGGATGTAATGCAGACATTAAAAAAAAGTGCTCTCATACTTTAGTCTAATACTACATCCATCCAGGGTTAACTTAGAGTGGGATCCACCATTTTTAAAGTACTTTAAGTTCCGTGAATGTCTGTTCTGTTATGGTTTTAAAGCACTTTCTGCACATTTAACATACACTAAGTGTAACTTCTGCACCTGGTTTAAATGAAAAAAGGTTGCTTTTGAAACTTCATGTGGTTATGAAAGAGTGAGCTGATTATTTATCCCATAGGCAGCATAGTTCAAGAGCTCTACATTTTGTAAATCAATATTTTGCTACCTTCCCTACAGAATTATGCTTTAATTTGATATGCTATTAGCTGTGGAACACACATGCATTACTCAGTGTATTAAAAAACTTTTTCATGACATTTTTAGTTGAAAAATTTAGTGAGCATGAAAAATAAAACACCTTTCTAAGTGCTATAAATCTTTTCTCCAGTATACCCGCAGGGCCTCCTCAACACTCAAACACTCTGCCTCTGTAAAGTGCCTTAGAGATAACTCTCCAGCTGGGGGTTGCGGGTGGGAAACAAGCTTCTATGAAATTACACCAACCATTGTAACCAGTGAGTTATATAACTGTGACTGACTTTATTCAATTAAGTTAGATTACCTCTCTTAAAAAGAGATTATCCTTCCTCTTTGTATTGCACAAATGTAAATACAATGACTGTTCAACAGTTAATATGGAAACCAGACATGTGAGTATGTGTAAATTAAAATAATGTCAAAATGAAATAAAGTAAACGTAAAATATATTTCAGTTCACCTAAACATTGTGCACTGTGGTAGTATACAAGAGTGTGTCAATTCCAGACCTGCAATCTCTCCACTATAATTTGCAAATTGTTTTCCAACTCAGGATTTGGACCACTGAGACAGAGCAGAAAGAACGTTTGCTTATCTGTGTTGTTTTGTTTGCACATATGTACATAGTGGAAATGCCACAACAGAGCAAATTGGAAGATGCGATTTCTGCTTAGCTATGTCTTATGTTATTTAGGATTTTATAAATAATAAACACTGGAATGCACTAGAAATTACTTGCTCAAGCCATCCTGCACTAACTTAAGCTTTCTCTGGCCTCCAAAAGTAGCAATGAGTAAAGTGGATTACATTAGTGCAGTCTGCTAGACAAGTGATGCACAGGCAACTATGGCAAGATTTAAAGAAGTTTAAAGTTGCAAGTTCTCCTTCATCCAACAGTGGTAAAAAGACATTTTAAGGCCACTGTAATCACTTGAAAATCTAGGAGCAGAAAAGGATAAATGAAAATCCATAAACATTGAAAGAGAGAGGGAGAGAGAGACAAGCACTCTTTTATTAAAATTTAAATTAATGAATTGCTGCCAGTTTTTCAAGATATTTTCATCTTATTCAATATGTTGTCCTGATTGAATTTATCGATAGCTACTTTTGATTCAGGACCCTTCCTCAGTTATCAATGAGACCTCAAAATCAGTGGCACTTTATAAAAATATTTTTATAAAGGTCATAGTTTCATAGTTTCTAGGGTCGGAAGGGATCTGAACAGATCATCTAGTCTGACCCCCTGCCATGGCAGAAAAGAGTACTGGGGTCAAACGACCCCAGCAAGATGTTCATCTAACCTCCTCTTAAAAACCCCCAGGGTAGGA
>NW_017728918.1:39839748-39897878 GCF_001723895.1 Crocodylus porosus
TGGAGGCTGAACAGGTTCAGGTCCCGTAGCCTCTCCTCATAGGGCTTGCCCTGCTGTCCCCTGATCATGCGAGTGGCCCTCCTCTGGACACTCTCGATGCTGTCCACATCCCTCTTGAAGTGCGCCGTCCAGAACTGGACTCCAACTGCGGCCTGAGCAGTGCCGCATAGAGGGGGAGGATCACCTCCTTGGACCTGCTCGAGATGCATCTGTGGATGGATGACAAGGTACGGTTGGCCTTCCTGAACTGCATCCCCACACTGCCGGCCCATGTTCATCTTGGAGTGAATGATGACTCCAAGATCCTTTTCCGCCTCCATGCTGACAAGAGGGGAGTTCCCCAGCCTGTAGGTATGGTGCTGGTTGTTCCTCCCCAGGTACCTCACCTTGCACTTGTCTGTGTTGAATCCCATCCTATTCTCATCCGCCCACCCTTGTAACCTGTCTAGGTCTGATTGTATCCTGTTGCTTCCTTCTAGTGTACCCACGTCCCCCCACATCTTAGTGTCATCAGCAAATTTGAACAGGGTGCTTTTTACCTCCTCGTCCAAATCACTATTCAACTAAATATGCCTCTCCTAATATGCCTGATCATCAGCCTTTTTCATGGTTGCATCAGATTGGAAGCTCTTGGTCACCCTACCCTAAAACCGACCCAAGTCCTTGTCTTGTTTTATTGCTCCCAGTCCACAAACAACAATAATTTTATAGCAAAACTTTCTGCCATTGGTCCTGAAGTGCATGAGTTCACAATTCATACTATTAACTTCAATATTATCTAGTGCTCCACTCCATAAAATTCCCTAATTCTCCCTATATAATAATCTGGCACTCTTCTATATTGGCAATACCTCCCAGCTTTGTCATCTACAAATTTCATAAGCATTCATCTAGTTCTTGTCCTAAATTTGGTAATGGAAATGTTAAACAGGATAGGATGGCTTCACAACCCAGTTATTAATAAACTTTTTTTCTAATGTAATAATATCCCTTTCAGTGTAATGTTTTGTAGTTTCCATTTTAGCCAACTTAAAATTACAGTATTAATCATCTTCCTCACCTCCAGCTTATTTGATAATTTTCCATGACATGCAGTATCAAATAATTTGCTGAAAATCAGGCAGATGAGGTGCTTTGGATTATTGCTAACAAGTCAGTTATCATATCATACAGGGATATGAACTTTTGTCTGTTATGATCTTTCTTTGATAAAATCTGGTTGCATATTGCCCATTTTTTGGATTTTTTTTTTTTTATATTTCTGTCCCTCTCTCTTTCAGTAACTGTTCTAAGACCTTTATAAGGTTGAAATCAAACCATTGCATTTTTAAATAACTGGATCACTTTTTCCCCTATTCTGAATATATGCACTACATTTGCTATTCTTCAATAATAAGTACTATTCCTGAATTAACAGATTCATTGAAGAACCATGCCATAAGAATCACTATTTTACATTTCACATTTCACAATTTCTGAGATAGTGATGATCTGGGTCACTCAATTTCATCACAGTAAGCAATCTCAGTTTTGCTTCTATTTCAGATATAATTTCCATTTCTGTATCTTTATTCCCATTTGGTGCCCAAATTTTATCCTCATTTAAATCTTCAACTTTATTGAAGACTGGAGCAAAATATTTATTTATATCTAGATTATCTTTACTGTCCATTTTTATCTTTTTAGTTTATTTTCAAAAGGCTAATTAGTACAGTTATGATAAAGGATTCTGTGCCATATGGTTGCCTGTGGTTTAACTTCAAATTATTATTTTAGTGTAAATAGTGAATCAGACTCTTACTGAGGTGGCTAAGTACAAAGCATGGACTTACATATCTTGCTTCAGACAGAAAGTAATTTTTTTCTGAAAAAGTAGTCTGTCACCATCTTTACTTGTCAATGTTTATGTGAACAGTGCAGTAGTGTACCAGAATTTCCATATGGATGTCTTTTGAAATAGCTGCCAACAAATACATGTAGGATGTACACATAGCAATAGATATAAAACTGATACTACAGAAAACTAAACAAGAAAATTTTCAGCATTGCCTTGAAGCAAAAATGTTCAAAATTCTAATCAGCCCAGAAGGTTCCATTACAGAAATCAGAATTAATTGTCAAGAAATGAGTTGCATAAATTAAGATTCTTTCAGCTCCCCTCAGATACTACTTAAAACCAAGCATTTTCAAGTAATACACAAGTCAGGATTCTATTTAGGAAATCAAGAGTGATATTTATTTTTTTAAAAGCGAGAGCCAGAAGAATGCATTGTTAATCGCTTTACTGGATTTGAAGTGCAGTATGAAGTAACATTACTCTCATGATATTTTCATTTGTTCTTGATCCAAATAAATTGAGCATAATGGCCCAGTTGAAGTTAATGATACATTTCAATAGAAAGAGTGAGTGGAATTTTTCAAAGACTTGCTAAAATATACCATGGAGTCAGTCACAGATGCATTGTTTTCACCATGTAAAAGAACCTATTAGACTAATAGAATCATAAGAAAATAGGTTTAAAAGGGACCTCAGGAGGTCATCTCATCCAGCCCTCCGCTCAAGGCAGAACCATCCCCAACTAGATCAACCCAGCCAAACTTTGTCTGGTCAGGTCATAAAAACCTCCAAGGATGGATATTCTACTACCTCTCTGGGTAGTCGGTTCCAGAGTTTTATTACCCTCCTAGTGTGAAAATTCTTCCTAATATCTAATCTAAGCTTCCCTTGCTGCAACTTGTGACCATGGCTCTTTGTTCTATCAACAACCACCATGAGAAAAGTCTAGCTCCATTCTCTTTCGAACCCCCTTCAGACAGTTGAAGGCTGCTATTAAATCCTCTCTCAGTCTCCTATTCTATAGACTAAATAAGCCCAGTCTTACCTTATAAGTTATGTGCCTGAGCCTCCTCATTATTTTTGTTGCCCTCCACTTGATCTTCTCCAATTTGTCCACATCTTTTCTGTAGTAGGGAGCACAAAACTGGACACAGTACTCCAGATGTGGCCTCACCAGTTCTGAATAGAGGGGGATAATTACTTTCCTTGACCTGCTGGCAACACTCCCACTGATGTAATTCTTCTCTTTAACGAGGGCATGCTATTGGCTCATATTCAGCTTATTGTTCACTGTATCCCCAGGTCATTTTCTGCAGAGCTGCTGCCCAGCCAGTCAGTCCTCAGCCTGTACTGGTGTATGGGATTGTTCTGCCCTAAGCGCAGGACTTTGCACTTGCCCTTGTTGAACTTCATGAGCTCTCATTTCTTTTGGATCAAACCTCCAATTTGTCAAGGTCACTTTGAATCCTAGCCCTACCCTCCAGCATATCTACCACTCCACTCAGCTTGGTATTATATGAGTGTGCTCTTCATGCCATCTTCCAGGTTCTTGATGAAGAAATTAGGGCTGTGCAGAACAAGTAATATTCAATTCGACAGCCGTGTTGAATATTAAGCTAGGTCCTGCTTTGAATTGCCATCTGTTTCATGATCCAGATGGAGTGAGGAGGGTGGCATTCACTCCGTCATCACCTGGAGCTTGGGGAACCCCAGCAGCGGGAGGTCCACCTTGCTCCCCCAAACCAGGATCCAAGCTGGTGTGGTGGGGTGTCATAACATCCGCAGCCATGCTGAACACCCTCTCGCTTTGCACACTGGTCGGTAGACAGGACAGGTATTCCCGGGCAACTGTTGCCAGATCCGACCACATCGGGCTGTGGGTTCCCACTAGACCAAGGGGTCACAGTCCAGGGGCTCCACAGGCTCAGCAAGATAGGCAGACACCATGGTGTGAGGGCTGCCTGCATGATCCTGGGTTCTAGTGGGTCTGGACCCCCTAATGTTTGCCATGGCCTTAGCCCATATTGGCAGTACCTGTGGTGGAGGGGAAGACTGGCTCGTGGATGGCAGGCTGGGTTCAGGCAGTGGATCCCCCTGTTCCACTTCCCCCCACCTCCGCCGTTCTGCCTCTGTCACTTTCTTCCTCGAGTGACTGCCACTTATGGTGCCCTTCACCCTTGGGTCACAGATGGCAGCCAGCATATGCACTGTGTTGGACCCCAAGGGTTCAAGCCTTTTCCTAAGGCCCTCCTTCAGCCGCCTCACCAGTGCCTGCACATCTGGTGAAAGCGACCTGCCCCAGCCAGGAACATTGGCCCCCAGGAAGCTTTCCATTTGGCTGTGGAGCTCCTTCACTATGGGGACCACCTGGCTGAGGAAGGCATCAGCAGCACTGTGGGTCTCAGTGGCCTCAAGGAAGGGCTTGAGGACCAGCAAGATCTGGGAGATGGCATCCCACTCAGATTTGGTCAGGGGGCTGCTGATCCCAATCTTCACAAGCAAGGTCAGCTCATGGATGGCCTTCTGTTGCTCCACCAGCCTTTTGAGCATCAGGTATGTGGAGTTCCACTGAATCTTCACATTCTGGATGATTCTGTGCTGCGGGACATTTAGCTCTGCTTGTGTGTCCCACAGCATCTTGCCCCACTTGATGCTCCGGTGGAAGTAGCCTGCCACCTTCCTGCATCTGGAAACAAGCCTGCTGTGTTGCTGGCGCCATCACTGGAAGCCCTGTCCCCCTCCAAGGCATCCCTCAGAATCAGACGTAAATTGTGTGCCACACAGCAAATACTAGCCAAGTTGGCATCATGGACTGCCTTGACCATATTGGCCCCATTGTCAGTGACCATGAAGCTGCGGGTGAGCTCAGCCTGCCCAACATCCAGCCACCCCTGCACCATGCAGTTTATGGCCCCCCTTATCTCTGCTGCTGTGTGGGACTCATCCATTATCTTGGCATGAAGGAGAGCGCACTGATCACACCAGTGCTCTGTGAAGGAGAGGTACGCATGTTCTCCACCCCGGCTGCTCCAGATGTCCAAGGTGAAGTGTATGGTCACCTGAGGACCTGCCTTGTGCAGCTCCTCCCTCAAGTGCTCCCTGCATGCTTTGTATAGGGAGGGCACCACCGTCCTGCTGAAGGTGGTGCACGCAGACACCTGGTAAGAAGGATCCAGCAGTGCCAGGTGCCACCTGAACCCTGGCCATTCAACAAAGGTGAAGGGCTGGCCATCCAGAGCAAGCATCTCCCCAGTAGTCTGGGTGACCTTGCTCGCATTTGCAACTGGTCCCTTTTGCCTCCAATGTTCCAGGGTTCCCTGCCTCTGCTGTGGGGGGATGGGGGCTGTGGAGTGAGTGAGGAGCTGTTCCTGTGGCAAAGGGGTGGTACCTGCGGAGATGATTCAGCATCTCGAGGTGGTCATGTGCTTTGTCCCCTTGCCTCGGCTGATTTTGGCTCAGCAGTGCACGCAGATAGCAAATGCAGGATCATCTGCCAACTCATAAAGATCCCAGACCATGCTAGTACTAGGCCTTTCCCTCTGGCATGCGGGTGCATCTGTGACTGCTGCTGAACTCTCCCCCTCTTCAGCAGTCAGAGGCACAGCAAGAGAGAGTGGACTCAGCTGAGCTGCTTGCTTTCACCTGTACAAAGGCACGTTCTGAAGTGCCTACTCGGAAGGACCTCATGGCTTGAAAGGAAAAAACGTGAGGGGTGTCAAGCACAAACTCGACTGATTCTCCCTCCTTCCCCAGAACTTCACTTGCCAGGGCACTAAGACCCAGATCCAGTGCCAGCTCTTCTTCTGGAGCTGGAAGGCTCAGCATAGGCAGTGACACGGGGTGGAGTGCACTGCTGTGCTGGTTGCAGTTATGGTGGGAAATGTTGTGGCTGCTGTGTCTGGACATGACAGTCTCATGGTGGCACTGCTGCTCCCTTCTCTTTGCTGCTTGGAGCAGCCTTATCCCTTGTAGCAGGAGGAAAGAGGCTGCATCTGAGTTTGGGGGGAGAAGAAACTGCAACTCTCCCACTTGCAACCCCCCTTGCTCCCCTTCGTGCAGGCTGGCCAGTATGGCCACCTCCCTTTCCACCCCGCTTCATAATGTGTTCCTTCATATATAAACTGGAACCTCTAAATGTGCTGTGCACCACGAATTCGATTTCTGGATGTTATGTAAATGTGTTTGTGTGTGTAGATAATATACTGAGAAGCATTGGTGTGGTGGAAAGAATGAATGATGTATAAAATATATACATAAACTAAATTCCTATATATAGAATAGATTCTAGGCTACTACTAACCCTATCCAATATAAGCGTAAACTAATATGAAAAGTAGTTATAAAATAAAAGCACCAAATTCTCAGAAATCCCTGTTGCTAGCATTGCAAACAGGGAATCTGTTGAAGATCAGGGCTTCCAGCCATCATGGTCTGACACAGAGGTGCTGGAGAACACCAGCAGCTCAGAAACTGACGCCAAGGCAGGAAGCAGGGGACCTGAAAAACTGCTGCCTTTTATGCAGTTTCTCTGGCCCTCTCCCAGAGCACTGGGATTGGAAGGGACCTTAGAGAATGCTGACAGGTCACTGGCCAGCCACACATGTCATTCATGAAAGCACTCCTTCCCCCTCTACCCCTCCCTCCCCTTACTTTTATTTCCCCCCACAGGGAATCCAGTATAGCCAACTTCGACCTGCGCTGTTAATATTCGACTCGCGCTGTTAATATTTGACTTCTAGTATTCGATTAAACAGCTATTCCACCAGCTGCTATTCGACTCGACTTTCACTTTTTTAGGTCGAATATACCAAATATTTGTCCAATCGAATATTAAGTCGAAGCTTTGCATAGCCCTGGAAGACATTGAACAAAACTCACCTCAGGACTATCCCCAGGGTACTCCACTTGATACCGGCTGCCAACTAGACATTGAGCCATTGATTACAACCCTTTGAGCCCAGTGCTCCAGCCAATTTTCTATCCACCTTACAGTTCATTCATACTTCCTTAGCTAGTTTAAGAGAATGTTGTGGGAGACCGCATCAAAAGTCTTCCTAAAATCAATGTATATCACCTCCACTGGTCTTCCTACACCCTCAGAGCCAGTCACTTCATTGTAGAAGGCAGTCAGGTTGGTCAGGTGTAACTTACCCTTGGTGAATCCATGCTGACTGTTCCTAATCATCTTCTTCTCCTCCAAGTGCTTAAAAATGGATTCTTTGATGACCTGCTCCATGATTTTTTGAGGGGACTGAGGTGAGACTGACTCATATGTAGTTCCCTGGATTCTCTTTTTTCTCTTTCTTAAATATGGGCACTATGTTTGCCCTTTTCCAAACACCTGAGACCTCTCTTGATTGCCATGAGTTTTAAAGATGATGGCCAATGGCTCTGCAACCTCATCAGCCTACTCCATCAGCACTCCCAGGTGCATCCCATCTGGCCCCATGGACTTGTATATGTCCAGCTTTTCTAAATAGTCCCTAACCAGTGTTGGCTGCTTACCTCCCCACAAAACTGTGCTGCCCCGTGCAGTACTCTGGGGGGTTGCCACTGAAGACTAAAGTGAAGAACACATTGAGCACTTCAGCCTTTTCTACATCCTCTGTCACAAGGTTGCCTCCCCTATTCAGTAGTAGACCCACACTTTCCCTGATCCTCTTATTAAACTGGAGCAACTTACCTTTGAAAGTTTAATTAATTAAAATAGTCAGTAACTGAATGTATAGCTAATACAGGATGTGTGAAAACCTATGCACTCTAATACTGTCTTTTTAATAGGTTGTGGGACACTTTAGAGAAAACAAGCTCCATGAGGTTAAGTTGAAATATGAATAATATCTAAGGCTAAGTACAACTATGCAAAAAGCCCAAGGCACGGACTCTCTAAGTATCACACTTTACTCAAAGTGCTCTAGATTAGGTTGGGAACAAGCAAACAGAACACACATTTTCTGTTCAGTGCAGGGGATTCAGAGCCTGCCTTCACTGTCTGAGACCAGGAGACTCCCATGTGCCTCCCAGGAGGCTGCTGAGAATGCTGAGCCCAGCACTTCTAACTTATACATTTATATCTAATATAAAAATATGAATTACAATATAATATATGCATAATGAACATAGACATATGTATAAACATGTAATTCCATGTTTATTTGTAAAATTTTGAATATACTATTATTTTTCCTTCTACCTGAGACAATAGGAAAGGCTGTACAAAATATAAGGAACATGGGCTGATATGATTCAAATTAGAATGTGATTGATATCAGATCACATCGGTCTTATAAGCTCTTCAAAGTTGAAACTGGAAGAAAGCTCTGGATGTCATACCCTGATATGTGCCAATAGAATATTTGTATCATATTTCCCCACCATGGATTTAGGTCATACAGAAAAACATATTTTAAAATTATATTAGAGATTTTTTTTTAAGTCAGTGGAAAAAAATATTGCATTTACTAATTGAATTGATCTTCCTATAGGGCCATCACAACAATTCCAAATCCTCAGGATTCAGAGATGAAAGACTGAAATGTATGAACTTCTAAAAACATTTTTAAAAATCTATTCTATACCATCTCATGAAATTGAAATACGATACCGCAGCATTAAAAGTTATTGTTGTGAGCTTTACTGCAAACTGAGAATTCTTCCCTTTTGCAATAAAATTCATTTTTCAAGGGCCACAAGGTCAAGTAATAGAAGAACATACACATGACTTCAGCACAAATTAAAATTTCACTATCTTCAGTTGTGTTTTGAGTTATTGGGAGGGGAGAACAGAGGAGAACTAGGTAAGCAGAAGACGGAAATAGCTTTTTACCAGATTATTTTTATATGGCATTTTTTTATTGAAGCTTCTCAGAGTTTTGTTCAATAAATACAAACTATTGTGTAGTTCTGAAATTTAGCATTTACTTTATCTGAAAGTGACAGTAAGAAAGGGTAGAAAAATACCTTAGAACTAACATGGAATGTTTTAAAAGAAAGCTCCATGATAAGAGGAAAAAATCAAATTATTGCATCTAATTAGAGTGAAGAGCAGCTCTCACATAAAAATGTTTTAAAATGTCTAAGATAGAATAAAAAAGAATGATCAAACAGGAAGCTGTTACATTGACATTTTGATAACACAGAACAGTACTAAAAGAATTAGCTTAACCATATGAAAGGCCCTGAAATAAAATGAGAGAGAGAAAATCTGCCTAAGTGCAGAAGAAAACTAATTGACTGTAGTAACATGCTCATTATAGGTAGTCTCCTGACTAATATGATGTTTTTCTTAACACATTGTATCTTTGGGTTCACTGCTGCTTGCTCAGGTACGAAAAATATAGGCTTTTCTCCCATACCACATGCCCCCCTCCCCTCCCCAGTAAGACATGCACTTTGTTTTTGGAAAGGCAGAATAATGATTTTTTTTTCCCCTCCCAGGGTTATGGCCCTGTGGAGAAGGGATGGAGACTAATCTTCAGCTGTTCCCTCCTTTTCCTGCTTAAGCAAAACCTATTGTTTTAACCTGAAATTTCAGCAGCTCAACCAATAGCTGAAAATATAGCTGCAGCTGGAGACTGTACTACATGGGTGGATACAGAATTTTGAAAAAAACTAAAAATGGCTTGCAGAGCTATGAAATAGGAGGAGACCAGAAATAGCTAATAGACAGTAGCTTTGCCAAAGAAAGCATAATTGATTAGTGGAACATCAAGAACATCAAAAAGGAGAGAGGGTTTTTAACACCTGTGGAGCAAGAATCATGTAAATTATAATGAGCTATTAAGTCAATTGACTCCCTCAGAGCTGCCTGAATAGAAATATTACTGTAGCTGCCATGCAGTTGGTTTTAAACTTTAGGAACAGAAGCTGAGTGTGACTACATGACTGCACATTCCTTTAACCTGCCCCTGCTGGACTCCATCTCTTCCTCTATGCAGCTGCTGGAAGGAAGAGAAGGAAAAGAAGCAGCAGTCATCTTAGAGTGTCTCCATGCTTGTTTCTGGGCAGAAAAATCATCTTTCATGATCCAGCAATGTACCTCAATTCTGAAAAGGTCATTTTGGTGGGGGGAAGCTGACTGTGGAATGAGAGTAAACATGGCATAGAAACATTTTCTTGGACAAAGTAGAGGTTTTATTTGTATACATCCGTTCTTGATTAAGTGCACTGTGTAACAAGGTCACACCTATGCTTGGGACAGAAATTACACATAAACCAGTATACAGGATCAGAAACCGGCTCAAATCTGTAACACAACAGAAGTTCAGTGCACATAAACTGCTTTCAAAATGGCTGAAAGCAGTTTGACATGAACCTGGATGGATGTAGTACCAGACTTAACTGATTTAGGTTAAATGGGTTTGTTGAACTTCTGTCCCAGATCCCCTCCAGATTCAAGGGTGCAGACAGAAGTGACAATGTTCACCCAATCAGGCCACAAAAAGCAATTTATAGCTATGACCAAACACAAGTTCATGGATGCAGACAGCTTAAAAAAAGGGCTGATCAGGTGAATATGTGACCCTTCACAGCATGAGGTATTAGATAAATACATTGAAAAATGTAGCACCTTTTGTAACTTCTGTCTGTGAAGCTCCCAGCCTGTCACTGTTTCAGAATGGGAGGGAGAGAAAGGGAGCAGATGGAGTTTAGTCTGAGGGTTTTTCAGATCCCCTCCCTCCCCACAGTGGTGGGGTAGGTATATTGAAGCCCCTCCATGAGGTAAGGGAGAACCAATTCACTCACACCACCCCTCAGCACCAGCTGGGGAGCTACAAAAACAGACTTCTTCCATTGCCTTTCCACCCTTTCATTCTGACAACAGTAAGCACCAGCAGAGAGCCCTGGCCACTGCTATGGGAACCTATCTATAGGCTCCCAGTCGTAGCTAGTACTCCCTCCCCACTGGAACCAAAAGTGAACTTCTGTTTGGTCTGGGATAACATTGAAACTCAGGACACTTTGCAAAACTCATTCTGAGTTACAGCTGGGAACTCTACTTCTCTCTGCACCCCAAGTTAACTCAGAGTCCTCCAGGATCACAGGATGCTGTGCACCTCCCCTGCATGCTTCCCCTCACAGGTTGGGCAGGTTAGCTTTGACTCAAGCTTTCTGCTCCAGTTGAGAAGAAAGGCATGCTTTAGCGTCCCCTGGCTTCAAGGTATATGGCCACTGCAGGCATGTGGTTGCATTTCCAGAATCAAAAGTGAATGTCTGTTCACTTGCTTATCTGTTCAATCTACACAGCTTAGACTAACCTGTGAAGATTGAATCCTTTCAACCTTGGGTTTTTCATGACCTGTACTTAGCCCTAAAGGTCAATAGTACTAGCAATTCTCTCTCATGGAGCTGTGCCACCATTACTTTCTCAGAGACTAGGCCAGAAGCCGTCAGGTACATGTTTCTGAAGAAACTCCTGAATCTAACTAATGAATGCTGCCTAGATGATGCATCTTCACTAGCAAACCTTATTACCTCAACATAGGAACTCCTGGATTTAGAGAATAATATTGAATCAGACCCAACTGATCTGTATTTTGCAGTTCCTTTTTTAGGGAATTTGCCATTAAATTGCCAGATTATTGATATTATTGCTTTTTGTGTTGCTGTTGCTCTAGTTAATAAACAAACAAGGGGAATAATATTTATGAAAGTTATTGACAGAAGCTCTCAAACCTGCAATGCTCATGAACTCCACAGGAATTTCTGAAGCTGGAGTTACTACAATTCTGGGGCAGAGAAAGCCTAAGCAGAGAAAACTGACAGTAGCAATGTGGGCAGCTAATTTACATTACCTATGCACCCAATTTACCCAGTTTACCAAAAAGAGGTTTCCCTAAATTATTTATCCCTCTGCAGACCAAGACTGTTTATTCTTTGTGATTTTTTTCCAGGATATTAACTGCACACTCCAAAAGAATATGAGCTTTGAAACCTTTAAAAAGAGTGACAAATTAGGTAGGAATCAGTTTATGTGATGCCATTACAAACAGTAAAGAGCACAGTGGGTGTATCTGCATGTTCATTAATGCACTGTGGTTACTACACATTCAGTTTAGTGCCTGTAATAACAGGTACTAACTGAATGTGCTGCAACCAGTGTTACTTACAGTAGTGGCAGCACACATTTTTTGTAATGCTAATGTGGAGTAGACTAATTTTACTTCTCATTAGCATGGTTTTTGCTGTGATGCACCAATGCGCAGTAGAATTAGTCTACTTCACATTTAGAGTCTTCTGTACAAGTGCCTACTAACAAAGTAAGTCCTTTTCCTGGTTTATGCCAGCTGAATCCATTTACAGGCAAAGCAAACAACAAAAAAGACTTAATTTATGAAGTACAGGTGATCTAGCAATTGTTCCAGAACAAGCTTTTAAGGTGCAATATCTTATTTGTACTATTTGATCCAATTCATACTTCCCTGGGATAATAATTTGATTAAGAACAATTTGGATTTCTCAGTTACAAGCTACTTGGTATGATGAAAGTTTTCTAGTAATTTGAAAAAAAAATGTTTTCATGCACAAAAGATATTGATATTGCTGTTACTGAACTGTTCCAATACCTTAAAGGACTTTCAAAATTATTCTAAGTTGTATCATTTCTTGAAACTGCACTCTGCATTCAAGTGGAAATACCATGAATTTGTGCTCAATATATTATGTACCACTGGAAAAACCTATCACTTCACATGCAGTAGGAGCTTCAGAATAGTTAAGCTTTTCCAAACTGAAATTTTTAATATGAATGTGTTTACATTCAGCTATAAGCCTGAAGGCACTGTTGTTTCAGCTAACTGAATATAGCTGCTTCCATTGACATTCCTCTACATATTGCACTGAACAAGTAGAAAGCAGAAATAATATTTGGTGAAAAATGCCCTTAGCAATCTCCAGTGATCAACTGCAAAATTGTAATTTCACTCTTACATAAGTTAAAAATGTGATACTCTTATAGCTTTCTTTTGCAAGTTGAGGTCACTTTCTCCCTAAAATATTGAAACAAATTAGAATAGTTTGTATCATCCACCTGCTATATCTTATCCCTTAGATTGTACACTTTTTTTAGGCAAAAACTATTTACTGGCTATTTGTACAGTAATTAGATCCCTTGCATTGGTAGTTTTTTAGATAGCACCACTAAGTGAAATATTAAGGAGAATAAAACGAAGAAGACCAGATCTCTGGAAATATTATTCTTAGATAAGAAAATGATAGCAGGAACTTTGTGTTTTGTATTCTTAAATTATTTCAATTTGAGATATGGGACTCATTTGCTTGGAAAGATTTCATTACCTGGATAGAGGGGAAGATGAGTTCAGTTAGGGAAGCTGCATTTTGGCTTACACATATGAATTGTAAAATTAGAATTTTACACATAATAAAAAAATTCCCCAAAATAGCTGAGTTACACTATTAAACTTGGGATTCTTCCTTTTGAACCTTGGACCTCAGTATATTTTGATATAAATATCAATATTTCAGAGAATCAAAAATGAGGAAGAAATTTGAAATATGGGGGAGAAATTGTTTTTATTTAAACAGTGAGTATTTGGGTGAAATACATGAGTATGGAGAAAGTCTGATGTGATATGGTCACAAACATTTTTGATGAATTGCCTCCATACACAGACACATATTATATCGCTCACCCATGTATCCAGAATTAAATACCAATCAGTGCAGCCATGTTTCCAACAGGGTGTTATGTATAGTGACTTTATAAGCTTTTGAAAGGCTGCTTCTTTGGAACATTAGAAAGGATTAATTGATAGTATTTAAGCAACAGAATGATGTAATATTGCTTTTTATAGAAACAAGTATTTTTATCTAAGCATCTGACTTACATACATTTGGTATATTTAAATGTTTTTGAATATCTGAAGAAACACCACATAATCTGTGGCATATTATAAAAATCAGGGTATTTCACAATTTTTTGGAGTTTCTTTCACAGTACAAATTTTTATTTTAGAAAGGTTCCCCCCATTTCTTGCTTTGTTTTTGATGCGTTTTACACTGTTTAAAACAAAGCAATAATTGCAGGAAACAGAACAGTGAGTAAATACAGTGTTTGAAAGAGAACACCAGAGGGAGCTTAAGGATGGTTGTCAGAAGAGAAGCAGCAAAGATGGTAACATATGCAAATTATGTGAATTAACATAAGAAACAGTTTAGTTCAAATGTATAACAGACTCTTTTGTCACTTCCTCTCAGTCTTTTAAACTCTGATGTGCAACTGAAAACATATAAATGTTAGATTCCATGATTAATAAAGCTAGCAAACTCTACTGCAAGCACAGCGGTTAAAGAAAAAAAATAAAGGGAGAAGAAAACTCCCATTACCTTTGTCATCCTACAGTATTGTTTTCCAGATTTAGTTCTTTACCAAAGTGCGATTTATAATTGTGGTTGCATTTTGTTTTGTAAATCTCAGGACCCCAGCACTTAGCTTAGGCATAATAACAAATAACAATGTGAATGGTATGATTTTTTTTTTGCTATGGCAAGGAAACCATATGAATGGCTATGTATAAAATTAGCTTCTAGTCTTTGGGCAGGAACAGACATTACACTTTTAAAGGAATAAGTGATCTTAAACCAGTCTATACCCATAACAGAACAGAAGTTTGGAACAGATAGACTGGTTGTGTTCCAACCACATAGACTGGTTTAAAAATAGCAGAACCCGGTCAAAGATTGGGTGTATGCTTTGTTCACTACCGACCTAAACTAGGCTGCTTACAGACAGCTGCATAACTTAGATTGATTCCACCTTGGGTTTTTAGAATGTCTGTACCTAGCCTTTGTCTTCTTCCTTAAGGTTATGTAATTCATAGGTATTATTTGTGGAGTACAGGGAGAGCTGGACCATCAGTGGTGACTAACAATCCATTTCCATACCATACTAATATAGTATTCACTACAGCTTAAATATAATTCCCCCAGGAATATAAAAGGTAAGGAGTTGAAGGAATGGTTAGAATGTTAGTCAGGATGATATCAGTGTTAGCTGACAATTGTGCTTTAAGAAAATCAAATAAGGAGGCACAAAAATGGAAGTAAAGCATCTGCTTGTCCTGCCACAGAGGTGAGAATAGCTTGGATAGATCACAAATAAACATGCAAGGAAAGATTAGGATAGGTAAATGGAAATATGTCCACAGACCTTTACAGTTTTTCCCCTGCTCTGTATGTTTTATAATTTTATGTAAATAAATATATAATGCTTGGAGCAGAGGAAGAAGATGGTTGTTGTAGTTGTTTTTTTAATACCCTGTTTTATTCCATTGCAAATGTATGCTGTCACAAACTACTGGAGGAAAAATCTTACACCTGCCAAAACTAATTAGACCTGTTGTGTTTAACCGTAATTGGGTGCAGTTGAAAGGGTCAACAAATGCTCTAAAACACAATGTGCCCAAGGTCCATCTACTATTAAAAGGAATATATAGGACTATAAATAATGTTTATAGTATTTTACTGGAAAATGAAGGGGAAAAACAATACAAGAACAGCAATGTAACTTAGTCTTAATTTATTCTGCATCGCTGAATTTACATTGTTTCTATTTGCATTCATTTTAACATATTATATCATCAATGTAATAATTTAGATTAAACTTTCCCATTGGCTATTTGATAATTAAGTGCCCTCTCTGAAACCAATTAAGTAGAAATATGGGCATCCTTGCTTTGATTGCTCCAATTCATCATGAAGGCAATGTGATTAACAACAGAAAAATGTGAGGTTTTCCCTGAATCAGCTCTCCCTACTGGTCTGTTTACGAAGGAACATCTTCACTGTGTTGGACCCTTTACACTTATACTCATGCCAGGAAGCCTGGAACACTGATAACATTTACTTAAATGAATGAGGAGTAAAAAGTGGATATGATTCCTGTGTGAAGAAGGGGTTGGCTCATTTGACAATCCCATCTGAATTATTTTTGTTTCAATGGAGACATTCAAATGAGAAAGAACATATAATGAAATGCTGAGTTAAGTTTCATAGTCAATATGAATACTGGAAACAACAGGGAACAATAATAAAAAAGAAACAGAAAATGCTTTAAATAAGGTAAAAAGGTTTACTGTTAGTCACCTGCTAATAAAGATGATGTAAAATTTATGCCAAGTGATACGCCAGAATTATATCAGAGAAGTAGCCAAATATGTGACCAGTTGGCGCTTTAGGGCTCCTATACATGTACAGAGAGGCTGCTCCTATACAGTGTAATTACAGTGAATTGGAGCAGCCTCTCTGCACATGTATAGGAACCCTAAAGCACCAACTGGTCACATAGTCTGTGCATTTTGTGCATTAATGCAATGTCTGCCTTGCAAGTCTGACTGATATAGCCTCAGTCCTGCCTCACCCACTCAATGGAGTGGTGCACTGGTGCTCTGGCAAGACACCTGCTATTGCTCTCAAGAACTTGATTTCCTCAGTGTTTAGCAGTCTTGATTAATTGAGTTGCCTGGAGTGTGCCCATGCTTCAGCAATTCCAGAGTTACGTTCATCAGCTCATCCAACGAGCTTTCGTTCAAAGTGCCCTGCTGCCATTTTTCAGCATGGGGACACTGATATATGTGATGGTCCAGGTGCTTTAATTAGTGTGGCTCTTGGAGCTGTGCTAAGAGGCCATCCCCCTTTCCCTCTCACCTACCTGCCTGCCTTCTGTCTATAAGCACCCTTAGGGACTATGTTTTATTTTGATGAACCACCAATTACTAAACAAAACATATATGAGCCAAATAAAAACTGGACTTTTTTGTGTGTAGAAAATTAATAGGTAAAGATTTGGACACAGAAATTAGAACTCAGGACTCCCCTATATCTGCTAAGTGTTTTAAAGCTCCTTCTTTTCTTCTTCTGGCTTAATGACTTCTGTATTCTTTTCTACAAGAATGACACACCTTTAAGAAGGCTGGAGAGTGCCCCTATTCTTGTGGTTAGGATAATATCCAAAGATGGGGTAACCAACATATGACCCACAGACAAATCCATTCCACAGACCCATGTCATCCAGCTTGTGGGGCTGCTTGTAGAATAAAGGTCTTCTAGAAGCTATGGTAGATAAGCGGAGTGCCACTGAATAACTCACGATCACGTTCTGGAAGGCAGGCATCCAAGAAGAATGTAAGAAGTGCCATACTGCGTCAGATCAGTGGTCCATCATGCCCAGTATTCTGTCTTCGACAGTGGCAGGAGTGGATGTTTTAGAGGAAGAGCATTGAATCACATCTATTTAGAGTGATCTATCCCCTATTCAATACCCTCCCTGGCATACACCATTATTGGTTTAGAGATACTACAGGAAACATCTCCAACTGCTTTGTCCATAAGCTATTCATAAATCTATCCTCCATGGAATTTTCTAGTCCCTTTTTGCACATAGCTATGTTATCTTCCTCTACCACATCTACTGGCAATGAATGTCACGTGTTAACTATGCATTGCATTTAAAATATTTTCTCTTGTTAATTTTGAAGTCATCACCCGTTACTTTCAGTGGGGACCCTCTAATTCTAATATTCTAGGATTGGTGAATAATGTTTTTCTAGTCACTTGGTCAACATCCTTCATTATTTTATAGACCACTATCATATCCACACTCAAGTCTTTTTCTTTCCAAACTGAAGCCTTTATACTTTCTCTTGGTATGGCAACTGCTGCATAACCAAAGATCATTTTGGCTGCCCTTCTCTGTACCTTTTCCAATTTTACTACAGCTGTCTGGAGATCTTTTTGCAGGCTTCAGTTTGGGATTTGATAATTCTGTCTACATCTCATATTGTAAAGTGGCACTTAATTTTCTATATATTAACAACCCAGCATTTTTTGTCTGGCAATTTCTTTTCCAAAATTCTTTGAAAGTATGAACTGGCATTGCTTATGCTATACTTTATTCTGTGGATGCTCCATTCTTTAATGATACATCTGGTAACCTTTCATGAACACTACATTTAATAAAGAAAAACAAAAAACCCCTAAAAAAATAAGTTGGGCAGTTGATCCACTGTTTGAAATAAAATTAGAACTATGAGCTTTAATTTAAAATTGAAGTCCTTGACTTTTGTGCATTAATTCAATGTCTGCCTTGAAGTCTGACTGATATAGCCTTAGTCATGCATCACCCACTCAATGGAGTGGTGCACTGGTGCTCTGGCAAGACACCTGCTATTGCTCTCGAGATCTTGATTTCCTCAATGTTTAAGAGAGTCTGTTCCTGATGACTCTGAAATGTCCTTACTAGTTTATTTAAAGGTATGAAGTATGCAAGTGGGAATGGGTGGTAGGGTGTGCTCAGGGCCATCCCAGGTGGGGCATTCAGTGTAAGTATTCTTTAATATTACCTTTTTCCAGTGGTAATTACTAGATTATTTATTTTAACAGTAATAGTAAATTATTTAATCAATTTTAATAGCACTATTTTACTATAGCATACTAGCAATGCACAGTTTTAAAGAGTATTTAAAATGTTCAGTATATGTAAGTTCAGGTACAGTGAACCTTGTGTTTAGTTAGCAAAAAAAACCCCAGTTCTAGATACAGTCTAATGAAGATTCCTTTGGAGACACGTTGGTCTATCTATCAAGTCACAGACTACTTGGAAAATATTTGGTTTACTAACCTAGCACATTCTAATCGCTTATCTATTTGGACTATATGTGTAATGAATATAAACCATCAGTAAGAAGTAAACTGTCAGCATGGTTTTTAAGACACCCACATGAATTATTTGGATTGCATGAGAAAGCTAAAATTTCTCTTAGTGAACTGACTGGTCAGTCCCCAATGTCTAGGAGTTAAGATCATCTTATTAAATTGCAGAGTCAAATTGAGGAATTGATTTTGTAAATAAAAATATGTAGCTTATTTAGATTTTGATTTTGCATTCTGGAAATATTTAGAGACAGACTGTGCCTATGGTGTTCAGGTGCACCATATGGTAAAGAAATGCAAGCACTGCACAAGTACTGCAGTCCCCTGCCACGAGGTGATAGGTAGGAAGTCCTGGGTTCTAGTCTGTTCTGTCAGGGTTATTTTTGCTTTGCAGTCAATAAATATGGAACATAAAATGCATAAGCAGCATCAGGAGCAAGCAACGGGAGCCTACCCATGTGGCCTACTGGTTAGGGCATTCTATTAGGGTAGGGGAATAATAGGGTTCTTGTCTGTGCTTTCCAGAACTCTCTCTCATTTGTTTTCCCTCTAGCCCCATGACTCTTGCAGTGATGTCTGCAGAATAGACAAGCCAAGACATGTAGAGAGAACACATCTAGTCTTTTTTATAGGTTGTTGGTTCAGGCACTCTATTTGCATTCTTAGGTCATGTTTTTCACACTTGTAAGATGGAATATGTATATTTTTATTGGTTTGTAAATCTATTCACAAAACATACATCTTTTTTGCAATTTTCCTGTTGATTTGAATGACTTTTCTGGGGAAGGCTCCAGGTTTTGGAATCAGCTAAAAAACACAATAAACTACACGTGGCTGTTCCAGCATTATCAGCCACAGGAGAAGGATATGGTGACATAAGGAAACAAATGTTTGTTTTCTTCCTGTCCTAGAATATGTAACTAGACCAAAAAAGGGCATGCCTAGCACTTGCCTATCCCTTGCCAATTCACAGATATAAACTCACCTGTAGAGTTTGGTACTAGTTGTATTTAGACTTTTACTCTGCACACATTTGACTGCAAAGACCACCTTCAATCTTTAACCCTAGTTCTTCCAATCTTTGCAGCCTTCTTGGCTGAACTGATTATATCATCCTATATTCACCAGTTTTCCCTAATGTCTCTTTATTTATAAAATGTCACTCTTGTTTAGCAATGCACCAGAGTATGTTAATTAAATTAGGTGCTGACACTAATTTTTGATGTAATGCCTCGAGGATTGTGTTTGCACTGGTGCCAAATACCAAATCTGCAACATTCTTGTGATGAACAGAAAAGAGCCATAAGTACTGTTACCATTAGAATCGATTCATGTTTTTACTCCAAATACTCACTATCCAGTCACATCCCTATTTTAGAATTCCCTACGACTATTGGACTATCCAATATCATCTGGCAATTTCTTATAGGTTTCTCAGTAAAAGTGGCTCTTAGGAATGGATTTGAAGGAGAAGATGGTGGGAAATCAGTAGGGTTTAAAGGGTTCCTTGGTATGTGGGCTTTAATTACTTTACTGACTAGTCCAGAAGGAGGCTCCATGCACAAGGGGCAAGACAGGAGACTGGAATCCTTGCGGAGGAAATGAAAAAGCATGTATTAAAAATTGATATAACTGGCAGAACAGATGGATGAGAGCACACGAAGAAAGAAAGAGGAGTTAATTTAGCTAAGGAGCAGAACTGAAATGTGGATAATTCATTACATTTTCACAGATTTCCATTTATGTTACAGATAGTTAACATTTCTCAGCCTTGTATTTGGAACAGATCTTGATGTTGCTTACCATTAACATTTCTACTAGTAAAAACTAGACCACATTAATAAATATTCCTAAATAAAGATATTTAAACTGAGTTATCTTCTGGGCAAATTATTTTCTTTGGATGTGAAAAGATAAGGGAAAATTAGAGCAAAAGTTTGGCACATAAATCCAGCGTATACCCATAACAGAAGATCAGTTTGGCACACACAGGCCAAACTTGAAACATGGCAGAACCTGATTTAAGATTTGCCCTCCCCACCAAAAGATTCATAGATTGTTAGGGGCCGGAAGGGACCTTGCAGATCATCGGGTCCAGCCCCGTGTGTTCTGTTTGCTACCAATCTAAACAATTCCACTTATAGAAAACCACAGAACATAGGTCAATTCCACCTCAGGCTTTTTAAATATCTGTACCTAGCTGAAAAGAGCAGCACATTATTGGTAGGACCTGATTTTGAAAGGTGCTGAGTGCAGTTTCCCTGAAAGAAGAGCCATGGAATTTTCCATACTATTAACATTTATATTATGGAAAATAGATTGAGTTAGTTTAGAAATTGCTGCTACAGGACCTCAGATATACTAGGTCTAAAATAAAAACTCCTACTGCTAAACCCTACAGCTCGGTCTGTCTCCCTGAATCTGATATGAAAGTCAATTAAATGACTGTTTCATTTCTATATCACAGATATTATGAGGGATCACAGACATTATGAGGGATTAGTAATCTTAAAAGTGCTGTGGCCTTTGTGGCCATTGTAGACAGCTCTTCTCAGCACAGGGGATATCCAGGGGCAAGCATACACATATATAATATAGAACATGTCATTTACATTAAATATATACATGATATATCTATATTTATAGATAGGTTGGTATAGGTATAAATACAATAACAAGTTAGGCTCTGTGTTCCATTAGAAGAGTTCAGCACCAATTTTGTGCTGAAAACTGCTGTAAAGCCAGTGGATTTGGGTAGTAGGGGAATCTTGTGTGGGCACATATCTATCATAGGAGTTGCTATAATACTTTATCTCTCACCTCCTATAGAAGGCATGCCCAATTGGGAAAAATTGGTTATACAGTCTTGATATCACTTGTCTTTTGGGAGAAACAACCAGAAAAAACTGCCACTCAGAAAAGTCTCTAACTCTGCCAGTATAGAGCTGAAAGAGAACTGATAAGGCTGCACAAGCGACTGAAGTCTGTTCCTAACACCCGCTCCTCCCAAGTTCTAATCTACAGCAGGTGCAACTCGGGCACACTAAAGAATATAGCTCATACTATGCTGGAAGTTTGAAGCTCACACCTCTGCTAACATGGCTTTATTTGTGACACTCATAAGAACAAGGAAGTATTAAATATTTTACACTATTGGTAGTTCCATATATTTTCAAATCACATGGTACAAACTCCTATATATAAGGACTGCACAGAGTTCTATACATAAGATTTAAATATTCAACAATGCAAAGCCATTAGATGAGCCTGATAATTAATAGTGAAAGAACTGGGAATATATTTATATAGTTTGCTTAGAATTAACTTGCAAGACAAACAAAACAAGAATTATATGTGAATAATTACAAGAATTTTCTCACACACACGAAATGTGTACAAATCTAATATATATTCTGCTATGAGCTTTTTTGTGAGAAAATTATTTATATAAATTCCCCAGATTCAGAATGACTACTAATGAGTTGGTATTTTTGTATTCATATGTTTGAGTTGTTTTTTCAGACACAACATCATGTATGAAAAGAGTATGAAAAAGCTCTGAAACTCGTGTTCAATAATTTGAAGAATGTGTGCCTATATACCGTAGTTTTCTCACTTATAACCCACACCTTCCCCTCAAATCTATTTGGGAAAAATTGGAGTGTGAACTACATTCAAGGAAAAGGGATCCAGAAATTTGGTGGAGATGACAAGGCAGAGTGGCAGTTGCATTACATGCCATCACTCTGAGAGCCATAGCAATTAACATGGCCACTGCTCCTGCCATTACCACCAAATGTCCACCTGTGAATCAGACTAGGCCTATGTGTGAGATTGGTCTACAGGTAGACACAGTACATCAAGTCTGACCTAACACACCTGTACCTGGTGCTCCAGGTCCAATGCCGCATACTAGCTCTGGATCCACATACCAGGTTGGACCAAGTGAACCAGGTCCAAGACCCTGCGCTGGCTCTGGAACCATGCATATAGCTCCAGAGTCAGACTATGGACGGTTCCATATTCAGTGCTCAGGGTCAAATCCACCATGTGGCCCTGGAGCCAGCATATAGGGTCAGAACTGATATGCAGCCCTGGACTCAGTATGTCAGGTCAGTCCACGGGCTCCATCCAGCATACAGGGTTGGGAGCAGGCTAGGTTCCTTAGCTGCTGCCGCTTACTTAACTCAATTCAAGATTTTTTTTTATGGATCCCTATCACAGTACAAGGTGTGCACTATATATGGGTGTGCTATGTGCAAGAAAATATATACTAGGGGTGTGCAAATTGGGCCCTATTCAATTTGGATTTGTTCCAAATTAGGGACAGTGATTCAATTTGTTGATTTGGATCACTGTCCCTGATTCAATTCAGCTGAATCCAAATCTGAATCCAAATCGATGCTGATTTGGGGAATCAGTGATTCAGACACAGGCACAGCTTTAAAAGTTTTTTCTACATACCTTGAGGTAGTAGGCACAGCTTGTGAATGCTGTGATGCCGGGGTGCATGGAGTGTCCCACAGGAGTTTGGGGGGGGCACTGAACATGCTTGGTGGCAAACCCAGAAGTGGACCAGAAGTACTTCCGGGTCTGCCAGGGAGTACATGGGGGAGCCTCCCCCTTCCCCCTGGCTCAATGACCAGGCACAGGGGGACCCCAGTGCCCCCCCAACCCAGGAGGCACCAATCATCGATCCAAGGGGGTAAGGGAGGGGCCCCCAGCGCAACCCCTGCAGACCAGGAAGTGGACCAAAAGTGCTTCTGGTCCACTTCTGGGTCTGCTGCCAAGAGCACTGGGGAGCCCCTTGCACTTCTGTGGGACATTTCATGTGCCCCAGCATTTCAGGACTTATGAGCCCCTGCTACCTAGAGGTATGTAGAAAAAACATTTAAAGCTGGGTTTATGTCCGAATCTCCAAATCTTTCTGAATCTCTCCAAATCAATTAGGAGGGTTCCAATTCAATTTGGAGAGATTAAAAGGTCCTGTGACTTGATTTGGATTTGGAGATTTGGCCACCGCACCAAGCCAAATCTCTGCTAAATCAAATCAGGGACCAAAGATTAGCAAGTACTTAGTAAGTACTTAAGAAATGGTATGATATTAGGAAATAATTAAAGTTAATAAATATCAAAGAACATAAAATTCTCTCTCAGTGAATAAAAGAAACTTACACATTTTTAGATGTGAAGATTTGGAGAAACAGTGAGATTCTCACTTAATAAATTCTTATGCTGAATAATGTTCCATTGAAGAAAAGTCTTGTTTAATGGGACCCCTTTATGAAAACAATTATATCTGCATATTTCACCTCACAAAATACCTTGTACACTTGAAGACTACTGAGTCTTCAGTAGCATACTGGGTTCTATTAACAGGAATGTCACTACCAAATCAAGGGAAATGATTCTTCTTTTCTATTCAGCACTGGTGAGGTCTCACATAGATTACTGCATCAAGTTTTAGGCCACACATTTCTAGAAGAATGTGGACAGACTGGAGAGAGCCCAGTGTACACCAAAAAAAAATTATTAGGGGCCTAGGAAGCATGACTTATGGGAAAAGGCTGAAAGAAATCAGGTTATTTAGTTTGTAGAAATCTTGGAGGTGGAGGGAAGGATTTGATAACAGTCTTCAAATAGAATCATGGAAAATTAGGGTTGGAAAGGACCTCAGGATGCCATCTAGCCCAACCTTCTGCTCAAAGCAGGACCATCCCCAACTAGGTCATTCCAGTCAGACCTTTGTTGAGCCAGGCCTTAAAAACCTCCAAGGATGGAGATTCCACCACCTTTCTAAAGTAACCTGTTCCAGTGACTTGCCACCCTCCTAGTGAGATAGTGTTTTCTAATATCCAAGCCAAACCCCTCCTTGTTCTGTCACCTGGCTCTACTAAAAACAGTCTAGCTCCAACCTCTTTGGAACCACCCTTCAGATAGCTAAAAGCTGCTATCAAATCTCCCCTCAGTCTTCTCCTCTACAGACTAAATAAGTCCAGTTTCCACAGACTCTCCTCAGAAGTCATGTGCCCCAGTCACCTGACCATTTCCATTGACCTGTGCTGGACTCTCTCCAACCTAACTACATCCTTTCTATAGTGGGGAGCCCAGAACTCCACACACTTCTCTAGATGTGGTCTTATTAAGGCAGAATAGAGGGGAATAAGAATTTCCCTCAATCTGCTGGCAACACTCCTACTCTTGAAACCCAATATGCTGTTAGCCAAGGGCATGCTGTTAACTCTTATCCAGATTATTGTTCACTGTATCCCCCAGGTCCTTTTCTGCAGAATTGCTGTTTAGCAAGCTGGTCTCAAGCATGGGATTACTCCATCCTAAGTGCAGGACTTTGCACTGGTCCTTGATGAACTTCCTGATATTTATTTTGGCCCAATCCTCCAATTTATCGTGGTCACTCTGGATTGTAGCGCTACCTTCCAGCATATCTACAACTCCATCCCAGCTTGGTGTCATCTGTGGACTTGCTTAGGGTGCAATGCATTCTATCTTTCAGATCGTTAATTAAGACATTGAATAAAACCAGCCCCAGGACTGACTCCTGGGGACCTCCACTTGATACCAGCTGCCAACTAAACATTGAGCCATTAATTACTCCCGGTCAGCCAATGATCCAGTTAGCTTTCTATCCTCTTTACAGTCCATTCATCCAACCTGTACTTCCTCAGCTTGCTTGCAAGAATGCTGTGGGACATGGTATCAAAATTCTTGCTAAAGTCAAGGTATATCACATCTACTGCTTTTGTGACACCCACTCTCATCAAAGAAGGCAATCAAGATGGTTCATCATGACTTGCCCTTATTGAATCCATGCTGACTATTCCTTATGACTTTCTTCTCCTCCAAGTGCTTAGAAATAGATTCCTTGATGATCTGCTCCATGATTTTTCCAGGGATTGAGGTGAGGCTTACTGGTCTGTAGTTCCCTGAATCCTCCTTATTCCCTTTCTTAAAGATAGGCACTATATTTGCCCTTTTCCAGTTTTCCAGGACCTCCCCCAATCACCACAAGTTTTCAAAGATAATGGCCAGAGGCTCTGCAATCACTTCAGCCAGCTCCTTCAGCACCCTCAGATGCATTGCACACAACCCCATAGACTTGTGCATGTTCAGCCTTTCTAAATGGTCCCTAGCCTGTGCTTTCACCACTAAGGGCTGCTCACCTCCTCCCAAAACGGTGCTGCCCAGTGCAGTAGTCTGGGACATGATCTTGCCTGTGAAGACCGAGGTAAAAAAGGCAGTGAGTACTTTACCCTTTCCCCCTTCATCTGTTGCCTCCTCTCATCAGTAAGGGACCCACACTTTCCCCAACCTTCCTCTTGTTGCTAATGTGCTTGTAAAAACAAGCTGGAGTTAGGAATAACTTTCTGACTATGGGGGGTGGTCAATCATTAAAATAGGCTACCTAAACAAATTGTAGAATCTCCATCCTTGGAAATTAAGACCAAGTTAGACAGATGCTTGGGATGGTTTAGTCAGGGATGATCCTGCCTTGAATAGAGGGTTGGAGCCCTACTTCCCTTTCTCTTACATCTGCACTTTCATGTGATCCTATGATTCTTCCTAAAGATTAAACACAAGAGCCAAGGGGTGCTGTGGAATGAAGCAGGTATAAATCTAACAGGTTTATTCTATGTTGTAACATTTTGGCCCCTTATAGTTGGTTTCCAAGGTAGAGGCCTCTGAAGTAACATCTGAGGGGCAGACAAAGGACTTACCTTCTCTGATGCAGGGCATTAGTTAAAGAGCATTATCAAGCATTAAGTTACAGTGAATTAGACTCAGGAATTTATAATAAATCTTTTGGATTTCTTTGATTCTGGATGAAGTTGTTTCAGGGGCTAGGGACAGAAATTACACATAAGCCCATATAAGTGACTGCTTTCAAAACAGCCAAAACTGGTATAAGATACCTGGATGGATGTAGGATCAGACTTAACTGATTTAGGTTAAGTCAGTTTATTGTCCTAGATCCCCTCCAGATTCAAGTTAACTCACAGTCCCCCAGCATCCCAGAATGTTTTGCACCTTCCCCACAAACCCTCCCCCCGCATTCCCACCCTTGTAGGGAGGGCAGCCTAGCCTTGGCCCAAGCAGTCTGCTCCAGCCAAGCAGGGCAGTGTGTTCTAGCATCCACAGCTTCTGGCCTGGGTCACTGAAGGCAACTGGCTGCATTTTTGGAATCAAACGTGAATGTCTGTTCATTTGCTTATGAGATCAATTTATGCAGCTTAAATTAACCGGCAAAGACTGAACTGATTAGGCTTTGGGTTTTTTGATCGTCTGTACTTAGCTATGGAATACAGCACAGAGTTTCTGCCTGTGCAGATTGAGCTGTGTAAATGACCAGGCAGATGGGCTGAGACAGGAAGAAGATGTAGGTTTTGAGAGATCAAGTGCTACGCTTGTAAACCAGATCCAGGACATATAATATCCACATTATTGGAGTGCCTTAGAGGTCACAAAAATGTAATCCTACCAAATGTGTGAAAAATGTACTTATCAGTATTGCAAAACTCTCTTCAGACACTGATTGAGGATAGAGAGAGCCCACAGGTCTCACTTGAGGAATTCTAATCTAGGAAAAAACCTACAACCTTTGTAGCCAAGTACCTGCTAAGCCAAGTTTATAGCCAAGTTCCTTTAAGCACTCTATCCAAAAAAGAGTGCTTAAAGCTGCCAAAGAACTTGGAAAGCTGACATGGGGTGATCCTGGCATTTGTATAATGCTGTTTCCTGATTTTCTTAGTGAGGGGATTGAAATACAGGGTCGGCAGGCTCTACAAACCAGCAAAACTACAGACCAGATGGAAGCAGCTGAGGTACTTCATGAGGTACCTTGCCATTCTGAATATGAATTGTCAAGGGAAAACCTATACCTATGCTTTCTCTGACCCTAAATAGTAGAAACCTTTATTACATTTCTATCATCTGGAAGGGGAAAATTATGAAATAGACTGAGTTGCAATCCCCCACCCCCCTTCCTCCAAAGGATTGAAGCGAGGGGTTTTGGATTATTAAAAACTGCTTTATAATGTGTGGCATTCATATGATTTCTGTTAATGTCTTTGTCTATATTATCACAGAATGGTAGAATGCTTTGGATTTCATCTGCTCCAATCTTCCTAGTGGACATAGTATGTCTATGTTAAATTTACTGATAATATTCCCTATACTTTCTATTTATTTCATTTTTTCCCTTCCTTTTACTCATCCCCCATCAAGGGAACAACTATAAGTTGTTATGAACTCTAAATATATGGGGAATATGGATATTATAAAATGGAAGTATACAGATAAATGTTGTACATTCAATTTAAGGAAACTGGTAAATTTCCTGCTATATACAAAGTTGAACATAGAAGATAAAATCACTCATAATGACCAGTCCTATTAAATGTATATCTTGGAATATAAAGGGCCTTAATAAAACTATTAAAAAGAAAAAAAAAGTATCTTTTCTTAAGACAGAGGCCTAATATTGGTATGTTCATGCAAACTCACCTACCAATAGAGGAATCTCAAATATTAGAGCATAGTTGGATATGGATAGGATGTTATAGTGAATTTCTATTTAATGCAACAAAGTTTATATTCCCACTTATTTGACATAGCCAATGATCCAATGGGCAGGCTTTCCCTTGCAAATGTTAAAATTATGATTTCCATGTTTTACTCATGGATATCTTATAGTGCCAATAAAACAATCCAATATTTTGTAATTCTTTGTTTTGTAAAGCTCTCTGAATTTGGGAAATACCCTTATATTTTGGGGAGAGATTGGAAGGAATGTTTGGATCCTGTTATGCCCCTCTATCCATGAAAATCTACTACTATGGAAATTATTAAAAGTTATATATCAGACCTGGGTTTCATAAATATTTAGCAAATAATTTGGGATTATAGTGCTTTGTTTTTTAAATGCTTTGTACAGTATATTTTAGAATTGACTCCTTTTTAATTTTTCAAGCCTAATTAATTCTTTGGTCAATGCCTTTTGTGGCCCCATAGCTGTGTTGACCTATGCTGAGATAGAGCTTCAACTCTTCCTGGCAAATAGACTAGATATAATGAATCAGTGGCAATCAACACCTCCCTATTGAATTATTATAAAATGTGAAGTACTCATTGTAGAGAAATTCAGAAATTTTATAGAGCTTAATCAACTTTGTCAATATAATGGGAAATTATTACAGCCTTCTTATGAGAGTGTATAATACCATATACTTTTGCAAAAAAAATGTAAAAAACAGGATACAGAAATAGATCCTTTAATAGGAAAAATTAAGTTTTCAGATGAGGCTTATATCAAAACTAATAAACTACAGAGTATTACCAATATGATATATAAATTGAATAAATTACTGTCCCAGAAGGTAATATAGATTATGCCAAGATTACTGGGAACTGAGGGAATGGGTAGAATAGTATATAGACTAGTATACAGACTAAAGAGTAAATAGTATATAGACTAAAGAGTAAATCCAACCATAATAAAATTTCAGCTATAAGAGACTGGTATATAAAGATGACAGAAACAAATTAGCTAATAATTCAGTTAATTATATTTTAATTCATACAGTGAGAATCTGATTGTTACTAGTAAGGAAATAGATAGACTCCTGAGGCATGTCCAGACAAGCTCACATGTGCCTCTTGCCATGTCTCAAAGCAATTTCAGATGGCAAGAGGCATGCTGGGAACAAAAAAAATGTTCTCCACCCTGCATACTTGCAGTGTGGGCTCAAAATTTGATAGCTGGATATCCAGATATAAAAAAAAAAAAAAATGGGCCAGACCATGCCCTGGAGGCAACCAGAGGCTTGGTTCCACCAAAGAAATGCTCTGGTAGCCGGCCACAGTGTCTTTATGCCTGCCCCTTGTCCTGATGCTGCAGCATGCTGCCTCCAGGTGCAGGGCAAACAGTGATGCAGGCTGCAGCAACCTGGACATGGGCTCCGTTCGAGGTAAGTAGGGGGTGGGGGGAGCTGGAGAGGGGCTGTGAAGTGTGGGAGACTGTGGAGGGGGAGCTGGGGAGGTTTGGGTTATCTGTCCACCTCCCACAGGGCCCACATGCCCCATCCTCCCATGGCTCCAGCCCCTCCCCCTACATGTCCCACATCTTACCCTCAGCAGCAGCCATCAGGGAACTCAGAGCCTCTTGGCACAGTCCTCCATTGTGCAGTGTGGGGCAGTGCAGCTCGGCCCCAGACGCCTGGCATCCAGCACTGCCTGTACTCCTTTGGGCAGATCTGGCCCAGCTCAGAGTGGTGCCGTGTACCTTTGGTGCCAATGAATGTAACCTATTTATTGTAATCCACTAATCCTATTTTGCTAAAGTCATTCAAATGTCCCACAGGTTTCTGAGGGGATAGAATAAAAAGGATTGACTTTCATCAAAAACAATACAACTATCAATTGAAACGCATGGCTTTTTTCTCCTAAACCTTCAAGCAAGCTATACAGAAGTCCTTGACTTCAGAAAAGCTGACTTTGACAAGCTCAGGAGGCTTGTCAGTGAGGCTCTAAGGGACAACAACCCAAAGGCTAAGGGAGTTCAGGAAGAGTGGTTACTCCTCAAGGGAGTGATCCTCAATGCACAAGCAAATTCTATTCCATCTTGGAAGTAAGGCAGCAAAAGGGCACAGGTGCCTCCTTGGCTTTTCAAGGAACTAGCAGACCTCCTGCATCTGAAAAGAAAGACCTACAAAGCATGGAGGACTGGATCCACCTCCAAGGAGGAATATTCTGCACTGGTCTGGATGTGCAGGGAGTGAACCAGAAAAACCAAGGCTGAGACTGAACTCCAGCTAACTACAAGTATCAAGGACAATAAAAAGTCCTTTTTTAGATATGTGAGGAGCCAGAGGAAAAGCAAGGGTAACATTGGAACCCTGCTAAACCAGATGGGACAACTGACAGCCAATGCCCAGGAAAAAGCCAAATTACTAAATGGGTACTTTGCATCAGTCTTGCACCAGTCCCAAGGGATGCCCCCACCCATTACAGAATGGAATCACCCTTACCCTCCATCAATGCTGACCTTTTGAAGGAACACCTTAAGAGGCTGGACACCTTCAAGTTAGCTGGCCCTGACAGTTTACACCCCAAGGTACTCAAGGAGCTGGCAAGCATCATAGCTCAGCCCCTGGCATGGATCTTTGAGAACTCCTGGTGCTCTGGTGAAGTGCCCGAAGATTGGAAGAAGGCCAATGTGGTGCCTATCTTCAAGAAAGGAAGGAAAGTGGATCCAGCAAACTACAGGCCCATCAGCCTGACCTCTATCCCAGGAAAGGTCTTAGAAAAACTTATCAAAGAGACCATTCTTAACAGACTGCCTGATGGTAGCATCTTGAGGCATAGCCAGCATGCGTTTGTTGTGGGTAGGTATTGCTTGACCAATCTTATTTCCTTTTACGACCAGATGATCTATCACTTGGACAAGGGAGAAGAGATTAATGTCATATACCTTGACTTTAAAAAAAACCCCTTCCCTCTGGTATCCCATGATTACATCTTAGCAAAACTTACCAATTGTGGCCTCAGCTTCACCATGATCCACTTGCTGGGGAATTGGCTTCATGGTTGTACCCAGAGGGTGGTGGTTTACAAAAGTCAATCATCATGGTGCACTATGACCAGTGGGGTTCCTTAAGGCTCTGTTCTTGGGCCCCTATTCAACATCTTCATTAATGATGTGGACACTAGTATCAGAAGCAGACTGGCCAAGTTTGCTGACGACACCAAACTAAAGCGTCCACACCTGAGGATAGTAAGGTGATCCAGGCTGACCTTGACAGGGTCAGGAAATGGGCGTATGAGAAGCTGATGGTGTTTAATGCCAAAAAATGCAAAGTTCTCCACCTTGGGAAGAAAAGCCCGCAGCATGCTTATAGGGTTTGCAGTGCTACGCTGGCTAGCACTACGGATGAAAAGGACTTGGGGGTCATGAACAAGATGAACATAAACCTTCAATGTGATTCTGAGGCTAGTAAAGTGAGCAAAACGCTGGCTTGCATACATAGATGTTTTTCAAGGAAATCCCAGGATGTCATTCTCCCATTGTATTCAGCTGTGGTGAGGCTGCAGCTGGAGTATTGTGTCCAGTTTGGGGCTCCACAATTCAAAAAGGATGTGGACTAGGTTGAGAGAGTCCAGAGGAGCACCACACACATGATCAGAGATCAGGAAAACAGATCTTATTATGAGAAGCTGAAAGCCATGGGACTCTTCAGCCTGGAAGAGCGCAGGCTCAGGGGTGATCTGGTGGCTGCCTATACATTTGTAAGGGATGCTCACCAGGATCTGGGGGAACATTTGTTCACCAGAGTGCCCCAAGGGATGACAGGGTCAAATGTCACAAAGTCTTCCATGACCATTTCAGGCTGGACGTAAGGAAGAACTTCTTTACTGTCCAAGCCCCCAAGGTCTGAAATAGACTGCCATCAGAGGTGGTTCAAGCACCTACTTTGAATGCCTCAAAAAGAAATTTGGATGTCTATCTTGCTGGGATCCTATGAACCCTGTTCACTTCCTGTCCCTGGGGTAAGGGGCTGGACTCGATGATCTTCCGAGGTCCCTTCCAGCCCTAATGTCTATGAAATCTATTTCATCAGTTCCATCAGAAATTCAACAATCACCATCCCTTCGTCCAACTTTCTCTAGAATACTCCAGCACCAACATCTCCTTTTTAGACATGATGATCAGTATCCAGAATGAAAAAATACAGGCCACGTTATACAAGAAACCCACAGACCAACATTCATATCTGCACAGAACCAGCAATCATCCTAAACACACCAAAAAAGCTGTGACATACAGCCAAGCTCACAAAACCACCGAATTTGCACTGAACAGAATACTCGTGACCACCACCTCACCAATCTTAAAAAGGCTTTCACCCAACAAGGACACTCCTCCAGAGAAATAGATTGCACGTTTGAAAGAGCCACCCAGATACCATCTGAAGAACTGCTGCAATACAGAAGAAAATCCCCCACAAATTGCACACCACTGGTTATGACATATCACCCCTCCCTGGAACCTGTACGGAAAATCCTCAAACAATTGCAACCCATACTAGAAAGAGACCCTATTCTTAAAAAGATCTTTCCAGATCCACCCATCCTGGCATTCAAACAAGCACTGAACCTCTCTAACCTCATCACCAGAAGCAAACTCCCTCAAGCCCACAAAACACGAAATGGGTCCAGACCATGCCATGACAAGAAATGCAAAACCTGCCAAAACATCTCCACCACCCCCACAATTACTACACCCCACAACAGAGCCATCAGCATTCCTGGATCTTTCAGCTGCACCTCCAGAAATGTAATATATCTCATTCAATGCACCAAATGCCCTGATGGAAAATACGTAGGAGACCAAACCACAACTGTGCACCAGAATGAATTCACACCGGAAATCTATCAAAGACAGGAATACCCAATTACCTGTGGGGGCACATTTCTCACAAGAAAACCATTCTCTCTCCAATTTCTCAGTCCTGATCATCAAAGGAAACTTACAAAACACTTCCCAGAGATGAGCTTATGAACTTCACTTCATCAACCTCCTGGTTACTAAAAGTTAAGGACTAAATATAGACGCTGGATTTATGACACATTATAACCTGCCTGACATCTGACTCCCCAGGTATCTCTCCACTATTCATCCCCCTTCTCTTTCTTTCCCCCTCCCCAGCCTGTCTCTCACCCATTGACTCCTCAATCTACATTTTCACTGACTACCTGTCTTGTATGCATGCCAGCCCAGCCTCTGGCTTCTTTACTTTTCATTCCATTCAGGAAGAGCACACACCAACTGCAGAAACTTCCTTAGCCTGATGAAAGGTTTTTGAAAGCAAAAGCTTGCTTAATAATTGTTTTCTAACTATTTAATTTGGTCTAATAAAGTATATCAGATTCACCCAAAGAACCTTGTCTGCCTATGAAATCTATGAAATCTATGAAGAGTATTATAATGCCTCCTTGGTATGTTAGGCTAGGTACCAGATGACTGATATAACTAAAATCACTCATGTATGGGCAGAAATGGAACAGGGACTTATTTTCCCCTTCCCTTATAAACCATCATAACTTTTCCTTAACATTGTCTTCCTAACTCTCTAATCCCTACAGCCTCGAAATCTTGTAAAAAATTGGCAAATTTACTTAAGTTTCATCCTTTGTTATATTAGAAGGCTTCTATTTGGGTTAATCCCTTTCAGAAGCATGTGTAGAAATTGATGTGTAGAAAGTAGGCGGATAAGGGTATCGTGCATGTAGATCAGCTTCTAGTGGGAAATAATATGAAATTCTTTTCTGAGTTATGTGATGATTTAACCTTCTGGAAACATTTGAATGTCAATATATGCTGTTGCATTAAGTAAATCAGTTAGGACCTAACACCTCAGATGTAGCAAATACTCCAGATATGATACATCTTGCCTTGAAACCGGCTTCTCTTTCCTGTGCAATTGCTTTATGAACACAAAACGTTATGTAACAGATCTGATACAGACTGTTTCAGACTGAGATAGAATAGAGATTTAGATATCCACATGACAAAATCCCAGGGGAAATCAGCAATTTACTATATTCAAACATCAATAATTGATCTTACACTTCATCTGCACAGGGCTCCCTCTAAACTTAAACTCTTAAAATATACTGCCTGCTGGAAATGATACATTGCAGAAAACACTTGGTCATATGTTTTGGTCATCCCCTATTATGAATTCTTGTTGGAAAATCATTATAGCTAGAGGTAATGTAGTTGTAAACACATTGAATACCAGACCTTTGGCAAGGTTCTATTATGTGCATTCTTGGGTATGTCCCCAAAGAACTCAAATGGAATCCTTTCCAAAATATAAACCATATTAGTAGCATGCAGGATTATACTGTTCCATTGGAAAAACAGGACATCTTCAAAGGTTAAAATCTGTTACAATGAGATGGCACAGCTAGCCGCTGTGGAAAGAGTCATGTTTAGCAGGCAAAACTGCTTTGAAAAAACTGGTGCAATTTTGAAGGAATTCTTGAAATATCTTGGTAGCTAGATTGTTGGTCATGGCACACTTCTCTTTCATCTTCTGTCCCTCCCTCTTTCCTCCTCCTCTTTTTTTCTTTTTTTCCTCCTTGCTTGTGTTGTTTGTGTTTGTGAAAGTTTGGTTTTACATATACAGCTGATACGTATGTGTTTTTCTGATGTTTGCATTGTATTTTTTAAAAAGAAACTCAATTTGAACCATAGTCACCACTGAAAAGTTATATAATGACATTTGTATTATATCCTTTTTCTTAAAAAAAAAGGAGATGTAAAAGAAGGAGAAGTGAAGGAAGTAAAAATAATTGGTGAGAGAGTGGTAAGAGGAACCAAAGTACAGATGAACAAAGAGGAGGAAAATTGAAGGAAGAAAAGAATATAGGAGGAGAAAGGAGGAAATGGTAACAAAGAAGGAAACATTTCCAGAGGCATCTAAAGAATTCTCAATAAGAAAGCTAAGGAAGCTACAGACCTCACAAATCATACTTTAGAAATACCTCAAGACTGAACTACTTGAATTCAGAAAGTGGATCTTGAATCCAAGAAAATAATTGGGCAGTACACCTTGAGTTCTTCACCTACGAAGAAGTTTGCATCTAATGATCTAATGTATGATAACAAGAGAAGTACAGTATTTTTATGACTGGCTGAATAAACTCCAGCAACAGAAGTATAGGCTTCTTTTGTCCCAAGATTCTCTCCAGCTAGGTAAAGGAGAAATATTAACAAATTAAAGTCTACCATTTTTGGCTGTTGTGTGTATGTGAGTGTGTATTTGGAAAACTTAACTATCTAATAAATAACTTGCCTAAAATACTTCTTTTTATCACCCACAGACATGTCCAGGTAAAGGGGTGATAGGAACTAATGCACAATCCATGCAATCATGCCTCCTGCCATGCCATACCTGTGAGACAGAAGGCACGATCCTGGGTTCACAAATCATATTCCATCATGCCTTATTTCTAATGCAGAGGAAACCCAACCCTAGGCTCTCCCTGCACCAGCACGTAGCAAGTTCTCATGGCTGGGAGCCCCCTCAGATGATGTGGCTTGCAGCTGTGGGGGCACCTCATGCACCCCAGTGACTGGAAGACTGCAGCTGATACATTTTCCCATCATGGGGGTACATGGTGTGCAGCTGTGGTCCCCTAGCTGCTTTGATGCATGAGGTACCCTTGTAGCTGGGAGCCTTCTCAGCTGATGGGGCTCCCAGATCCACTGGCAGTGGCTCTCACAGCTCAGATCCAGCATGAGCTAGGAGCTCCTAGGCTCAGAGGTACACATGGGCCCCTACAGGTGGGAGCTCTGATCAGCTGAAGAGACTTCCGGCAACAGCTGAAACCAACAGTGTGTGGTTGTGAGTTCCATCAGCTATGGAGCTTCCAGCCCCAGCAGCAATGCTGCACTACCATGGCTGGAAGCCCCATCAACTGACGGGGTAACCACCCATGGAAGCACTGGCTACATGTGCAAATTAAACCTGGGTGGACATGAGTCTTATTTGACCTGGAGGGATGTGGGCAGTGGGGTTCCGCAGGGCTCGGTCCTCGGGCCTGCACTGTTCAACATCTTCATCAGCTACTTGGATGAGGGGGTAAAAAGCACCCTGTTCAAATTCACAGATGACACTAAGATGTGGGGGGAAGTGGCCACACTAGAAGGGAGGAATAGGCTGCAATTGGACCGAGACAGGTTACAGGGGTGGGTAGATGAGAACAGAATGGGTTTCAACACTGACAAGTGCAAGGTCATGCACCATACCTACAGGCTGGGGAGCTCCCTTCTCGTCAGTGCAGAGGCAGAAAAGGATCTTGGAGTCATCATTGATGCCAAAATGAGCTTGGTCCCACAGTGTGGGGACACGGTCAGGAAGGCCAACTGTACCTTATCATGCATTCACAGATGCATCTTAAGCAGGTCCAAGGAGGTGATCCTCCCCCTCTATGTGGCGCTGGTCAGGCCGCAGCTGGAGTACTACATCCAGTTCTAGGTGCCACACTTCAGGAAGGAGGGCCACTTGCATGATCGGGGGGCAGCAGGGCAGGCCTTATGGGGAGAAACTATGGGACCTGAACCTGTTCAACTGGCCAAGGGGAACCAGCAGGCAATGGGAGAGTCCCTGTTCCCCAGAGCACTACCGGGAGTAACAAGGATCCCCAAAGTGACTGGATCCGGCCTGTAGCACAGGTGATCAGAAGCAAGCAGCTTGGTGTGGCATGTCCACTCTTCCCTGTGATGTGTCGCTGATTCTTCCTGCAGCCATGGGTAAGCTCTGTTCCCTTTTTCCTCCCCTTCTGACATTAGCAGCCATCTCTTTTCCCACTCCCTTACAGAAGGGGAGTGGTTTCCCAAGATGCAGATGGGTCATAAGTACCTGGCTTACTCTTCTGAAAGAAAGGCTCAGCTCTCTTGGCTTAAAGAGAGTTGGGAAAAATTCGATTTCACCACTGGATGTCCAAAGTACAGCTTTCAACCAACTATTATTTACCGAATTATTGTGTAGGAGCAAGTCTATTATTGCCTGTGGCTAAGTACTCCCATTATAGGAATAGGGTTATTTTCTAGAGGTACTAACGTTTCTCATAACAGGGGCACATACATGCCTAGAAGGTAAGAGAATTTCTCCTAGACATTGGTATAGGTTAGAGCTGGTCCCAAGTTTGGTCTTTTAGAAAATGAAACACACACTTAGTCATACCACAGATGAAAACACTGTACTTCAAGATGGCTGCTAGCTTCCCTCTCCCTGCCAGCAAGCAGGAGGGTTCACATCAGTGTTAATCTTTTCACAGCCACACTCAAATTGGAAACTGTCTTTGGCTCAGTCTTCAATAAAATACTAGCTCTTGGCTATATATATAAAAGTAGGTACAAATGTAGGTACAAATCTTATTTGGAAAGAATGTGGTATGTGCAGAAGTGGTATAGTTTTAACCTTTCTGTTCTGAATTTTTCTGTTTGACCATACAGACACAACAATTCCACAAATAGAATTCAAACTAAGAAAGAAAGGAGCCAGTGTATAAGCTGAATCATAATACAGGAGTATCATTGATGAAGGAATCTGAGTTCGATAAAAAAACAAAGCAACTCAAGCTGAGCTATTACTACTCAGTCATACCCCAACTACCTTGTATGTCTACTAACACCATGTAACCATTATGAAATATACATCCCAGCTTAAGGAAAAGACTAGTTAGCTGTTTGTGAACCTATGCGCAGAGCTTTCAAACTATTAAGATTCCTGGTAGATCTTTACACAGCAATATATAATTAAAAGGGAAATAAGCTCTTTTCAGGATAATGATCTGTCTACATTGGATTCTCAGGAAAATTAAGATGAAATAAGTGCATATGTGAAGTTAAAGCACATTGCCTATGCATTGATTTAGTGCACTTTAACTACTCTCATTCAGACTTAAAGTGGCCTTATCTTGCTGTAACTCAGAAGGATTAATTCACAAGGAGCCATGGCTAGTTCCTTCCTGAATGAGTGTTTTTGATGACTTACACTGATGCAGTAGGTGACTCATCCTTACATTCCTGTGGCCTCATAGGTTATCAGTGCTGTTGATTTTCATTTGTTCCCACCACATAGGAAACAGCCCAGCATAGTCATGATTATGACTCCTGACTTTGCCTTATAGGTGATACTCAGCCTTGGCAACCTGAAAAATTGACTAGAAAACCAGCCCCAAATCCTGCAGAATCACAGGAAAGTGATCTGACAGGAAGGGACCTCAGAGGTTCATCTAATCCAACTCGCTCCTCGAGGGAGGGTATTCCCTATTTAAAACTTCCCAGTTTAGTTTCTATCTATATCATCTGATACTCATTTGTTTATTTCTTTAGATGTATTGAGTTTTTAGCCTTATATGTTAATTTACTTCATCTTATATTTTTCTGAGAATCCATATTTAGACATGCCCAATTTAACAAGTCCTTAAGTTTATTGTCCTAATACTGTGTGTTGGTATAACAGTTCAAAATTCAAACTGGCTACAAAAAAATGACCAGGATGGCCTATATGCAGGAATTGCTAGTTTCTATATATAAAAATACTTCTGTAATAATAGTATTTTAACTGCTATCATGAGACTATCAACTTATAGAATATTACAGGGCAAATTCCTACAGAATTTGACATCTTGTATTATATAGAAGCATTTGTAGCAATACTAAAATTAGCAAGTCCTATAGTATACCTTGGGTACTCTACAATGCATAGCATGAATGAAATACTAATTTTATTTCATGGACACAAACTAATGCATGTAGTAATATATACTAGAATTTATACCAAGGTATACTAGAAGTCTGTGTATCTCTTCACAGTTAAAGAAATACATATGAACAGATCTCAGTACATGTTCAGGGTTTGTTTGTTGGGGTTTTTTTGGTATAAACAAAACCCATTTAAGTAAGTGAAAGGACTGCCATTGTAGTCAATGGAAACATTTACAATAATGTTAATCTACAGCTGCAAATGAGTATCACCTTTGTGCCACCATAAACATTTTTATGACAGTTCAAAGGAAATGTAAACAGGCATCCATGCCCTTTGTTGCACAAAAAATGTACAAATTTGTGACCATAAAAATGGTAGTTTAAATTTATGCCGCTATTTTGTGGCAGGAATTTTGGGTGCATCCAGAAGTGCAGCTCCCTGCTTTAACTGAGAATTGCTTTATAAGAAACCTTCTGACTTACAATGATCCCCTGGAACAAACAGATGTTCACTGTTGGTTGCAGGGGGTAGGGGAATCTAGGGGTGCCTATACATGAGCAGGGAGGCTTCTCCAATGTGCTGTAATTCCAGCTTGTTGAAATAGTCATTAATTAATTGAGTCTGCTGAGTGTGGCAATTACTGTGCTCCAGCAGCCTCCTGGGTTTCATGTATCAGAATCCCCACATTTCAAAATGGCACTGAGGGCACATTATCTGAACATTATCTGATAAAGCCCCCCGCCACCATTTTGAAGTGTGGGGATGCTGATACACGAGATGCTCCAGGCACTTTAATTAGAGCAACGCTCAAAGATGCTCTAATTAAAGTGCCTCACCCACCCATTCCCAGAGCATGTGTATAAATGGCCTAGCTCCTGGCTGTGAACCTGCAGCCAGTTTCTCTTAGCAATGGCTTCTCCTTCCTGCAAGGCTGTAAAGCTTTCAGAATGGGAAGAGGGAAAGGGAGCAAAGGAAGCTCACTCTAGGGGTTCCCCAGCCAGTGCTGGACAGTGGGGTGGCTGAATTGGAGTCCTCCTACCTTGGCAACCTCCAGCAGGGGCTGAAAAAAATCTCAGACTAAACTCCCCCTACTACCCCATTCTGAAAACAGTGACAGGCTGGGATCTCTGAAGACAGCAGTTACAGAAGATGTTATATTTTGAAAAGTCTTCATTTGACCCCTTATGCAACGACAGTTCAGATGTTACTCAATCCAGCTATTTTTAAGCTGTCTGAAGCTGTTGACCCGTGCTTGGAACCCTTGTGTTTGGTCACAGCTATAAACCCCCAGACTGAACTCCCTCTGCTCCCTTCCCCCCCTCCCATTCTGAAAACAGCAACAGGTTGGGAGCTCCACAGACAGAAGTTACAGGAGGTGGTACATTTTGAAACATCTTTATCTGATACCTCATGCACTGAAGTATCAGATTTTCATCTGATTGGACATTTTTGAAACTGTATGGAGCCATGTACTTATGTTTGGTCATGGCTATAAACTGCTTTCTGTGGCCAGGTTGGGTGAAAATTGTCACTTCTGTTTGTGCCCTTTAAAACAGGAGAGCACACCCATGTTCTCCAGCTACTCTAGGCAGGCACTTCCAAAGCCCAATCCTGTGTAACTTAGAAACTTCCCTATCGGGCATCTAAAGCCTGAGGACTGCCTACCCAGGTTTACCCATTTTCAGAGTCATGTCCCGAATCAGGATACCTGAGCCTGCCTTTGCAAACTGGGAAACCCCTGGTTTCCCTGCTTGCAGAAGTATAGACTTGGGGATTTCCTCGGTGCAGCTCTGCAAGTGGAGAAACCCAGGGTTCCCCTGTTCACAGAGGTGATCACCAAATGTGCCACAGGATTAGACCCCTGAAGCTTCAGAAATGGCAAGGGTTCAAACCTGCAGGACAATGGGTAACGTCTGTTTTGCCCACTTAAGCAGATAAGATATAATCCAGCATAGCTGAACAACTTCATTTGCTGATATCTGCTTATAGCCTAAATGGCGCCGAGCAAGAACTTTTTTGGATTAGACATCTTATGTTTTATTCTGTCTATAAAGACACTGACTCACAATAATAAATATTACAATGCAACATAAAGCATTATACACAACACATTTTTAGCTACTGTTAATACTGCTGATAGCTAAATAAATGCAGTGAAATTATACTGGGACACCACTGGTTGAAAAGAATGCAGCAGTCAAGTATTTAACAGTGTATTGCTATAATGAAGTTCTAGAGTTAATCCACTGCCATCTGTCTTCATTTTGATAACCCACTCAATCAGTCACACCATGCAGTTCCCTCCTAATAAAGATCCTATTCTGGGTTTAAAGCAGATAAGGGACCCTGTCTGTACTGAAAAGTTCACACAGAATTTAAGGTCCTGAGATGTAGCTTCTTAAAATTGCTGGAAATCTCATTTATCTTTATCTGAAGCAATTGGAAGGGAGAGTGCCAAGAAAGATAACTCCTGAAATAACTTTTTTCAATAAAAAATAAATTGAAGGACGTTATTTTGACAAATAAAAACTCTAGTTTCTCTGTGTGTATATATATTCCACATAGATGATCCAACAACAGATCAGCTTTTTAAAATGCCACACACACATTTTTAAGGCTGTGTTAGATGTTATCACATACAAAAAAGAACCCCAAACCAACAATTTATAACATAGGAAGGATGCAAAGGTCTGGTAGCACAAGGAAGAGTGGGTTAGACACTCCTATGTTAGACACTTTATGACCTTCTTTCCTTACAAGTTCACTAATTAATGAAAATGATAATATAGATAATTAACATGCATTACAATATAAATAAAACTGATTCAGATGTATGTGCAAGCACCCCTCCAACAAACTCCTGCTAATTTACTCAGCAGTTCCTATTGCACATGCCAGGGGCTCTGTGCCCTTTATTACATCATCCTAGGAAATTGAGGAATTATATTCTACTTTCCCTAATAAAAAAGGGATTAAGAAAAATACTGAGCTTGTGTGGAGCTCTCCACATAATGGAACATGTAGGGCTCCTGTTCAACAGGTCTATAGTCCCCAATCTGGCAACTTCCTAATCTTTTATGACACTCCCTTCACTTGTTTATTAATGATCAGTGGCAGGATTGCTACTTTTGTACCACAAGAATTGAAGAAAAAGAAAATATTGAAAAAGGGATGTGAAGTATGAGTAGGATATTTGGATAAGAGAACTAGAACATAAATGGTGAAATGGATGAATGAAGGTAAATGGAAGAACAAACAGCAATATTCCTAAAGCTAGTACTACATACCCTAAGAATGATGGGAGTTTACACCAACCAGTTCAAATCAGCATTTGACCAATTAATTTTGAATTTTTATTTTTAAACAGATAATTTAATTTTTCATGACTGATTGGGCAGAGACAAGATTACCTGAACTATGACATGGAGACCAAAGAACCACCACTCCACTGTAATTTCTTCTGCTTTGTGTTGCTGGCAGCCTTTTTGTACCAATTAGAAGGTCTGTATTCCTCATCTATCATGGGAGAGAGGCTCTTATGGGAAACAGTGCATCTCTATAGATCATTGATGGAGAAGATAGAGAAAAAGTAGATGGTACTGGAGGATCAGAGCCAGGACACCTTGGGTCCTTAATTATCTTTTATATAATATCTAGTCAATTGGACCTGTAAAAAGGAAGAAAGTCATTGCCAGGGCTCTTTTCATGACCCATCCTGTTAGTGTTCATAAATCCAATTCAGCTGAGTAATTATGACAGGAGACAGGGGGAACAGAGCTACAGGGGTGAAAAAAACCGAGAAATACCAAAGATATACAAGCATGCCTAAATGTGTTGAGAAATTGTATTTCTCTAATTTACTTTAGGAGTATCTTCCAGTTATTCTAATCTTTTCTCAAGCATATCACACTGGTTACAAGTAAGGCTGGCTTCATTTCTTATTTGTTTCTGTGATATTAATTTTGATCTCTCCTTCTATCAACACATAGTACAACTAACTTCTCATTGATTTCAGTGAAACTACTGTGTCAAAGACCAAGGTTATAACTAGGCTGCCACTCTATAGTTTTCTTCAAATTAAATTTATTTTTCACCTGTTTTTCCCATCTGTTAAGCAAAGTCTGTTACACAATACACTGTTTACAAGTAGAAGTAGAATTCTTCTGTTTTCTACTTTACAAATCAATTATGAAAAGTAATGAGCTATTTTCAGCAATATAAGTATTACAGGTTGAAATGATGAACACAATAGATCAAAAGAAAGACAGATTAGCACTGCTTCAGAAAGCTTTGTGGAAAATCTATTCACTTGAAAACCCATACAGACAAAATATATAGGGATGTGAAATATGTGGAAGAAAAACAAAAACCAAAAAAGCTTGTGACTAACAGGAATTAGAGTAAGGAGCATTTCTAATCCATGTATAGATATGGAGATACTTAAGCATACCAGTTTGGGGTTTTGCAGCATTCATTCCAAATTCTGAACATAAACAATATAAAAATTCAGGGTTAAAATAATTATGCTATTCAATTGAAACAAAGAGTACTCTAATGGAAAATACTATTTTAAGAATACTGGACATGTCTATACAAGATGCTTAATGTGCAATAGCCTTACAATACTGCGCAGTAGCGTGCCAAGCAAAACCTGTGCTAATATGCTATTGCACAGTAGTATTCGGTAATTGCACAGTAAGCATCACAAAAAAATCATGTGCCAGCACTAGTGTGAAGTAGCACAAGTTACTATGCATTTAGTTAGTACTTAATTAAGCAATAACTAAATTAAATGCACAGTAACTACTGAGCATTAATGAATGTGAGGACACACCCACCGGCAACAATTCTCTTTCTTTTGTGTCAGCATGAAATGTGAATATCCAAATTGTGAATATCAAAACACACAAATTGTTAATAATACTGGAATTGAAAGACTTGTTTTTCTTTTGTTCTGTTTTTGTTCTTCTGTAAACACTGATAACTCTGCCTTAGCTTCTTCTATGCTATATCACTGTTAAACAAAAAACAACCCTGTTCTTATACCTAGAATTGCCTATCAGATAAATAGGGTGCATCCAGACAACCATGTACATGAAGTTCATGGCTCTGTAGACCCATCTGTGGCAACACAAGCCATACATCCTGCACATGCAGGCTTCACTGTGCTGCTTATTTGCAACATCGCTTGTTTTTTGGCACTGTGAGAATCTAGTGTCATGAAAACCTGCACCTGAATAAAATGGGGCAGCCATAGCTGGAGATAGAAAAAAAAAAGTTGGTGGGGTGCTGAGAGTGTGTGCACCTCCCGGGTGAGAAAGTCTGCAGGGGGAGGGGCAGAGGTGGAGGAGAGGGAATGGGGCTGGGACTGAGCTGAGTTAGGCCCAGAGTTGTTGCCTGGCACTGGCACAAATGAATCCCACAGCCCGGCACCGGCCCTGGCCTCAGCCCTGGCCCCAGCTGCCTCCCCACACTGGCCCTGCAGAACCCAAGGGGGCCCAGAGTGGGAGGCCAGAGCAGAGCCAGCCCCAGTTGCACTGCTGGGACGGAGTGGACGGAGTGGACGGAGTCCCCAGGACCCCTGCATCCCACCACCAGGCCCTGCATAGCCAGGGCAGGGAGTGGGACAGAGCCACAGCTCATCTTGGGGTGGGAGGGTGGCTCCTGCCACTGCATGCATCCCAGAAGTTATGGGTGCAGATGGCTCCAATCTGTGCGGGGTGTAGCAGGCAGCTGCTGCAGGCTGGGGCTGAGGTAGTGCCAGTCTCTTCCCAGTGTGGGGGGGCCATGCTACACTAGGGCAGGTGGTGGTGGTTCTGGGAGGGGGCTATGGTGAATCTTGGGGTGGCTGCAGCTTCTCTTCCACCTGTAGCCTCCCTCCCAGCACCACTGTTACCTGCCTCTAACATAGCACACTCTCCCCTCCCCTGCCAGGAAGATCCTGGCACAGCCTGAGCCACAGCCTGCAGTGGCAGCCCACCCCACCCCACACAGATTAGGGGCACATGCCCCCATTCCTCCTGGGGTGTGTGCAGCAGCAGGAGCTGTGACTCCGTCCTGTACTGCTGCCTGGGTAGCACTCCCCCTGCCCAACTCTTGCTGCAGCCACCGGAAGCCCTTGGCTGGGCTTCCTTGTGGCTTTATCTCTGCTTGTATTTGCGGGGACTAAGCCATGTTAGCCCCTCCTTCTGACACCTATGGGAATGGCACATGTGGTGGCAGCATGCACCACCCAAAACCAGAGGTTACGTAGCCAGAGTCATGCTCTGGCTGCTGGCTAGGCTCCACACACCTGGATTGCTGCTGCTGGTGCCCTGGGATGCTGCCAGGGCCCCAGGTAAGGCTGCTGAAGCCAGCACAGGTGCTGGCCCCACCTTCCCCTACTCTACCCAGGGCAACTTGTAGCATGCCAGGCATTCCCAGGGGACAAGTAGCATCAATGACAAGTGACAATAAATGACAAGAAAATATGCAGATTATAATGTTAGAGGTAAAGCAAGGCACAAATCAATTTGATGGGTTTCATCTGCTGAAAAGTATATGTGATTAACATCCTCAGACAACTAATCCCATTGTCTTCAATAGGACAACTCTAATGAATAAATGTATGGAAGACAGTACAATCAAATTTTTTTGTAAAGGGGAAAAAAGGTTTGGGGAAGAACAGAATCACAGAATTCACTTGATATCCATGCTTTACAGTGTGCTGCAAGACTATTTCTCAGAAAAACCTGTAAATGGGACACATTTTATTTAACAGATCATTAAGCCAAGAATTACTGCAGTCCATAGTGACAAACAATCACATAATCCCTAACCAGTCAGGAAAATAATGTGCTAGACTAGGAATCATTGTCAAAACTAACAGTACCTGGCCCTCTTACAGATATTACTGTTGAAAACTACAGCCCTATTGTCAACTAATGTTAGCATGGAATGGAGAAAGCAGCAGGGACTCCAACAGTCAGTAATCCTTAGGAAAAAACTGCACAGCCAGGAGGAATGAACTGAAACAGCAGGCAACAGGGGCATGTTTGGAACTTATCAGAAATACTGTATGAACAACAAGAAGTGGATAATAGTAACAGATCAATAAGACTTCTGGAGAATATCCAAAGGTAACATACACTAAAAAGTGAGATAAAGCATGCTAGGGGGAAAAAAACCCTCCCAAACACATCAGGGATTACCAAGAATTTATATCACCAAGCAGCATAGTCTAGATGAAGAGTCAGAAGAACACTATAAAATACCTATTTGCAAGCAGCATAGTTCTAATAAACGACTCAGCAGGATAGTGATCAGCAGGTACAGAAGTGGGACCCAGAGGAAACAAATCAATGGCAAGTGAAGAGAAACTAGTCTTCAAAATAAGCAGAGCATTAAGAGAAATAACTTTGAACAGGGAGAAGAACAAGTTTAAGTTAGCATTGCCTGGTGAACAGGAAAAAGGACAATCAATACAAGAATTCTAACGGACAATTATGTGAACAGAGTTGGCTGAAAATCACTGTTTATGTTTAAAGGCAAATTTGCTATTTCAAAGTAAGTATTACATACTGCTTGAAATGGTAAGTTAAAATATCTTCTTTTTTCAAAAAATGGGAACTTGGAAAACTCACTGTTCAAAAATGTCAGAATATTTCGTTTCAGCAAAACAAAATTTTTCATTCAGTATTAGTTTGTTTACCCTAGACAAGTCTACATGTGCATTAATGCGCCTTCACTACTGTGCATTAAGTTTAGTACCTGTGAGATATTACATGAATGCACAGTAGTCAGCACTACTGCACAGCAGGACTGTGTGAAGCTTCAGTTGCTGATCTGATTTGGAGGAGATTTGGCACAATTTGGCGGTCAAATCTCCAAATCTGAATGGAATCGGGGGATCAATAAAAAGGTCTAAATAGCTTCAAAGCCTCTGAATTGATACAGAAAAGATTCAGAGAGATTCAGAGATTTGGGCAGTCCCTGCTCACCACCGCAGAGAGCTGGACCCGGACTTCATGCCCGTAAATAAAGGGTGGGGAGGGTAGAGGGGGGGTGGAGACCATGGGGGGACCCCTGCCAGGCCCCACCCCCTGCCTGCTCCTCCAGCCCCCCTGACTGCACCCCAACCCCGAACTCACTCTCCCAGTCCTGTCAACGCCTGCCCTGTCCTGCCCCAGCATACCAGCACTTAAAAAAAGAAAAGCCCCACACTCACCAGCTGCTGCAGTGGACATCAGGGCCTCTGGGGGCTTGTGGCAGAGCACCCCCATGCAGTGCAGGACAGTGGAAAGCAGTGGGGATTGGACTCTTGCCTGGCTGGAGCCAGTAAATGTGGGGCTTTTTTTTCCTCCTCAAGTGCCGGGACACTGGGGCCAGGCAAGACAGCCATTTATGGGGCTGGGAGCGGGGTGGTGACGGGGCCTGTTTGATTTGGAGATTTGGCTAATTCGGCGGCAGCCAAATCTCTGAATCAGATTCAGCTGAATTAACTCAGGACAGTGATTCAAATCACGGAATCGAATCACTTTCCCCTGAATCAGCCAAAACCAAATCCAAAGTGAATACTAGCCACTTTGCACAGACCTATGCACAGTAACAAAGATGCACCGTCTTTTTGTGATGCTTAATGCACAATACACTAATTTTACTATACATTAGCACATTAAGCATGGTTTTTGCCATGCCACGCTACTGCATAGTAGAATTAGTTTACTGTGCAGTAAGTGTCTCATGTAGATGCCCCCACTGTCATGTATCTTGTGCCTCCTAAGAACAGCAAATCAAGTTTCTCATGCCTGCATTCTCTTCTATGATGTACCATGACTGAATCAGTTTCCAGAGGTTCCTGTAGCATTTGAATCAAGGGAAAGATTGAGGCGCATCATATGAAATGTAGTTCAGCTGGTAAGGCTATCCCACACTAAGGAAGAGAAGCAGGAAAACCAAAACTACAGTTTCCAGGCAATATCCTGGTAACTAAAGCAAACAGTTTAATGTCAAAATGACTAAAATTAAAACACTCAGATTAGGTTCAACAAACGTTTTTTCTTTTCTTTTTTTTTAACTGCACTTGGAGTAACAAGTTCATCTAGGAACAAAAGCTGATTTGATTTCCCTGATGGAAAAGCGGGGTGCAGGTGTGTGTGGGGGGATGACACAACATCAAAAGTTTCTTGAAACTTCATTTTCCATTGATGGACAATTCCCAACAAGCTCAAACTGTTAACAAAGAAAAGGCTTTTGTTTAAATGGTAAATGAAATTATGAACATAAAATGAATACAATACGCTTAGGAAACTTTCAGTTCTCTCTCATTTAAATGTACCTTTCTTTCTTTTCTTTTCTTGTTTGTTCTGTATGACCTGCCCATGGGAAATGTTTCTCAAGACAAAGGAATTAGGAAACAACAAAGGCTTAGTTTGTAAAAAAGATCACCTGAACTCTCTGAACCAGCCAAACTGAACACATTTCAGTGGTTAATCACATTTCATTTACTGCCTATATTCCTTACCATGAAAAGAAAGCAAATAATATAGGTGGTATGGGACAACATTTTCAAACAGTGGCAGAAAAGGATCCAAATCCATATAAAATCTATTATAAAATAGGCATCTCAATTTTCAGAGGAGCAGATAGTTTCCATTTCAACCTATGTTAATGGGAGCAATAAGTATCTCCATACACCTACAATCCAATTCACATCTTTAGATTCCTAAAAATAGAAGCATGATCGGTATTCAATCTGTAGAGCGCCCCATTTTTTAAATACACTTTTTTTTTAAATGTAGGAAGACAGTAAAGAAGAAAAAGCCCCATTTCTGTCAGATATCCTATTAAGTTAAAATAATGGCTGATTGATATATTTAATTAAGGCATTTGTCAAACCAGATTTAGTAATTTTCAGATACAGGTGCTTATATATCCCATTATCAAATCTGTTTTGACTTTGGAGACACCCTGTGACATGTAGAAGAAATATATGTAATTAAATATTTGTCTTCTGATCAAGGCTTCAGGTTCACATGGATTCAAAGCCACTGCTACATTTCTAAAATGCATTTTTTTTGTTAGGCGCTGCTAACAAAACTCATAAGGAACAAATATATGTTTTGTTCTTCAATACTCAGCTCTTCTAGCAAGTGATGTCTGGAATAAAAAGAGTTAAAATCCTTCTCATCTTTTATGAATTGCACACTACATATTAACACAACTACACATATCTATAAATAATGTGGCTATAGAAAGCTCAGAATCCTGCCCTGGTACTGCTTTATTTAGAAAGTACCAGTAGTACCTTCTACAGTACCTGGCTTACTTGAGTGCATAATTATGGTTAATGTTTTCTTGCAATTGACAACAATTAGGAGTCTCCCTCTCCTTTGCTGTCATGTGGCTACTGGACACTATTTCTGAGAGCCAAGTGGTAAAAGAAGACTGGAGTTCCCACCTCAGCATAAGTATGTGCATTTATCTTAAAAGCTAGGTAAGCTAAAGATTTTTTTATAAGTCATCTACTACAGAACCCTAAATCAGTTGTACTTAACCTACATCCCATGGACCAAATCTGGACTGTAGAGCTCTGTCCTCCAGCCCATGGGACTCCCCACAGGTCCAGAAATTTGGGAGGGCAGAGACAGCAGTATTTACTGCCATACCTCTGGGCAATTAAAGCTCTGGGAGCTGAAGCAATTAACACTGCCACTGCTCCCTTGCTGTCATATTTCTGGACCTGTGGGGAGCCCCATAGGCTGGATTATGTGGTCCTGGGCATGGCTACAAGAGACATTTACTGTGGTGCTGACTAATTACCTCTTCAGTAAAGCATCATCATCTACATTTCCGGTGCTATTAGGCTGGAGTAAATGAATTAACTCCACCATAGGATAGTACCACCCAACACAAGAACTATCCTATGGTGCAGTTTGCTGTGCCATAATGCATGGGTAGATGCTGACCAGGACTGGGTACGGCACAAAGGTGCTACAGCATGGGGCTGACTGCCAGCTAGTCCTGCACTGTTGTAGTCTGGTGCCTCAGCAAGTCCCTCCACAGCATGTTGAGCCAGGCTGGAGCAGATGCAGGCTGGCAGGTTAACCCCCAGGGGCTCCCTGCCAGCCAGGGCTAGTCCACCCTGGTTCCACATGCTACAATCCCAGGTACATGTGTAAATTCTGTGCCCAGGAGCAATAAACTCTGGCAAGAATTGTGCCCAAGTTTAATATATCAAATTAATTTCACTTGTAGGCACTGAATCCCTTTGTGCATTGGATTGTGCTGATGTGTGGTATTGAACTAGCATGAAGGATCAGGCCACAGTCATATCCAGTCTTCAGAACCAAGCCAACACAATGGTTCACATCAGCAGTACAAAACTAATCATTCAGCACATGGGGCCAGGCAGGTTTAGCATCACTTCCCTAAACCTATGGAAAAGTAAAGGTTGTACTATGTATACTAAATCAATCTCACTGTTTGCAAATTATCAACCTCTTGTTATAAGAGTATATGAAGTTTTTGGGTTGTGGGAAAGAGTTTTTGCTTTTTAGCACTGAACAGATATGAATTGGTTATGGTGAACTTAAACACAGCACACTCTGCATGGTTTAATAAATAACATCCCAGTCAATACTATTCTACACTGTGGGCCCATCTACACATGCCCCTGACTGTGCAGTTGGTACTGGTGAGGCCCCTGACTGGGCAGTTAGTACTCTGCACAGTTTAATAAATAACATCCCAGTCAATGCTATTCTACACTCTGGGCCCATCTACACATACCCCTGACTGTGCAGTTAGTACTGCTAAAGCAAGTACTAAATGACTACACAGTACCCACTGGTACTGTGCAGTCCCAATGGCACACAGGTCATTTTCAACCCTACTGTACAGTAGCATCTGTGACACTACTTCATGTCACCATAGCCTCTCGTGTAGATTCACCCTGTAAGTTTTATGGTATCTTGTCAGATTTAGCTTTAGTTGCACCTATTTGAGTGGTGAAATATATATTTATATATTTATATATTTAAACTTTTATATTCTACCTTATTTAACTATTGCTTATTTTTTTGTATAGCCTCATTATTTTTTAAACTTTTCTTTTTCCCATATCTGCATGGTCAGCCAGAGCCTTGAGTTCACTCTCATATTGTTTATTTCCTATCGTATCAAAGTGAGAAAGGCAGCTTATGTTTTAACATTATCAACATAGGCATATATAATGTAATCCTTGTTACTAGGTCAGATTAACTGAATTTAGAATTAGCCAAGTAAGTCAGAGGATATGTTAATGAAGGGTGATAACAGGGGACCAACTGGACAATCCCAATTGCAGAGACCTCGGAATTTCCAGAGCTGATAGACAGACCAAATTAGGAGTCTGAGGCATGCCCAAATTAAGAAACTGGTAAAAGACCAAATTAAGATGTGTGCATGTGATGGGTTTGTTGTAACAAAGGAATATGCTGGAAGGATACAGCATTCTAACAGGATGAACAGTATGATGATCACAGGGAAACCAATCAATGGTACCCAGAAATGAAGTAATCAGAGAAGTAAAATTAAAGTAAAAGCATAAAGGAAGTTTGGTGTGTGTTGTTCTCCAACAACATCCGGACTGAAAAACAGATATCACCCAGACATGACCACCCTTTACTTTCAGGAACTGATTTGCCACCATTTCTGTAGTACAGTTGCAGCTGGGATAGGGTGAGACCGTTGAACTAAGTGTTTTTTCTCTCTCTCTATATAGAAGTTATTAAGATAACATTTAATGCATTAAAGTTATTTTTTAGTTAAGCTGAACCATATGAGGCACATTCTACATTAAACTCTGGGTTGACTACGTTTTGCTGATCATTTAGTGCCATGGGTGTGTAACAGTGGGCATGCATCTACACATGACAATATTTTGTCTTGCTATAGTGATGTCATGTCCAAACAAAAACTGTAATCCCCAGCTATGTCACCATAGAGACATGCTCCTTTGTTATAACATGTTGCTACAGCAGCATAGTGCCTAAAAATAACTGTGTGCTGTGCACACAGTACAGTATGGACATTACTGTTATGGACTGTTACTGTGCTGTCTTTTAGTACTTCCAAAAGAAAGTACTAACTGATGGTGCAGTAGCCATGGTGCAAAAGCAACACATGTAGATGTGCCCAGTAAGTGTTAACCTTTCAAAGTAAAAATGTTTACTTGTCTATATATTTATATCCTGTTCATCACAATGGGTGATGGATTCAACAAAAAATAAAAAAAGAATTGAGTATGCTAAAGAATCAGCCTGTCAAGACAAACAGTTCAAGGAGATACCACGTGAAAAGTACCTTCCATTTACTAGTAGTTTAACATATTGTAATGTGAATGTAATTTGTGTAAAAGTAGGAGGAACCAGGGGGCAGACTGTAGAGCTGTGCTGACCATTAATTCGGACTATAACTCCCTGAAACCCAGGGACTGGGAGGCAAGGGGAAAAGGAAGAGGAAGCTTGAGGCTGGAATAAGGCAAGAGAGAGCAGTGTGCAAAACCTGGCCAGTCCTACATGGATCACACAGTGGAGCTGGAGATCTCATTGTCTTGGTCAGCCAGGGCTGTGGACTTAAGAGGCTGGACTCAGACTTAGGGGAAGCTCCGGGCTGCTGTTTCATCAGTCTAGGGACTAAAGGTTTGTTTGGAGACTCCTCCAGAGGTATGGGGGAGGAAATCGAGGTGCTAAGTATATGTTACCACAGTGTTGATATTTATCTTTCACCAGTTCCCTCCCATGGTGCCCCTAGTGACCAGTGAGAGTCCAGTGTTGATTAAGGTCTAGGAGCCCTCCCTTATGTTTTCAGCTACCTTGCCTTGAGGTACTGGGTTGACCTTAGAAAAGAAAGCTGCCCAACAGTCCTAGAGTGAGCCTCAATTTATCTTTCTTTCAGCACATTCCAGTGTTCTCCATAAATCCCCATGTCATGTGGAGCTTTTTTTTGCCCATATGTTTCCCCAGGACATGTATTTCCTTGTGAGCTAGAACAGCCACCAACCTCTCCTCCAGCTGTGCCCATGCCTCACAGATGTTAACCATGACATATCTCAGTGGGGCATTCAGCTGCAATGTTCTCATGTCTTCCAGCCTCTCTACCTTTCCTAATGTCTGTCATTCTTGGGCGATGGGCTCCTGGCCCTTGTTTTTGCCTCTCTTGGGCTGTGGGCTCCTGGCCATCATCTCTGCTTCTCTCACAATTTGAGAAATGAAAGAAGCTAAAAGTGTCATTTCTTTCATTTTGTGGAATCTCAGAACAGCAGAGACTCCCCGTGCCTGAAGAAGGGTGACTGCACCAGAAAACTTGCCAAGAATTTTTTTTTCCAATTACTCAGTTGGTTTAATAAAAGATATCACATCTACTCAGAGAATTTTGCCTGCCTGTCTAAGTCCTTAGACCAACATGGCTACAACCAAAAACCTTGCAATCATGAAATCCTTTTTATATATCACACACTCCCCACCAATGTTACAGTGTAATAAGTGTGCCAGATTCTGCCTTTTGTTTGTGCTATTGTTATTCAGAATTGTGTACCCTTAGGAAACAACACTGTTTAAACCTACATTTATCATGTAGAAATAAAAGTAAAGAAAGTGACATAGTACAATAACTGTGGAGTAATAAATATAAAAATCCAAAAATGAAGCTTTCCTCTCTTTTTTCCTCTCTCACACCATTTTAAGGTTCCTAAACAAAGAAAATGTGTCACGTTATATTTATAAAATCATCATTCCAATGAATAATTTACAATAATCCATTATGATATTACCCCGTTCCCCTCCTGCCCCCCCCCCCATTTTAGAGGACAGAAAAAAGGTTTCTGTTTCTAAGGGGACAAAAGTATGACATATTTTCAATGCCTTTTAGATCTTACCAATTCATGTTTCCCTTACATTCTAAATTTATCCTTAGAATACTTTGAAGCTAAGATACCATGGCTTCCTTTTTCCAATATTCAGTTGTTTGAAAAGAGAGAGAGATTTAAAGGCATACCTTTTCTGGATCTATTGTTGTGATAACCCACACACAGTGTGCATTGTCTTCATACTGAACTGGGTAATTAGGTGATGTGATAATTCCACTTGGTCCACGTAGGTTGGAACCACATGTTCTAGCTAGAAAACCAATATAACAAATAAATTAGATTTTGCAGTGCAAAGTAGTTTTGGAGAAATAATTTTCAAAATTGCTTTATTATTAATAACATTCTATTGTAAAATAATGAATATTAATATATACTCTATAATAAGCTGCTTCTGAAAAAAATAGCTAGAATCATGAAATTCCTTGACCATGACTTGAAGTAAAAAAGGTAAAAGTACTTATCTGTAAAAACACAACAAAAAAACTTATCTTTTAACAGCAAGTACCAACAAATACATATCTTTATTCTTAGGTGAATGACTAGCATTACATTATATTTTTGGAAACTTTTGTTCAGAGAAGGCCACATAGCGATGGAAACTGCTGTCATTGCCCACTGCATAATATAGATGGTGCTTCATGATTGTTCTACCAGCTTCTGGGCAAGAGAGAAGAAAAGTTGGAATGTGAATGTACTGCTCCATGTAACCTAAATTTCAATGGTCTCCCAGCCTCTCCACCCCCACCCCGCCAAAGATAGGGGAAAGTGAAAAAAGACAATAGCCTGAGACATGGGAGACTTGGATTTAATTTTGTGTTCCAACACAGACCTCCACTACTCTTGGTAAACTTAAAAATGTATTGAGAATTTTTTCAACATTTCCTAAATGACTTGGACATGAATAAGTCTAACTTTTGAGGGTGTCTTTGATCATTTTTTTCAGAGACTTCTAAAACAACTATGTACAGAATACTCAGTGAAATCAATGGAAGCTAGGTACCTAGGTTAAGTGGGATTTTTATACATACCCAGGAATTTACCCTCCCAGAGAAGAGCCATAATCAGCATGCTACAGAAGCACTTTTCTCTTGCTTCTGCTTCTTCTGGCTTCATGACTCTTGCTATCCTCCTGCCTCTACCCCACCTCCACCTGCACAGTTCCTACTCCTGTTTCCACAGTCCTTGATTTTAAGAGGAAGAGTAGAGACTGCCCTCACATTAATTTGAGTAATAGATTAATTTTTAGTGCACTTCCTGGGAACTGGAATGTAAGTTTAAACACTTGTTAGGCTGAGTAGGGCCTAAAATCTCTGTGCTCTATTTCTTGGGTAACTCCTTCAAATACCAGTTATTGGTCAAAAGTAGATGATGCATATGTATAGGTAGTTTATAAAAATATGAATATGAGAAAGCTAAGCCTCCTGGGTTTAAAAACAGAAGTGGTCAGATTTAACTGTACCACAATCGGACTGCTATGAATAGTAATATGAAATAGAAATAAAAAAAAACACGGGTAGCAGTTTGGTATATGCCCACTGTACAGTGAACCGTGGTTTCTTAATTATTAAAAATAACAAATGTAGAATCATGAAGTTTTAACTACAAACATCTAGTAATCATAGTCATACAAATTAATCATGGCTCCATTGCCTTGAATAGCAAAAAATTAACATTCGTTTTAGCCTTGCTTACATTGTAGCATATTTTCTTCAGAATTCTGGCTACATTTTGGTTTTACCCTAAAGGGGATAAAGCTTGTTGTGTATAAGCATGAAAAAATCCATTAACTTAGCCAAAAATTGCTTAATTGTAATGTACATATATATATATATATATATATATATATATATATATATATATATACACACACATGTGACAAGCTTTTTTTGGCTACGTTAATTGATTTTCTTATGCTTATACATAACAAGCTTTATACACAACAAACTTCAGCTAAGTTAATATATATATTTGGCCCCAAAGTTATCTCATGTCTCTTCCAGCCTCTCTACCTTTCTAAATCTATGCCCTTCTTGGCAGAGGTATATTTCTAAATTAAAATATATATGCAAATTCTATATTTAAAATTCTAGATTTTTTTCATGTGCCTCAAGCTTTAGAAATTTGCACATTTAAAATCAAACTATCATGATAATTAGAAAAGTTGTGTGTTTCATTTAATTATAAAATAAAAAAAATGAAATAAATTCAGGGGCATATTGTATCTTTTAGTTAGTGCTTATCATTTGAGGAAGTGATAATTTGTATCTGCAGTTTAGGTCCTGCAGCAGGCACCCAGGGGAAAGCATGCCATGCCCTTTCTCACAAGAGTGCAGTTGTATGTCTTGCTTTAGAGCCAAACAGTTCCACTATCTGATAAGGGGGGGAGGAGTGGGCCAAGTGTCATGTCTTCCTGATCTTTCTGAGACAGCATACAATCTAGCTGTATATGAATTCATAAAAAAACCAAAAGAACACAGTCTGAAGTTGAAACTACACCTGGAGGCCTGCTTAAAATCCAAGCCAATGCAAAATGACACTGCCTACATATTAAGCAGATTCATGTTGCAAGTGCATTATTCCAACGGTATTGAACCTACAGAAAGTACCACTATCATCTGGGACCGAAGTTCAATAGACCAGTTTAACCTAAATCAGTTAAGTCTGATACTGAATCCACCAAGGTCTATCTTAAACTGGGTTTGGCCATTTTGAAAGCAGTCTATGTGCACCGAACTTCTCTTCTGTTACAGGTTTAAACTGGTTACAAAAAACTTACACCACTGTATGTATAATTTCTGTCCTCAGCCTAGACTGGAACAGATAGTAGCCTAGATTCTTTACTATAAATAGGACTCAGCTGCAGACCAGATGCTCTTCATGACAGTTCATCAACTTTGAAAAATCACTGCCTGCATTTGTCAGCCATAACCCACATTCATTCACTTCTCAGACTCAGGGCACAACTCCATCTTCTTCTCTCAGACTTTAGAGGATGGTATGGGCTGAGGATTGCAAAAGCTTATGTTTATCTTAGTTTTGTCCCAGGCAGTGGACATCTATGTGGCAAAGTGTGATGAGCAGTCCTTTTTATTGCATTTTTGTTGTGTAGTTTAATTTATATGATGGCTGGCCAGAATATTGGTTCTTTGAAAGGTCAAGCCATTTGTCCTATCTTTGTCTATATAAATAAATAGATTTGGAAACCATCAGGAAGCTGGAGCCAGTTTTAAAGAAAGGTTGTTTGCATTCTACCTTTTTATCCTGTTTATTCACAAATACATGTCAGATGCATCTGGATTCTTAACATCGTAATTTCAATTAAAATATCAGTAACCTCTATACAATCAAAATGACCATAAAACAAACAAAAAAACTGTATAGCTTCACAGACACTGTCTGTCATATGACCCCCAAAGTGCTGCTCTGTATTTGAGGCACCCACACCACATTGGTCTTTATTTTTGGAATCACATCTAAATAGATTTTATTCCCTTTTATACTGAATTATGTTACTTTTAAAGGACTGCACAAGATTCAGGTAAAAATGTTTTAGTGGAAGCAGAGAAAGCATGATGGGGATATTTACAGATCTGCATAAGCATGGAAATTATACAGAGATCAAGTTAGATGTAAAATGTGTTTTAAAAACATATGTTAAAAGAGTCCAATGGGAACGTCTAACTTGTTTTAACAGAAAAAAAATCTGAAACTTCTATATCCTATGGAAAACACTAATACAAAGTGTAGGACTGATAAAAAATAGCAACATTGACAATAGTTTGAAATACAATGAAAATGTTGGATTTTGAGCACTTTGAACATAGATTTCACAAAGCAGAGTAATAAGGCACTTTCTTTGGAACATACGGACTACTTGATGAATTCAGAAGTAAGCACAGCCTTAATGATACTGGCAAACTGTAGTAAACTAAGAAAAGTTCAACAAAGAAATCAAAAGCAATATGAACATATTATACAAAAGTAAAAGGAATTACTGAGATTTTTATTTTGAGACAGGATTAAAGTGCAGCCTATACTACCCACTAGTAACTCAGCAGTACCCTTATGAGTCACAATTCCTGTTCTATTCTGCTGCACTTGCCAAGCAAGTTGGGCTTAGGAAAGGAGTGGAACCAAGACTTTGTCAACTTTCCAACAGTCTCCAGCCAAAATTACTTCAGAAGCCAAAATGTGAGTATCCCACACATGGGTATAATTACATTTTTATTTCCTCTTCCTCTTCCACTCCCTCCCCTCCCATGGCTGCCCCCGCACACCCCAGCTCATTACTTTAATGAAAATCCCCGGTGCTTACTGGGCTCTACCAGGCAGGAGGAGATCCCTGCCACACTCCACTGTCCCATGCTGCATGGGGGGCTCTGCATGAGCCCCCCGAACCCCCTTTTGTTCCCCCCCCCCCAGCTGCCCTGCCTGCTGG
>NW_017728918.1:39898175-39917858 GCF_001723895.1 Crocodylus porosus
GGGCTAGGAGGGGGCGGGGGATGGGTGGACTCTCTGAATTGATTCACTATCCCCTGAATCGGCTGAATCCAAATCCAAAGTGAATACTAGCCACTTCACACAAGCCCACTGGCCACTTCCTGCCAAGATGACACAGATCCATTCATTAGATCAGAGTCCTACCCCGCAGCCATCTTCCTACCCACCTGACTGTCTTGCAGTTAAACCCACAGTCTTCCAACTTTGTCATGAGAACATTGTGGGATACCAGATTGAAAGATTTTTGGAAGTCAAGGTATATAAGGTCAACCTTCTCTCTCTTATCCAGGTGGTGAGTCACCTGATCATAAAAGGAGATGAGGTTGGTAAGACAAGACCTGCCCATGAAGAAGCCATGCTGGGCTGTCTTTCAGAATCCTCCCTTCTGCAAGCTTACCACACATAGACTCCTTAATGAATTTTTTCAGGATTTTCCCTGGGATAGAAGTTAGGCTAATTGGCCTATAGTTGCCCAGTTCTCCCCCTTCCCCTTCTTAAAGATGGGCACAACATTGGCTCTCATCCAAACTTCAAGCCTGCTATCCAATTTGTCTACATTGTGATGGACTATGAACATAATGGTTTCATGGTCACTATCACCCAGGCTTCCCTCTATGTTTAAGTCAGTCACCAGGTCATCTCCTTTGGCCAGGACCAAGTCTAGAAGAGTTTTTACCTCTGGTTCTATTAGAAATGCAAAAAGCCCAATCAGATTATTCAGTAGATTTCAGTGAAGCGAAATACATATACACATACATAAACAACGCCCCCACATATATATATATAGAGAGAGAGCAAGAGTTAGAGTGAGCAAAAACATGAGTGGGTGTGTCTGTGTGTTGATGTGTGTGTGCATGCACATGTGTATACACACACATATATGTGTGTGTGTGTGTGTGTGTGTGTGTGTGTATGCATATATATACAGAAAAGGTACAACTGGATGATTGTACCTAATAGGACCGTTAGGAGATTTCACTGGAAATGACGGGTTGCCCTGAACATGAAATTTTATCTAGTTTAATTTTAAAGGTCTCAGCCAATGGGACTTTCACCATTCAACTTGGGAATCATTGTATAGCATAACAGATTTCACTGTGAGAAATTCTAATATAGTAAAAGGCTTAGTCTGTCTGTCTATCTGTCCATGATACTCCAGGCCAACTGTGCATGCACCGCCAAGGTGGGGGGAAATTGGGTGCCCTCCTGGGCTGTGTGGGCTGAAGCTTGTGCTGCTGCTGGAGATATTTGGTGGCAGATATCATGCCCCAGCTGCACAAGCAGAGGGCCTTCCCCCCATGCCTCCCTACCTGAGAGTGAAGAAAAAAATCATGGTGGCGGCACTCCCCACCACCCAGTCCTGACACCTCACAGAACAGCCTGCAGGAAGGGGGAAGCAACAGGAAGGGAGCGGGGCCACAGTGGGAGCATGGGTTGGTTGGGGCATGCTGGTGCCAAGAGGGCATGCTGAGTCCGGACTGGCCAGGAGTTTGGGCTGGCGGGAGGGGAGGGGGCAGGGGCAGGTCAGGAGTGCCATAATGCGCTGTGCATCAAGACTGGCAGTGAAGGGGGGGTATAGCCACCCAAAATGCACCTTACCTGCCCCGTAGACACCCCTCCCAGAACTGCCACCCACACAAGAGGCACAGTGTGATGCTCCCAGCCTGAGCTGGCCTGGCCCCATGTGTGGCTGCAGGGATATAGCCCAGCAGAAACTCCCTGCTGGTTAGTGCAACAGGGCCAGGAGGAGTGAGATGGAGCTGCAGGTGGCTGGTGGGATGAAGGGGGAGGAGGTGTGAGAGGGGGCTGCCTCAGAGTGAGGGAGAGGGGGGTGATTCTGTGAGGGGAAGGTATGTGGCTAAGTGTGTGTTTGTGTGTCCATCTCTGTATGTGCACGTGTTTGCATGTGTGCAAGTGCATGTGTGTGCATCTGTGTGTGTCTGTGTGTGCAGTACATCTGTATTCATGTGCATCTCTGCATCTGTGTCTGCAGCTGTGACTACATCTGTGTGCACGTCTGTGTGTTCACATCTGTATATGCACATCTGCATGTGCATGCATGTATGTGTCTGTGTTCACAGCAGGTAGAGTGTATTTGTCTCTGTGTGTCCACATGCAGGCAATGTGTAGAGTGTGCACCCACCTGCGTGTATGCGTGCATGTGTTTGTGCATGTGTGTGTGTGCATGCATCTATGTTCATGACAGTGAAAGTGTGTTTATGTGTACATGTGCAGAAAGTGAGTGAGTAGAGTGCATGCCTGTCTGTGTGTGCATGTGTCTGCATACATATGTCTCTGTGTGTGTATATGCATGTGTGTCTCTGTCTATGTTCATGGCAGGAGGGAAAGTGTGTCTGTCTCTATGTGTCCATGTGCAGAAAGTGAGTAATGCGTGTGCCCATATGCAAGCATGCATGTGCCTGTGTGTGCATAGGTGTCTGTGCATGTGTCTGCATGTGTGTGCCTGCATGTGTGTGTCTGTGTTCATGGCAGGAGGGAGAGTGTGTTTGTCTCTGTGTCCATGTGCAGACAGTGAGTGAGTAGAGTGCATGCCCATCTGTATCTGCACGTGTGTGTGTCTCTGTGTGCATACATATCTGTGTGTGCATGTCTGGCCATGCATGCATGTGTCTGTGTTTATGGCACGGAGAGTACATTTGTCTCTGTGTGTCCATGTGCAGAGAGCGAGTGCAGTGCATGCCCGTGCATGTGTCTATGTATGTGTCTGCATGTGAAGGTCTGCATGCATGTGTGTGTGTGTATGTGTGTGTTCATGTATCTGTGAGTACATGTGTCTGTGTTCATAGCAGGAAGAGTATGTTTATGTCTGTGTGTCTATGTGCAGAGAGTGAGTGAGAGTAGAGTGTGCACCCATCTGTGTGCACACCTGTGTGTGTGTATGTTTGGCCATAGCATGGGTGGGGGGGGTAGATAGCAGGGAGAAGAGGCCCCCCTCACCCCAAGCCCAGCAGGGGCACCAGGAGGGGAAGCTCCCATGGGGCCAGGGGGCCTCCAATTTTGTGTTTGCCCAGGACACCAGTAGACATTAATCTACCTCTGGTGGTGGGGTGGAGTGGGGCTGTACCCAGAGCAGTGGGGGCAGTGGCGGCACATGGCCAAACACAGGGTTCTGTACCCACCTGCCCCCATGGGAAAGTTTCCTAGTATCTTAATTTCCTAGTATCTTTATAAATGCTTAGCCAAAATACCAGTTTTCACACTGTGTCCACTTCACTAGCTATATTACATGTTTCATAGACATTATGGCTGGAAGGGACCTCAGAAGATCATTGAGTCCAGCCCCCTGCCACAGGGGCAGGAAGTCAGCTAGGGTTAAAGGATCCCAGCAAGATAAGCATCTAGACATTTCTTAAAAGAGTCCAGAATAGGTGCTTGCACCACCTCTGGAGGGAGTCTATTCCAGGCCTTGGGGGATCAGATAGTAAAGAAATTCTTCCTTATGTCTAACCTGAAATGGTCTTAAAGGAGATCGTTACCATTGGAACTTTTCATGCCTTGTGGGGGTCTGGTGAACAGGCATTCCTCCAGATACTGGCGCACACCCCTTATATACTTATAGGCTACTACCAGGTCACCCTTGAGCCTGTGCTTTTCCAGGATGAACTCCCATGGCTTCCAGCTTCTCTTCGTAATTGGAGTACAGCTTCACTTCAACTGGAGTACTGAGTCCAGTACAGAGTGCTGCACTTTAAAAAGGATGTGACCAGCCTGGAAAGAGTTCAGAGGAGGGCCACTCATTTGGTGAGAGGGCAGCAGGATAGTCCCTATGAGGAGAGACTGAGAGACCTGAACCTATTCAGCCTTGGCAAGAGGATGCTGAGGGGGGACCTGGTTGCTGCCTACAAACTCATCAGGGGAGATCAAAAGCAAATAGGTTGCCCTTTTCTCCCCAGTACCACCTGGGGTGACAAGGAACAATGGTAACAAGTTGATGGAGAATAGGTTTAGGTTAGAGATCAGGAGGCAATATTTTACAGTTAGGGTGGCCAGAATCTGGAACGAACTTCCTACAGAAGTGGTCTTCACCCCTACCTTGGGCAAATTCAAAAACAGGTTAGATGATAACCTGTCTAGGGTCTTGTGAACCCAGCATTCATTCCTGCCTGTGGCAGGGGGTCGGGCTAGATGATCTGTTCAGGTCCCTCCTGACCCTAGCTACTATGAGACTATGAAACTATAAGGCCTGTTCTCCTGGCATCTGATCATGCATGTGGCTCTCCTCTGAACTCTCTCAAGCTTTTTGAATTGTGGATGTAATTCTTCAGCTGCAGCCTCACCAAGGCCAAGTACAGCAGAAGGATGACATCCTGAGATTTGCTTGAGAAGCATCCATGAATGCAAGCCAGAGTTCTGTTCACTTTACCAGCTGCGATACTGCATTGGTGATTCATGTTTATCTTGTGGTCAATCATGACCCCCAAGTCCCTTTGGGCCGTGGTGCTAGCAAACATTGCACTACTGAGCCTATAAGTGTGATGTGGGGTGTTTTCCCCTCCAAGGTGAATGTCATCAGATTTTTATCCACCCACTTTCTAAGCCTATCAAGGTCAGCCTGGATCACCAGCCTATCTTCCTGTGTGGACACTGTACCACAAACTTGGCTGGTCCACTTTTGACACCAGTGTCCACATCATTAATAAATATGTTAAAGAGTACAGGTCCAAGTATAGGCCTTGGGGGACACCACTGGTCATGGAGCACCACGGTGATTCACTACCACTCTCTGGATCTGATCTCAGAGCCAATTCCCCAGCCATCAGACTGTGATGTAGCCGAGGCTGCAGTTGGCCAGTTTTTTCATGAGGCACCCACATCATGAGACACCAGATTAAAGGCTTTTTTAAAGTCCAGATATATGACGCCAATCTCTTCTCCCTTGTCCAGGTGATAGGTCACCTGGTAATAGAAGGAAATGAGATTGGTCAGGCAAGACATACCCACAATAAGTCCATGCTGGCTGTCCCTCAGGATGTTGCCATCAGCCAGCTTGTCAAGAATGGTCTCTCACAATTTTTTCCAAAATCTTTCTAGGGATTGAGGTCAAGCTGATTGGCCTGTAGTTCCCCGGATCTACTTTCCTCCCTTTCTTGAAGATAGGCACCACATTGGCCTTCTTCCAATCTTCAGATACTTCATCTGAGCACCACGAGTTCTCAAATACCCTTGCCAGTGGCTGGGCTATGATGCCTGCTGGCTCCTTATGTACTCTGGGGTAGAATCTGTCAGGATCAGCTGACTTGAAGGTGTCTATCCTCTCAAGGTGTTCTTTTACAAAGTCTACACTGATGTTGGGTATAAATTCACCCTCATTCTGGCCGTCCTGCATTATGTTAATCAGGGCAGTCCCTTTGGGCTGGTGAAAAACCAACAGAAAGTGCTCATTAAGCAGGTTGGCTTTTTCCTAGGTGTTGGTTATCAGTTGTCCCATATGGTTTAGCAGGGTTCCAGTGTTACCCTAGATTTTCTTCTGACTCCCTACACATCTGAAAAAGGACTTTTTATTGTCCTTGATACATGCAGCCAGTTGGAGTTTGGTTGCAGCCTTGTCTTTCTTGTTTTGCTCCCTACAGATGCAGGGATACAGTGCAGAATACTCTTCCTTAGTGGTGATTCCTGTCTCTATACTTTATAAGCCTCTTGTTTTAGCTGTAAGAGGTCTACGAGTTCCCTGCTGAGCCAAGGAGGTTGCTGTGACCTTCTGCTACCTTTTCTGTGAGATGGAATGAACATTGCTTGTGGTTTCAGAATTGCTTCCTTAAGGAGCAACCGCTTATCTTGGACTCCCCTCCCTGTCAAGTCATGGCCCCTTAGGACCTCAACAACAAGCCTCCTGAGATTATCAAAGTCAGCGTTCCTAAAGTCAAGGACTTCTGCATTGCTGACTGACTTGCCAGCATTGTGATGGATAGTAAAAATGATCAGATCATGGTCACTGTCTCCCAGCTTTCCTTTGATTTTTAGGTTGCTGACTAGATCCTCCCCTTTGGCCAGTAACAGGTCCAGCAATGCTTTACCTCCTGTTGGTCCATAGACTTCTTGAGTCTGGTAGAGCTCATCAATGCATGTGAGGAAGCTTTGTGACTGTTCATATTTGGCCAAGTACTCTTCCCATGAGATGTCTGTGTAGTTGAAGTCTCCTGTGACAACCATGCGCCGAAAGCATGCAGCATCAACCAGTTCCCTGGCGAATTCCTGGTCAAGCTCTTGTTCCTGATTAGGAGGTCTATAGTAGTCTCCTACCATTGTGTCCCATGTGCCATGTTCCCTACATGTTTTAACTTAGAGGGTCTCCAATCATCCTTCATAGGTGAGAATTGTCAGCTTGCATGAGCGTGTAGCTTTTCTTGACACAGAGATACACCCCCACCCATTTTTTCCACATTATCTCTCCTGTACAGGGTATAGCTGTATATACATGTGGCCAAGTCATAGGTGGAGTCCCACCAGGTCTCTGTTATCCCTATAAGATGGTAGTCATTCTTGTTTAGCAGGAGGACCAGTTGCTCCTGTTTGCTTCCCAAGCTCCGGGCATTCGTGTACAGACATGGAAGTGCCCCTTTGGAAGCCCTAGGCTTCCTTACATTCCCAGGAAGACACTATTCCAGGGCTGGGGTAGGAGTGGATTCACTTCAGTGACCTAAAATGCTGGTTTTGCATTAGATGCCTAGTGGGCTTGCTTTGGTGGTTGTCCGCCCATCCCCCAGTGGGCTTAGTTTAAAGCCCGGCTGAGCTGAAAAGAGCTTCCTGCCCAGTCAGGTGAAGAGGAGGCCATCTCTTCCCAGCAAATCACTGCCTCTAGAGTGGGTTGTGGTCATGGAAGCCAAAGCCTTCACAATGACACCAGCACCACAGTCTTTGGTTGACTACCTCAATCTATCTCTCCCTCCTTGGCCCATGACCTGTAACTGGAAGGATTGAAGAAAAGACCACATGTTGCACTTGGCTTACCCTATGTAGGGTTCTGCAGGGGAGGAAGAGGGAATAAGAATTTTATTATACCCTTGTGTGGGATAGCTTCATTTTGGCCTCTGAATAAAGTGTTGCAAGCATGCTTTTTCTATGCAGTTTCATGCACTTCCTCCCTGGTATGTATACACACACTCTTCTAATACTTCAGAGTACTAGGTTGTATAAAGTCATTAGCATACTAGTATATAGTATTTATATGGCACAATCTATGTTTCAGTACTCACCAAATTGTTATGCTTATATTTCCATAAATATTGCAACTAAAGAATCTGTTCATCTACTAATAATGGAGATGGGATGCAACTTCCATAGAAAAAACTGGACTCACATCTATCTATCATCCTAATAGACTTCTGAAAGAGCAGCCCCCTTATAAGCAAATTGAAAGATGAAATAATAGCATCCATTAGATAGTAAGATATTTCCTTAATGCAAACAAACATGAAAACAAACTCATTCATTTAATGTGAATAAATTATAAATTTCCCATTGCCTGTATAAAATGAAGTTACACAGTTTTACAGCTTGTAACAATTTAACCTATGAAGAACCTTAATAGATGTTTTCATTTTCCATAATGAAGTAAGCATAATTTGAAAGAACATCACTTGGGTAATTATGCCAGGTTATGACAACCATTCATACAACAACAACAACAACAAAAAGTAGTATTGCTCCAGTACTCAAAAGTAATTAGCTAATGTAAGTACTGGCCAACTTCACTAGAATCAACAGGCAAAAATGCAGGAATGTGGAATACAGCCACAGCCAAGGATCAGTTTTCTTTTTTGCAATTTATCACATTTTAAAAGGAGGAATCAAATGTGATTGAAAGTATGTTAATTACTTAAGAGTTAGAGACCCTTCAGTAAAGATCAAAGCAATGAAAGTCTGCTCATATGCATTTTATAAGTATAAAATACTTTCATAAACTTTTTGAGAAAAAGCAGTCAGCCAGGATTAATCTTTACTTTCAACACATTATAGGCCTTCTAAAAATCTCTAGGGCAGTGAAATTGTCCTTTATTTGTCTCTGAAGTCCTATGTACATGCATGCATGAAGCTGTTTAAATAATAATAGTATTACTTGTAAAGTGCTATACACATTTATGCTAATGTATAAACATGTATTATTTATTTAGAGCTGAAAGTATGTAGGCCCTTTCCAGCTATAAAAAAGAAACGTTGTCTGTCTCAAAGGGCATAGGCTCTAAGAAGAATTGTGACTTTTTACAGAATTCGCCATAAGATGAATACTCAATGTCAGCTCTCAAAATAGAGAGTGATTTAAGAGGAACATATGTCATTTTTCCTGTCCTTCTTTTCAGAAATGAAATCCAGCTTACATTAGGATGTCATAACAAAGGATAATAAAGTCAAAGGGAGATTACAGGGTTAGAACACAGGGGTTCTGTTTTCATAGGAGTCATCTACTCCAGGGCCGTCCAACCTCTTGTCACTACTTCCCCAATTGACTGCATCACCACATCACCACATCACCACCTATTACACTTGGTGCATTACCCAACCCGCACCAAGCAGCAGGAGGCAGAATCTGGAGGTTGAAGGAGGACCCCAGAGACCTCAGCCACCCATGATGATATGGATGATGCCAGCAGGCAATGGAGGGAGGCAACAATGACCCATGGGAGTAGTACCCAAGCCTATGGGGCAAAGTGTGTGGAACCAAGGATGCAAGTGTGGCAGAACCACATGAGCCACCAGTTAAACATTCTTGGACTGCATGTGGCTCAGAGGTGACCAACTGAACAGCCCAGATCCAGTCCAAGCCCCTGGTTAAAGCAGGATTTTCCCTGTTTAACCACTCCAATCAAGGGTTTGCCTAACCTGCTCTTCAAAGTTTGCTAGGACAAGCATTTCACAACATATGTTAATAATCTCATTCTATGCTGAACTAACCTTATAGTTAGAAAATTATTCCTCATATTTAACCTTAATTTTCCTTGTTGCACTTCAAGCCCATTTTTTTTGTCCTGTACACTGCAGACAAAGAGAATAATCTAAGACAGCGATGTTCAACTTTTTGGCCATATGGGCTACTTTAGTGGCTTAAGGCTAGTTGGTAGACTGGATCAAAACCCCCTCTTCACTCCCCTCACCAGGACTGGTCCATGGGGCCCAGCTCTTCCCCCATTTGCTGGGACTGGGGCCCAGTGACACTCTTGCCCAGTCCTGCTTAATAGTATTGGATGCCTGATCCAGAGCACTGGGCCTAAAGCTCTTCATTGGTCAAAAAATTTGGCAGCAGGGGAGCAGTGCCACTTTTCCTCTGCCTTCAAATATTCAGATATGTAGGAAGCTCCGCAGGTTGGACGGCATGGTGCCACAGGCTCGATCTGGCCCATAGGCATGGCATTGAGCACCCCAGGTCTAACATCATCTTCTTGATAGCCTTTCAGGTGTTTGAAAACTGTTAAAATCCCCTCAGTGCTCTCTTCTCCAGAATAATTATTTCAGTTCTTCCAACCTTGCCCTGTAAGTCATGTTTTCCAGGTTTCTAATCTGTATTGTTGCTTTCTGTTTTGCCCATGTCTCTCTCAAAGAGCAGTGCCTGACACTTGATGCAATACTCCAAGGTGAGGCCTCACCAATGCTGAACAGAGTGGAAGAATCACTTCCATTGACCTACAAGTAATTGTCTTGTTAGTATTAACCAACTTGATTTTGGTCTTTTTAGCAAGAAATATACATTGACTCATCCCAAAGTCATATTTCTGGACTTTTGTGGCCTAAACAGTTGTTTCCCAGTCTGTATTTGTGCATATAATTGTTCTATGCAAAGTGAAAAACCTGGCACTTGTTCTTGTTGAATTCAATTTAACTAATTTTGAACCAATTTTTCCAATTTATCAAGTTTATGCTAAATCCTAATCCTATCTTACAAAGTGTCTGCAACTCCACCCAACATAGTATCATCATGAATTTGTTCAGCGTACACTCAATTCCATCCCCCAAATCATTAATGAAGATATTAAACAGTATCAAACCTCAAGCAGATTCCTCCTAAGGAACCCCACTTGATGCCTTCTCCCAATTATACTTAGAACTATTGATGACCAGGGATTCTGGGTTTCCCTGATAAAAAAAAAAATCCCCAATTTTCAGATTAAAGAGAAGACTACCCTACAAGCATGATGATCCAACCAGGTTATATATCTACCTGACATCCCTTCCATATGGACTACATTTCCATAGCTTACTAATGAAAAGTGACAGAGGATAAATGTCTAAAGCTTCACTAAGGTTGAAGTATATCATGTACACTTCTCTAAGTGGAAAGAAAAGAAATGGATAAGGATACAGAACTGAAACAGTGAGGTAAAAGGAGGATCTTGGGCAAAAATGGAAGGAGAAAAAAGGGGAAACAAAAAAGGAAGAAAAGGGAATGGATGAAAGCAACAGAGCTTGTAACAGTTGGACAGAATCAGAAATAGGTCAGAGTAAGTGACTAATCAGTCCAATACAGAGAACAGAATGAATGTTTGTGATGGCACCATCTGGGTGTACGAATCCATTTAAATTGAAAACAATAATTTGTATTACAGTAAATAATTAGGCCTATCTTTCTAATTTTTCATATTCTATCAGACTGTAGTTAAATTACTGGAAATGTGCTCTTCTGTAAACAATTTTATGCATTTTTTATGTATATCCAAGTTGGCTTCAACAAACTATTTGAGGTTTGATAAGATTTCAAAGTTTTCATTTAACTTTTAAATTAAATTTTCCTCTCATTTTCCGGGGGGGGGGGGTGTTCTGTGAGAAGATTTAATAGTTGTAATAGTCATAAAACTACAAAACTACAAACAATCAGCTTGCTATTTAATCATTGTTAGTTTTAAACATATATGATACTGTCATAGTGGATTATTTCAATTAATTTGATCTCACCTCATTATGTTAATAACACTTTACTTAGAAAAATATTAGTAAATGTATCATGTATCATGAAGGAATCATGAAATGTATCATGAAGGAAAGATGCCAGATTGATAGCCTTGAGAATAAACTTCTATTTATCCATAATACAAAAGTAATGCAAGCTATACTGCTATGTAGAAACCACCTCCTGGTGACAGAGGTTGGTTTTATCTCATTACCGATTCACGTTTGTTTTTTGTTTTGTTTTGTTGTCTTCTGTACTAAGTCTAACACTAAAATGCTGATTATAGGGGCTATTTTAAGGTGTAAACCACTGTTCGCCAGAAAATGAACTGAGATAGCCTGCCCACCCTCCGTTAATTTCAGAGGTACAATTAATCTCCAATAAACCTCCAATTTACAGTTGATAATCTGATCTCAGTTTTCTGCAATATGGTCTCATCCCTTGATATAGCTTAGAAGATGACCCACTCTCAAATAAGAGGAGGTTTTTAAAAAAAGTAATCATATTATGATAATTTATGCTCTTTAAGATATATTCTCCATGTGTATTTACTTCAAGTAGCTATGTAACTCCTATTCTGCATATCAGAACTGTGTTAGGTATTAACAATCTTTATCTCGGCCCATTGCAAGGAAGATCAATCCTTCAATTCTTTCGCAGGTTGGGAGGGGAGGTTGAGTTGCATAATGACAGTAACTCTCAAAGGATATCAGAAGGGTAATTACTTCCAATTCTTTAAATAGTTTTTTATACATTTTCCACTGATGATAAATCTCAAGGGGTCTTAATATTTAGGAGGTGGATATTACAGTTCCAGGGTGTGGATACATGTGTTTTTGGAGTTGCATCAAAAGGGGAACATTTTAAAAGGTAGCAGATGTTATGTTCTAATTATTATAAATGGATAAGACAAAGAAAACTTGCTCCAACTTTAACATGGCTTCATCCAGAGTTAAAGTTGGAGTGGCTCTGGTACATGTGTATTGTTCTCATCTTGTATACATGTAACCCCTAGAACATAGCAGCTACTGCCCTTTTGAAACAGCTCCAAACATCATACTGTCAGTAATTTTTTACTGATATTGACTTTGTAAAGTAAGAGTCTGGTTTAGAAGCCTGAGTTACAGAATAATGTTTAGCCAATGTATGTTTTGAGGAGTGGGTAATAGTTCTAAAAATTTATGAAGCTGATATATTTATGAAAGATGTTCATGAAACTGCCTCAGACTGGAGATTAGCACTAATCTGAACTAAACTAAATATAACTAGATTTGATATAACATCATGTAACACATTGTTGCTGTTTAATGTTATATGGGTGACTCATGAATCCTGACTCTGTGGGGGGCACCTGCAGAAGCCAGAACCAGAGATGGGGCTAGCAAGCACGCACAGAAGGCACCGCCAGCAGAGACAGCCCTGTCGGGGGGGAGGCACATCCCCCGCCCCGGGGCATCACCTATGACAAGTTTGTTAATGGCTTGGATACTGAAATAAGGCAATCCCTGATCAAATTTGAAGATGGCAGGGACCTGGGAAAGATTGCAAGCACAGAGGACAGGGCATAAAGCAACAGTTTTAAATTTATAACAAAGTAACTTTGGATTAGATCTCAGAAATGTTCCCGACTGTTAGAGCAATAAGGCAGTGAAACAGACCATCCAGGTTATGGAATCTCTTCCCTGGAAGTTTTTAAGAGACAAATGGATAACCATTTGTCAAGAATTATTAAAGACTATCAATCCTGCATTTGTAGAAGAGATTGGACCAGATGATCCTGAAAGTCCCATGTAACCCTGTGATTCAGCAATCCTTGATAATCTTTAAATGGGAATTGCTTCCAGTTAATTGTTTTGGCTTGGGATACAAGTAATCCTGAAGAGTGCCTGAAAGATCTACTCCCATACAAATGAAAAGATAATATTTTAGCCATATGTAAGGTGCCAAAGTTCTTCCAATGTTACTTTTCTGTGCTATTGGGAAAATAAACACTGGAAAATGCATTGTCTGATTAATATAGAATTCTGACATGTTCAGAAAAGTAGCATGAAGCCTGAGAAACATGTTATGGAAAACTGAAAATAGCCTTGACATGACAATAGTATTTTTTTTCTTGCTTTGTGAAAAATTAGAAACCTGTTTCATAGAACAAACAGCTTTGAGTATAAAGAGTGATTTTTAGTTAATCATCCAGCTCAACACCTTGGATATGTCTACATTTTTAAATGCTTAGTAGGTTCCTGTACTCATGGTTGTAGTTGTGGCTTGTAAAGTGTCCTTTACAGCCTCAGAAACCAAGAGATAAAAAGTTTAGAAGATCTAAAAGGATTTTCATAGAACACTACACACCAAAGCAAAGCAGAATTTAGAGCATTTCTAGTTTTATAGGAGATATGGTGAAATGTTAAAAGTGAATTACAGAAGCAAAGCTAAAAGAACTCACAGAATAAAGTGCTCATTCGGAAATGTCTCAGATAGCTTGCTACAAGATAGATTGATTTATGGTATTAATAATTAGGGTATTCAAAGACAATTGCTCACAGAGGAAAATTTAACTAGCTTGAAGCTGATAGAGCCAAGCAAGTGAAGCACTTACAAGGTTTGCACTTAGAAAGCACAGACAATCAAATGCATTCAACAAACAAAATGAAAAACCGAAAGAGACTCAGGGCTCTACTAGTGTTTCTAATGTGGAGGAATTCAGTTTGGATCAATTTGCAAATTATAGATGTGGTGTGATAAATACTTTAAAATTGTATATTTAACAAGAAAATAAAAAAAGGGGCCATAAAAAGCACCTTAAAGTCAGGGAATTCAATCCCAGAAAGATCATGGCAACGTGTGGAAACCATTTGTTTTTTACACTGAGGGAAGAAGGCACTGGCAAATGGCAGAGAAACTGAATTCAATTTACATATCAAGGTAGGAAAACAAAAATCCAAAGGAGTTTTCAAACATGATTTCATTGTCATCTCATGCAGACAAAACAGTGTTAAGGAAGGTTTTGAAGAGAATATAAAGGTTTTGAAGAGAATATAGTATATATTAGAAAGAATTTGCAACAGAGTGGGCACATCTACACATGATGCTATGTCACCATAGCAACGCACTATGGCAACATAGCGTCCACAGGCAAAAACTGTGACACCACCACTATGTCACTGTAGAAATGTGCTCCCCCAATAAAGTGTGTTGCTACAGTGATGTAGCAGCTAAAAATAAATGCACCACCAGTGCAGCACAGTACAGGCTGTTACTGTACCATCATTTAGTACTTCCAAAAGGAAGTATTAAATGACGGCACAGTAACAGTGGCACCATAGGGGCATGTGTAGATTTGCCCAGAATCAAGAATTTGGCATAGCAGAGGAACAAGAAACCAGGTGGCAAATTTGAGAATTGCAATGAAGAAAACAAAAGATTTCAACACACTTTATATCTCTATTTTGACAATCTGCATTTCCCACCACATTTAGTTGCCATGCTGCATAAGTTACTCAGGAGCACCTTTACACATGCTTTGGAGGTGGAGGGGCGCAGTGCTTTAATTAAAGTCGCTTTGAGTGGCAGGATTAATTGTTCATCCTTAAAGGAACAGCCCATCCTGTTACAGGTAGGCAAAACTTGTGAAATAGTAAGACTTTGAGTTCAGTAACAAAAAGGAAGATTACTGATAACTAAAAAAAAAATGCAGCAAGTTTATTAAAGACACTAATATGACTGACAGAAACATAGATTTGTGAAAGTAGGACATATATAAAAAAGTTAGAAAATTATAAGCATTTGGGATAATTTGTCATAAAAGAATTTTGAATACTCAGTAAGATTGGAAGAAGGCAGGGTAGAGATGCACCTTATAGAGTAGCTAAATCAGAGATGCATATGTTTTCATAAGCCGAAATTCACTGTAAAAGATGCTATGAAATTACATGCACAGAGCAATCTATCTAATAGAGAGAGTGATTTGAATACAAAAGGCAGGGAAGGAAGGAAAGCAAGAAAGATAGATAAATTCTCTATTAGGAACCATTCTGATGCCTCTTTTGAGTATGAATACTGCAGCATTGGCTAGGTCACAGTGACCAGCTGCAGAACCCTTGGGATTTCTGGTTTTGGTGGTGGACCAAATTAAGATACTGGGCATGCCAAAATTACGGCACTGGTAAATGACCAAATTAAGATGTGTGCATGTGATGGTTTTGGGAAACAAAGGAACATTCTGACAGGACAGAATGTGGATGGAATGATGACAATGAAGAAACCAATCAATAGTACCCAGAGATGAAGAGTCATCACAGGAGGAGAAAGGATACAAAAGGAGGGATTTCAGAGCAGCAAAGGCCACTGTGGACAGAGGGCACACCACCAGCTCGTCTCACTCAGCCCACTCAGAGTGGTGGGCCTCAGCCCTTGACCTCCAAGGCTACTGATATTCAATAAAGAGCCACAGGGTGAATCTTGGGTACTGGCCAGACATACCTTCCATCTGTGACAGCCTTAGGACTAGTAGATATAAAATTTTGGGGGAGGGCTTGGGGGAGAGGCAGCATATTTTGCTTGCTTTGCCTGCATTATTCTTATATCACTGTGTATCAATAACATTGGCTTATTAACAAATGGAAGATGTCATGGTCTATCTGAGAGTTTGGGACCACCTGATATAAGGTATCTTAGTAATAAATCCCATGCCAACAGTGCCCCATGCTGTGAATTTGCAGCATGGAGGCAAACTTTGCTACCAGAATTTCCTCATATCAAAGAACAAAACAAAACAACAACAAAAAAACCCTGAAAAAAAGTGGCCAAGGAGATGCTTTGGCTACTGGCCAGAGCATCTCTAATATTCCATTTGTACCCCAGCTGCTTCAGCATGCTGGAAGCCAGGAGGAGCATGGAAAGGGCTGTTGTCTGAAATGGGACAATTTGTCTCTCACCAAAGTGCATGTGCAGAGGCACAAATTTATTCTTCTACTATGCATGCCCCTGCATATCTGTATGCTGCCAAAGAGGTCACAAAAGCTAATCCAGGTAACGGGATACAAAACTGTAAGCCCCAGTTTAGGTCATACTTAACAAACCCAGTCTGTGGATGATTTCTGGTTCTGCAATTTCATTTTCAAGATTCTTTTTTACATTTTTTTAAAACCACTTACACTAAGATCAGTGATAGCCTGTCCAGAGAGGTTAAAGGCTTTGCCACAGGCTTGGAACTCAGTGTTATCTCATTCTTACACATAAGCATCACCCTGTCTGTTTACTATAGACAGCTCAGGGGCACTTTGAACAGGTCATAGCATATATGACATTGGTAGAGATGCAGGGTTTTTGTACTCATATCACTCTCTCTATTTGATAGACTTCTCTGAACATGTCCTTTCACAGAATCTGATAAAGGAACTGCTTATGAAATCATCTGTTTTAGTTAGTGTATAGTGTAAATCTACTCTGCTTTCAGCGTGACTTTGGACTAAAACATCTATCTCTCTGCAGCAAGACTGGAAGCAAGCCTGAACTGATGCAAATGGAGAGGGGAAGTGAAAGGATAAGAACAGAAAAAAAGGGAAGGGAAAGGATAGCCTAGAAAAAATATAATAGATTGTTGGATGCCAGGGAAAATATAGTACAAAGACATAGATGATTGGGCTAGATAATATATAAATACAATAGCAAAGCTAACAGAACCAAGTAGAGAAAATTTATTCACCACATTGTTAATCCTTTTGATGAGGATGGTACCTGATTGACTGCGGAAGATTGACCGAGGAAAAGGTACATACTATGTACTGTTTACCATGGAAGAAATTGTGATCTTACCAAGTAAGGGTAGAGTTAAAAAAAAGAATTAGTACCAATGGAAGTCAATACTGAAGCTTCTCTTACTTTGATCAATGAATCTGTTTAACCAACAGAGCAAATCAGGACTGACATCATTAGTGAATGAAAGAGTAACTCTCTACACCTACACTAAAGAAGTAGCCCAGGTAATAGATTTTGTCCAAGTAAAGAAAAAAGGCCAAAAGAAAAACATATGCAACACTGCTTCAGGACAATCTTTAACTCAGGTATTAGTCACCAAAGCTAAAATTAAACTGGACAAGAATTTTCAAATTAAGCCCTACCAAACAACAGCACTCCAGGGAACCCTGGATGACCATCCATCGTTTTAAAAAAGTGTTTGAGACTTTGGAAGGAATAATAGCTTAGATTTATATCCAGGCCAGAGTACAGCTATACTGCCTGTAACCAAAACCAATTCCTTTTACCCTCAGAGAAGGACTGAAACCAAGCTAAACAGTCTCCTCCTTTCCCCATTTGTGATGTGGATTAAATAAAGCAGCAATTTCCCTTGTGTAATATAAGGAGCATTTATTTTACAGAACTGAATATCCCTCTTCAGCAATATAGTTATGAATCTAGACAGCCAGACAGGGCCATGAGAGAAGACCATATGGAACCTAAAGTGAAAGCCAAGGAGGTGGGTAGTGAGGGATGTTAGACACTCTGGGCACATCCACACAAGCATGCATGTGCTTCTCGTAGTATCTCAAAACCCTTTGAGACTCTGCAAGAGGCATGTGTGGGAACAAAAAAACCTTCCCGGTGCTGTAAATTGGCAGTGTGGGATGTTAACTGTCAGCTCCATGTTCTTGGGGAACCCTGACACAGGACACAGACTGTCTGACTCACAAAGAATCCCCGCCCCCATCTAAACAGAAACTGATTAAGATGCAGCGAGAGACACACCTAAAACCCTCCAGATAAGGGTGACAAAAGTGAAACAACTGCCCTAGGTCTCATTTGCATCTGAGATGGGAACAGTTGGCTATTCATTTACATGAGAGATGGAGAACAGAAAGCCTGAATCAGAGATTGCAGTGAATTCTGGGATCAGCGAAGCAGGGGAGCACTGCATGATGGGGAATCTGTGTTCCAAATGCTAATCAACCCCCACACCCACCTCAGCATTTATCAGACAAGTTCTAAACTGGATTTACAAAGGATTTTTCCTCCCCCCGCCACACACACACCTCTAAGCAAAAGTAAGTTTATTAGGCATCTCGGGCCGTACATTGCCCGGTCCCACTATGGGAGGCCTATGTAAACTTAATTGGCTAAAACTCGGTTGCCGGATTAGGGAATGCGGAGGGAATAGACCGAGTTAGAGGGGGTATGGGCAACATTTGAACAATGGTACAGGGTTCCTCACAGCGTCCAGCCCATTGGAGCCCTGTCCACAAGTGTTGTCATACTTTTCCCGAGACAACTGGTGGAAGTCCTCTCCACAACAGGTTATGAACACTCCAATAATTGCCTAAAGTCTGTTAAAAGACTATAGTAAGATCTGGAAAAGTCATGCTAAGCTGAGGCTTCTTCACAGCAAGTAAAAATCCAAAACCCTGATGCTGCAAGCTATCTATTGTTTCTGAAGACACCAAGAGATATCCCATCAAGTATATCTGCTATCCATAGGAATGTCAAGCTGGCTCCCAAGTAGGTGTTTCCTGAGTATCAATCAAGTTCCTGAGATGTTCCAATCAGATAACCCCTTCTCAATAGAAAAGACAATTTGATTTACACTATTGAGAATGCTTGAAAGAAGATGAACTGGGGTATAAAAATCTGAAAAAGAAGCAGCAGTGTGTGTGCTGACACCACCCGCTTTCTTCTGGTGAGGCTGAAGGAGGCATTTCATCTCCCTTCAAGGATCGTGCTGAGAACTTTGACCTGTCAGCTTTGCAACCCAAGTGCCTTGGACTGGTGAGATCCCAGCTCGCTCTCTCTCTCTTTTCTCTTCTCTCTCTCCAAGCACAGATTTCTGAACTTGAACTGTATTAGTTAAGCTTGAGCTAAGTTTCCCCAAATACTTAGTGAACCCAGGGTATACTGTGACTGTTTGTGTTTGTTTTTCCTTTGCATATCTGTTACTACTAGTGTCAATATATATTTCATCTACTTAGCAATAAATAACTTTTATAGTCAAACTGGTGGTAATTAGGCATATTTTTCCTTCTTTACTTCTCTTTCCCCACTAGTTCTCGAGCAACGCTCCTTTTACCTAAGCTAAAGATCTCTGTGAAGCCCAGAAATACTGTGGGGACTGCTCATCGAGAGGCTAAAAGATTGGGACGTGCTGAGTTTGAAACACATAAGGGGATCAGCTTGTACAGGCTGATTGACCCAGTTTGGCTCAGACGTGTCCTAATGAACTGAATGCTGGCCCATGAGGGTGTCATCTGGACACCCAGCCAGATTCAGAGGTATTCTGTTTAACTGTGTGCTTGTCTCTGACTGTGGTTATTGTTGCTCTGATAAACTGATTCTTGGCATATGAAGGTGTCAGCCTGTCTGTGCTGATCAACCTGGCCAGGTCAGGCGTGTCACAGCAATCTGTGTGTGTTTGTGTGTATGACTGATTTGGGGACTGGAGGAACCCAGCTCCACTGAACTGAGTCCTGCAAGATAGCTCCACTGGGGGTGATGGCTTGCAGGGGAAGAGATACAGCTCCGTATAGAAACACCAGTAACACAAGTAGCACATTAATAGAATTACCAAGACCCTAGCCCTAATAAATCAGCACACCCCAAAATAGTGGGCAAATCTGGTAACAGGGGGCAAAAAAAGTGGGGTGGGCACAGTTCATAGATTTCATAGACTTTCATAGACATCAGGGCTGGAAGGGACCTCGGGAGATCATCAAGTCCAGCCCCCTGCCCAAAGGGCAGGAAGCCAGCTGGGGTCATAGGATCCCAGCAAGATAAGCATCCAA
>NW_017728918.1:39917958-39921041 GCF_001723895.1 Crocodylus porosus
CACTGGCAGTAGCAGCTTCTATAGGGGTCACTGGGGCCTCCTGGCAGAGCCCCCTCCTCCCCCCACAAAGTATAGGGTAGCAGGGGCAGCAGGGCCAGCCCCAGCCATCTGGCACCCACAGCACCACTGTCCCACTGCTGGGTGTATCCATGGTTGGCAGGGCACTGTGCAGCTCTTCACACTGTTAGGTGCCTGGGGCCACTCAGATGGAGTGGTGCTGGGCCCTGAGTGACAGCTGCAGTTGCCCTAGCTTCCTGATAATCCACGGAGCCATGTGGAACCCAGCCAACCCAGGCTGTACCTGCACAATGGGGCTGTGGCAGTGTGAGTGCCAGGCAGCCAGGGCTGATACACATCTCCCCCCGCCACAGTGCCCTGTGCTGTGTGGTTGGCTCTGCCAGGAGGCCCAGTGACCCTTGCAGCCACTGCTACTGCCAGTGAGTGAGGGGCTTTTTTTTTTTAAGTGCTGGAAGGTTAGGGCCAGACAGGGCAGTGATTGGGGGATCTAGGGGAGCAAGTGGGGGCTGGGTGGGGCTGCTATTGGCAGGGCTGAGGGTGCAAGTGGGGGATGGAGCCAGGTGGAGCATCCATTGAGGGGTATGAGGGTACAAGTGGAGGGTGGGGCCAGGCAGGGCAGCCATTGGGGGGCTGCAGGAACCAGCAGACGATGGGGCCAGATGAGGCAGCCAGTGGGAAGTCTTGGGGTGCATATGGGGGATAAAGCCATGTGGAGAAGCCATGGGGGGGCTGCAGGAGCCAGCAGGGGATGGGGCCAGTAATCCAGGGGCCTGGGAGAGCTAGTGGGGGTGGGGCACATGGTCCCTGCAGGGTGGTGGCAGCCCCTGTGGGGGCCATGTGGCCCCTTTTGGGGGGCTGTATCCACTGTTGGGTGGCTGTGGCCACTGTAGGGGGAGCAGCCTGTTGTGGGGGGCCTGTAGCCCTGGGGGCGGCAGCCTGAGAGCTGTGCAGGGGGGCTGCACCCTTCAGGGGACAGCAGACCCATCCCTCTTGATCAGCCCTCCCCAACTTCCCCCCATAATCCTCCTACACCTACCCACACACCCCACAGTCCCCCACAGCCCTCCACAGGCAGCCCCATGCCCCCCATCCCTCTTCCCATCCCCCTTCTGCAAAACCTGTATCCCCCCAGCACACACCCTACATGCCCAACTGCCAGACAGGATGAGTCCTGCTGCAGGAGCTGTGGCTGCAGGGGCAGCTGTCCCTATATCCTGGTTAGTGAAGGGGTCAGAGGGTGCTCTAACTGCTGTATGTTAAGAAAATCAAAGGAAAACAGAAAAACATATAGGTATTTAGAATTCATTTTATTATGATGATAGGGTCACTGGTAGGCTTTCAAATTGCTTTAACACCGTAGATATATCAATAAAACATTAGCTAACTCATTGTCTCTCTGTCTCTTTCTCTTGCTCTCTCTCTATATATGGTGGTATTTGCTTTAACTGTGCAGGAACATGGATTTTGGAGTATTTTACAGAGTGACTTTGGGTTTTTTCAGTTTTCAAATAGGGAGCACCTGAATTCCTGTTAGGGAGGCCAGTGGCAGGGCCCAGGCAGAGAAGCCTGCTCAGAGCTGGCATCTTGGACCCAGCTGGAGGTCGCTGACTTTCTGGCCACTTGGGGCCAGGAGGACATGGTTTGACAGTTCAACGCAAGCCACCACACTGGAAACATCTTCCAGATGATAGCTACCCAGATGGCTGACCAAGGGCACACATGGCAGTAGTGCCATACAAAGTCCAACTCTGCAGCCATGGCCTGCTGACTGTGACTTTCATGGCACCTGCCAGACCCAGAGGGGCAGATGCCTCTACTGGCTGTGCAGTCTCCATATGGGTTCGGAAGGTGTGCAGCAGGTCACAGCCAGGCAGCAGCCCCCACTGTCAGACTCCTGCAGTGGGTAAAGTGAGTACCAACTGACCAGGCCCCAGAAGTTCCTGAGTGTGAGTCACCCTGAGCTACTTGGCAGGGCAGCTTTTTGTACTGATGGGGTCAGGACAGGACAGCTTTTTACACTGCTGGGGCCAGCACATGAGCTGGCCCCAGGCTCTAGCTCTCCCTGCCTGCAGATCCAGGAGGAGCCAGGCAGGGTTATTTTGCCCTCAGTGGTACAACTTGCACCACACCAAAGTGCATGTTCCAGCATGTGCTCTGAGGCAAAAAGCCCCAGCTCAAATTTGCACTGCTTCTATTTGAGCTACTGAAAGCTCATGTGCCTGCATGTGTGGGCATGCCCTCCAAGTCTCTTTCTCTTGACATCTGAGAGTGGTGTCTAAATTGAATTTCCAGAAAAAAAAACAAAACAGGCTGGCGAATAAGTCTTAAGCCAACTTCTAAAGGAGATGCTGATAATGCAAAATAATATTCTTCCATAAAGAGATATGATGATCTTAGTAGACTCCTTATTACTTCTATGTTAGTATCTTGACTGAAAAAGATACAAAGTCCTTATATGAATATCTTATCCTAACTCTTGGCATCAATCTAGGTAGTATAGGAGTAAACTAGGACACATAGGGAGGTTTAATACAAATACATCTTCTACAGTAAAATAAAATTGTGATGCCATTGACACTGAATATTTTCCTCATGGCATGAAGCTCAGTGAATAGGCTCTTTTTGAAAATATGAACCCCAAAAAAATGAGTAATAGTAATAATGCCTGAGGATATTGATAACATCATTTTCTGTGGCCCAATTTTATCCTAAGAATATCCTTAGCACTATGAGCAGGCATTTGCTTGTTTGAAGTCAAAAAGTTACAAACCTTATTCTACTTCTGAAATGTGGCACTCGGCACAGGTGTGAAAACCTAACCACATGCTTCATGCCATTAGTTGAGGTCAAGTAGAATTTTTTATTCCCTCCTGAATGCTTCTAGACAGGAATGGTCTAAGAGGTTCTGATTAAATGGCTGTATCACTAACTCCAATGCTTAATAGCTACTAATGAACCTTTCCTCCATGAATATGTTCTATTCATAGATTTCATAGATTTCATAGACATTAGGGCTGGAAGGGACCTCGGGAGATCATCGAGTCCAGCCCCCTGCCCAAAGGGCA
>NW_017728918.1:39921052-39926143 GCF_001723895.1 Crocodylus porosus
GCCCACAGATTGTGCCAGGGCTGGGGCAGGGGTGGGCTCCCTTAAGTGCCCCCTTAAGTGCCTTGGTCCGCTGGCTTTGCAAGGGCCCTTTTTGAATCTGGATAGTCAGCTTCCACAATATCTAGTAGCAATGAGTTCCACATTTTAATTGCATGCTGTGTAAAAAAGAAATTCCTTTTGTTAGTTTTAAAATTACTACCTACTAGTTTCATTTTGTCACCCCTAGTTCTTACATTGTGCGAGAGAGTAAATAATAAAACCCTTCTTACTTTCTCTTCACCATTTAGTGTTTTGTAAATCCTGATCATGTCCCTTCTCAAGTGCTGCTTTTCTAGCCTCTTCAGTCTCCCTTCACATGGAAGTCCCTCCATACTATTAATCATCCATGTTGCTCTTCTCTGTACCTCATCTAGTTCTTCTATAACCTTTCTTGGGTGTCAGGGAGATAAATGGGCACAGCGTTCAAGGTATGGATGCACTGTAGATTTATAAAGGACCATTATAATACTTTCCTCTTTATTTACAATTTCATTCTTGATAATCCCTAAGATTTTGTTTGCTTTATTGATGGCTGATGGGCACTGATGTTTTTAGTGAACTGTCTACAATGTCTCCCACATCTCTTTCCTGGGTGGTAACAGATAATGTAGAGCCCAGTGTATAGATATAGTTTGGGTTATTTTTTCCCCTTAGCTCTTCCCATAGCTAAGGTCAAAGCTTTTTACTGAGGTATGCTGATTCTCAATACTAAAACCCCAGAAATTTCTGGATATGGGATCCCACACTTCCACTGGAGCGATAAATGTCAAACCTAGGATCACAAAGGATTTTTTTTTCTTTTTACCTACATCAGATTGGCTTGAACTGCATGGATGTGTATTGTGCTGGTGTGGTGGGTTGCCTTCCTCTGTACTGTGTGACCTAAGACCTTTCCCTAGGATTTATGAGCATATATTAAGCAATTATTTCCATGCTACTGCAGTGCCAGTTCATTGTTAGTGCCTTCATTTCCTTGGCTTTTATCTGTGGCACATTATAGGGGTTCTTGACATTTCAGATATTGCTCCTTGTAGCTGTGGATGTGAGTTCGAAGTGGTGATTTTGGGAATTCCTTTTGCTAATGATAGTTTGTGAATGCAGAAACTTGGATTCAATTGCCAACAAGGCACTTCCAGGCCTATGTTCATATGTCTAGGTCTGTGTCCCAAAAGTATTAATGTCTCCTCACCTTCTATCAGAGACATACGAAGTCCCCCATTTCTCTTAAAGGGCAGCAACATTTCCATTATATTATCATCTGGCTTAATCTAATTTGCTTAAAGGGAGATGTCCTATTGAGATCCTGCTGGCTCAGATGTCTCCTTGAATCAGCGCATCTCACTGACAGAAACAACACTGGCTTCACCATAACAAATTATAACAAATTATTCCACCTACCTCTTGCCAAATACCCTAGTGGTTATGGCATTAGATCAGGAAGTGGAAGACCTCCTTTTGGTACCCTTATTTTAGGGAATAGCTATACCACAGCAGACATAAATATTCTAGACAGGTGACGTGGATGCATACAGATGTTATATTTAGATCACCCTTATCAAGGTTAGGGCAATGTAGATGGCTGTAAAATCATTAACAGAGCTTAGGTTGCCTTAAAAATGGCACGCCTGATCTAAAGTTGCATAGATTTCATAGACATTCAGGTTGGAAGGGACCTCGAAAGATCATCGAGTCCAGCCCCCTGCCCGAGGGACAGGAAGTCAGCTGGGGTCATAGGATCCCAGCAAGATAAGCATCCAAATTTCTCTTGAAGGTGTTCAATGTAGGTGCTTGAACCACCTCCAATGGCAGGCTATTCCAGACCTTGGGAGCTCAGACAGTAAAGAAATTCTTCCTTATATCCAGCCTGAAATAGTCTTGCAGTCATTTATAACCGTTCGACCTTGTCATCCCTCGGGGCGCTCTCGTGAACAAATGTTCCCCCTGATACTGGTGGTCACCCTTGATAAACTTGTAAGTGGCCATCAGATCACCCCTGAGCCTGTGCTCAGTTAATTCACCTCAGAGGCAAACTAACTTTACACTGTTAAAGAGTTAACCCAACCCATTCACAGCACAGTCCCAGGCCTGGACAATTGAAGAAAATGCCTAATGTTCAGTAAGAGATTTCTGGTCTGGATGCATTAGTATCCATAAATAGAAAACACATAGACAGCCACATGCTTATTCACAAATAAACTTAGTCATTCTGTTCTATGAATAGTTTAATATTAGAAAGTTTTATTAGCTGACACAGAAATGTATCTTTTTATTGAAATACGTTGTTACAGTTTTCTCATAAACATTCTTAAGATTTTCTATTTCCTCTCCCATCCTCCCCATCCCCCACTACAAAAGCAATCTCCTGTCTACTAGCTGTTCTCTACAAAATTATGAATTCAGGTAACAGATTTAGGATTGTGGGCATGTGTATTTGTAGGGGAGGTATAGTAATGTCAATTGACAAAATATTATTGTTATAGTCTTTGTAATGTTAAGTTGTTAGAAATATTACAGCCTGGTCACAAAAAATGTTATAATCTCACAACTCCCATTAGGGTATTTGATAACTGAAATCAATGGATGTTGAGAGTGCAGCTCCTTCTATGATCTGTTCCATGTGTCCAAAGGGAATGAAAGTCATACTGAGTAAAAAGAGCAGGGTTTAGGGGAATCTTAGCTCCGATTATAAGGAAGACGTTTAAGTAATTCAAACTGTTTGGGTTCTGAATGACATTTCTTTGTCACTTTCAGTCTCTGTACATATATAAAACCAAATGACATGGTTACACAGAATATAATAGTTATAACTATACTATCACATTTTAAGCCAGAAACTTCAAAGAAAACTGCATTTGCATAAAATGACTCAATTCACACAACAAAAATTACAGAAAGCATGAGAAATGGCTCTATCTGAACCTGTTCTCATTAATGAAAGGACAGTAAATTTATTGTCCCCTCAGGAAATGCAAGGCTTTATTGACATTTTTCTAAGCTATTTTCTTTCTCCTCTAAAGTCTACATTTAAAGAAGTTACACTTACAGTTATAGTTTTTAATTTGAATGCTCTTTATTTAAAGAAAAATGAACATTTCTGTTCTCTATCAGTTTGCATATCTATCTTTGGCTTGGGAATATAGATCATTTATTAGGGATGCATCAACAGAGATTTGGGGGACTGATACTGATAGATGACTTTTAAGGAGGCATATCGACTGATAATGATCCAATTTCCAATACAGCTTCATCCAGCTAGTCAGTCTGTTGTGGTGGAAGGGGAGGTGGGAGGAAAGAGGGGGAAGGGGCAGATCAAGGCCCCTGTGGTAAGGGAGGAGTGGGGCTGGGGCTGGGGCTGGGGATGAGGCTGAGGCAGGCACTTCCCAGCCGGGGCAAAGTGGGGCACAGGACAGAGCCACGGCTCATCCGGGGGGTGCAGGGAAGGGGGGGACAGCTCCCACTGCTGTGCGCGCTTCAGGAGGGCATGTGGGGGTGAGGCATGTGCTCCTGTATCTGCATGGGAGGTGCATGGGGGCTGCAGCTGTGTGCTGGGGCTGGGGCCAGGGTGACACTGGGCTCTTCCTGGTGCATGGGGGGAGGGTTGGGTCAGGCTGTGCTTGGGGATGGTGGTGGTGGCACTGGGAAGGGGCTATGGGGGGGGCTGCAGCTACCCCAAATTTTGCCAAAGCCCCCACCGTAGTCACCCTCCCAGTGCCACTGCTGCCTGCCCCTAGAAGAGCCCAGGCCCAATCTTCCACCCTGCACATGCCAGGAAGAGTCTGGAACAGCCCTGCCCCCAGCCCACAGCTGCAGCTTCCCCCATCCCCACACGCAGATCCAGGGGCATGTGACAGGCTAGCTGGCAGTGACCTAGCCCAGGGGTTTTGAAAAGGCAAAAGATGATTGGAGGACTTGAGATTCCCTTTCTGCATCAATCAGGTCCCAGAGACTCAACCTCCATGTCCCATGATTGGCCCCTTGGGTCACCTGGAGGGGGTTAAAAGGCGCAGTGCGGCTGTCTCAGGGGAGACCAGAGAGGCACCACAAGGAAGGATCTTCAAAGAGCTGTCAAGAGCTGAGCTAGCGGGGCAGGAGCAGTTGCCCAGAAGAACCTGAAGGAGTGGGACCTGCAGGCAGCAGTTGGACCCTCAGCAGTATGGCGTGTGGCAGGCAGGAGAGGCTCCCCACTGGGCTCCAGGATCCCCTATGAGAGGCTGCAGCCAGCAGGAGAGGGTCCCCAGCTCCAGCAAGTATCTGAGCAGCAACCTGAGAGGTTCCCAGCTCTGCTTCCAGCTCCTCCAATCAGAGGCCAGGCAGGTCAACCTGGGCTCCGAGTAGGTCAAAACCCCTTGCAGCCTAGAGTAGTGCCAGCCTTTCTGCCTACCACATGAGAGATCTGAGCTCAAGTCCTAACTAGGATGATTTGGGGTGAGTAAGCTAACAAGAAACAAATCCTCTTGCAGTGGAAGGGAGCCATTGTGTTTTCTCCCCCTCCAGGTAGCTAGGCCCTATATTTCCTTGTCATTTGACATTTTGTATTTTGTGCCTTTTATATTTCACCAACTCATATTGTTTGTTCTGCTGATTGTGTTTTATACTTTGTTAACACTGTCTTTTGTCAATGACTGTAAGTGTCTAACCTTTGTTGAATCCTGCCTCCTGGGGGCACTGTAGTGTCCACTAAACCCTCTGTTTTATGCCTCTTATGTTCCCAGTATTGTTTCCTCATTAAAAGGTATATGGTTAAGTTCCCATTGGTGGTCTGGCTCTGCTTTATAGGGGGAGGGAACACTTGCGCACCTGCTTTGATCCCGTCAATTGGAGAGGGGGTATTTCTTGGAGTACTGCCCAGGTTACAGGCATGCCCTCCCATGGTGCACACAGTGGCTGGAGCCACCCCCCCACCTCATGCCCCCTGGATGAGCCATGGCTCTATCTTGCACCCTGCCACTCCCCAGCTAGGCAGTGCCAGCCCCAGCCCCTGTTCCAACCCTTCCCTGACCATGGGGGGCACTGATCTGCCCCCCCACACCCCTTCCCCACTCCTACCCTTCC
>NW_017728918.1:39926243-39945012 GCF_001723895.1 Crocodylus porosus
CAGCCCCAGCCCCACTCCCTCCCTCACCAAGGAGGACACTGATCTGCCCCCATGCTCCTTTCCTCCACCCTCCCCTTCCACCACAACAGATTTACCAGTTATATGCATTTCTCCAAGCTGCTGGACTGTGCTCCTTACTGTCTGCCTGCTGTGTGGCAGCTGTGCGCATGGACAGGCATTTGTCGTCCAAATTATTGGCCACATCAGACTGATTTCTGATACAATCAATTTTCTATATATCAGTGCTGATCTGATATTGGACCGATGTATCAGTCCACCTCTATAATTTAGCCTTCTCTGAAGTACAAAATAATCATAATATATGTTGGAGTTGTCATTATTTCCTATTGTTTGTTTTATTTTTAAGCCAATATTAGATTCCAGAAAGAAAACTATAATTTAAATTTTACTATACGTGTTAACTATGTCATGTTAATGACTTAATTTCAAGTTTCTAGATGCATCCCACATTCACTGAATGTGTATACTGAATATACAATTGAAAATTTCAACTTCAATAAAAGGAAGAATGGTTCAGTGTTTACAGTCTGAGACTCAGAGGAATCAGATAGATTCCCTGTTCTCCCAGAGTCTTCTTTTATGACCTTGGGCCAATAACTTCCTTTCCTAGGCAGAGCTCTCTATCTGTATGGGGAATAACTACTCCCCTTTCTCTTATGGCTGTTGTGCAGATAAATATACTGAAGAGCTGAGAGACAATTATTTTGAGACTATATAAGTATCTAGGACTGAAGAGAATTGGACAGTCAAGTTGCATAACATTCATGTCCATGCCCAAATGGTATGTACCATACCATATTTTCTCAGACACAATATGAACCCTTCACCAAAAACCAGCTGCTGGAAAATGGAATTTTATTTATAAGTGAGGAATATGGTAAGAGCATATTCTGCTGCTTATTGAGTGAAAAAAAAAAAGGAAAATATGCAATAATCCACAGGGATCAGCAAATAAGCAGGATCAGCTTCCTAGTTTCTGCTACTCCATTACTTACTACAAGGAAAAATGTTTTTTCTTCATCTTGCTTTTCCAAAACAAGGTGTATATTATATGGGAGAAAATACATAAATCTTCACACCCACAAAATCTGCATTTTTGCAATTCAATTAGTAAAGCCTAAATGACATGTTTCAAACACATTCAGCCTTACAAATGGAAGTGTACTGATTGAATGGACAAGGAACCTCTCATATGTTGTCCTCAAAGGTCAAGTGATTCGGGCATTTACCCAGGCAGTCAGACACTCCAATTCTAAATCTTCAACCAGTGAGATTATCCTGTTCCTTGTACGGTGTGGACAGACCCAGGCCAGATAGGATCAATTGCAAGGCTGGGTCAGCACCACTCCCCTCCCCAACCTGTCATGCCAGAGCTGGATCAGCACCTCTCCTCTCCCTGCTGCACTGGATCAGCACCACCCCTGCTTCCCCCAGGTTCTAGTCTGAAGCCTTGCTCCTAATGGAACAGAAATTTCTCATTACTCTCCATCCATTTTATCCAATGGATATTATAATTAAAGGGCAGTAGCTTATCTTCAAAAGAAGGGCTCTTCCATGGAGATCCCACCTGCCTATCTCTATGATTCATCTGGTGCTTTGACAGTGGGGCCACCAGAGGCAGTGGTGGGACTGGCAGCAGCAGCTGGAAGGAGCTCCCGCCCCCAAGGCTGCCAGAAGCTGAGCCTAGATGCTGTGCTACTCCCCCTCCATCCTCTGCATGCACCACAGCCTGGGCTGCCCTTCATACCTGGGCTGGGTGGGGCTTAAAGACCTGCTGTGGACCAGAAAGAATCACTTGGTTGGCCAGATCTGGCCTTCAGGTCATATTTTGCCCACCACTGTCATAGCACCTTTAGAGTCAGCTGAGAGTCAAATACTAATTTGGCTGCCTGGACCCTCTCCTCACACAAATAGGCATTGCTGTCTGCTTTCCCTAACTTGGAAGGAGGGACCAGGAATCCAGACACTAGCAGGATTGGGCACTCAAGCTAACTCATCAAGCATGACAGGCTGCCTATCCAGCTGAGATGACAATCTTACCATAGCCAGGCTGCCTGACTTCTCTTCCTAAGCCAGACAAGTAGTGACACCTGCCATGGAGACCAAGGACCAAATCTGAATGACCTAAGGACCCAGTCCTGATTTCACCACCCTTTCTAAACTTCTAGATCTGTTGTTAATACTAGAAGACAAAAACCTTCTAATACTCTGGATTACTACAGAACAAACTATAGTTTTGTTTTTTTCTGGCAAGGATGGTCAAAAGCAAATCTTCCTGAGTGGTTGACAAATTTTGAACATATACAGATACCTATAACTTGTTCTACCTTTACTACAATGTTCAATTACTTTTCCAGGAAGGAATTATGCCATACTCTTGTAGACATTAGTAAAAATTAGTACTTACCACGACAGATTGGCCTATGGTCACTCCAAGCTGCCAGCGTATCTGTCACTCTCTGACAAGTGATGCTCTTAGAACCTTGGAGCACATAATTATCTTCACAGGAGAACTGTACACTAGCACCCACCCTGGAGAAGAGAGAGAAAAGTGGAAATAAAAAAATATAGTTTGTTGCAGGCAGGCACCATCATGAATTCTTCACCAAAGGTCAAATACAAAAATATGATTTCTAGACCCTAACAAGATACAAAGGAAAATGTTACCATACACACTTTCCAATATTTAACTGGAAAAGGCTTATACCTGGAGAAGAAACACACTTTATGTAATCCATCCACCATTAAAAGAAATGAAAATGTATAATTCATCAGACCATATGCTATTTCACTTTCTGTCTGGAACAGGTTATCCAGACAGGTTGTGGACTCTCCATCCTTTGCAGTTTTTAGGACCTGGCTAGACAAAGCATTGTCTGGGATGATCCTGCTTTGAGCAGGGGGTTGGACTAGATGACTTCCTGAGGTCATTTCTAACCTTAATATTCTATGATTCTATGAGAATTGCCTAGATCCTAGTCCACCTAGTAGACATATAAATGGACATAAGCACCTAAGTGTGTTCCTAATCCACCTCATTCAAATTCTCGATAATCCACTGTGTGATTTATTTTGTGATATGTTGATGTCTACATCATAAAAAGTCATAAAAAGGCTAAAACATAAAAAGCAGCAAGAAGACATCTGTATTAATAATTTCATTTTCCACCTTTTGTATTAAGGGGTTGACAGTGACCCAGGCAGGGTGAAATGGGGCCCCATTTCAGCACTTAAATTCACTTAGGCATGTAATAGGTGAAGTAGGATTTGATCCACTGTGTCAAATTTAGCCCTCCTTAATTTGACTTGAAAAAGTTAATCCAAGGGTAAATTTGGTCTTAAATATAGAGAAAGCTGAAACTTATATACTCCAGAATTACAGAATCATAGGGTTAGAAGGGATTTTAAGAATAATTCAATCCACCCCTTTGTATAAATGTAGGTCTTCTTTTTCAAAAACATGCCAGTCAAATGGTATCCAGCCTTCCCTTGAAAACCTCCTGTGAAGGATATCCTATAAACTCTGCTCAGCAGTTTGTTTTACTCCCTTACTCTTCTAATAGTAAAGGATTTCTTTTTTACCAAGGTCTAATCTAAAAGTTCTTGGCTACAATTTACAACTGTTGATCTGTTCCCTGCTGCCAATGACCATTTTTAATCCTCTTTGGCTTTCAAATATCTTGGCAACTGCTATAATATCAAGGATTTCCCCTTGCTCCTCCCCCCGCATCTCCTCTTCTCCAAGCTAAATATATCTAGCTCTTTCAAACTTCCTTAATATGGCTTGACTTCCAACCCCTTTATTTATGGTTATATGACTGTGGACTCTCTGCAACTTCTCCACTCCTTTAAATTTGGAGCCCCAAGCTGCACACAGTACTTGAAACGAACCCTAATCAATAATGAGTAGCATGGTGCTATCACCTTCATCTCTTAAGGTGAAGTTACACATTATACTTAGATTCTATTAAGGACACTTAAAACATGAGCCCATTAAAGCTTGTTAACTCTGGCTAAGCGTCCTGTTAGTGTTTCAAAGGTACACCACTTCAGGCAAGGGTTAACTACAGGCCGCGCCATGCACTTGTGTTACAGTAACTTTAGTCTGCTCCAGACAGACAAAATCAGCAATTATGAATCCTCCAGAAATCTAGGACACACCACTCACAACCCCTCCCCTCTGCAGAGCAACGATAGAGCTCAGGTGTCCTGGTTCTCAGTCATGCCCCTGCTCATCAGCCAATGAGTGGCAAGTCAGAACTGTTCAGGCAAGAAACAGTAGAAACCCTTAACATGTAACTACTCACAGTTGGTGCATCTACATGAGCCACTAAATGTACAGTAGACAAATTCTACTGCACATATTAGCGTATCATGGGAAAAGCCATGCTATTGGCATCACTAAAATGCATGTGCCGGTGCTACTGCAGAGTAGCACAGGTTACTGTGCATTCGGTTAGTGCCTGTTATTACAGGGTGCCTGTACATGAGCCCAGCAGCTGCACCAATGTGCCGTGATTACAGAGCATTGGAGCAGACTCAATTAATTGAATCTGCTGAAGCGTGGTAATTACCACACTCCAGCCAGCTCTCATTTCATGTATCAGGATCCCTGTGCTTCAAAATGGCAATGGGGCTACTTTATCTAAAGCTCGTTTGACAAGCTTTAGATAAAGTGCCCCAGTGCCATTTTGAACCATGGGGATGCTGAAGCATGAGACACTCTTGTGGGCTTTAATTAGAGCATGTTTCAGAGCTCTCGGAGCTGCTATAGTTAAAATGCCGTACCTACCCCACCAATCCCAGTGTATATGTAAAAACGTTCACCGGTGCTAAACTAAATGGGCAGCAACTACAGTACATTAATGCATGTGTAGGTGTGCCCAGTGTGTGCTAACTTTAGCACTGGGCACATCTATGGTATGAGCTGTAATTACAGATGTAACACCATAGATTTAGTATGAGTTAAGTGTAATGTGTAATTTCACTATATTGCATTTGCTTTTTTTGCAACTGTATTAAAATGCTGATTCAGGATCCACCAAAACTCCCAGATCCTTCTTATCAGTGTTCCTACCCAGTCAGTCATTTCCCATTCTGTACTTGCGTGTTTGGCTGTTCTTCTCTATATGTAGCACTACATCTGCCTGTGTTGCACATCATTCTGTAGCTTCTACTTCAGCATTCTGAGACTCTTTTGAGTTTGATTTCTGTGTTCCAGTGTGTTTGCAATCCTTCCAGAGTTTGTCATCTGAAAATCTGATCAGGGAGCTCATTATTTTGGCATCCAAATAATTAATGAATGTGTTTAAGAGCACCAGACTTAGAACAGATCCCCGTGGAACCACACTTGCAACCTCCTGGCATTTATAATTACCTTTTGCTTGAGGTTGTTGAGCCAATTATGTATTCATCTTACAGTAATTTTATCCAGCCCACATATCTCCAGTTTACTATGTTGAATTGACTACTGAAAGAATGACTGTCACTACATTATATAACATCTATATATTTTAAAAGCCCACTACTTGTTGGCATAGTACAGAAACAGAACATCCATGGCCCGACGAAGGGCAGTTAGTAAAAAAAAATCCAGCAGTGATGTGGATCACTAGAGAACACTGGAACACTAGATAAGACCAAGTTGATGGAATTTTTTCTAATGTAATGATTTTCCATTGGAAAATACTGATTTGATTAAATTGGAATTTATTGACTGTACTGTATGTTCAGTGAAAACTTATAAAAAATGGGGTTTTAGTAATGCATTAAGAAAAAAGTAATGCATTAAGAAAGTAAGTTGTATGAATTAATGCATTAAGAAAAATATAATCCTTTAACTTTGGGAATTTCTCTAAATAATTTTCTCAGCCAGTGGGCCATTACACTCTGGGGAAGAATCAGAAAAGGTAATTGAGAAGGGATAAGATGACGAAAATTTTGGGAACTTGTGCATGTCACAAAAATGTTTGTTTTTGCACTTTAATTGAATTACACTGTACACATGCAGGGTTTTTTATGATTTAAATGAGTTTGCTGTGTTGCAAACTAAACTACATTTGGATGTAGTTTCAAACTAAATCACATCCACTTGTAGTTTAGTTTGCAACGTAGCTATTTGTAACGTTGCGGCCTTTGACAGCTGACCCCCTTTCCACTGCAGGAGAGGTGGGCTGAAGGCAGAAATGGCGAGGGGCCCAATTGTTTTTTTGCTTTTATTTATGGAGCCTGCCCATGTCTCCCGTGGCTCCAGGGTCAGCTTTTACTGGACTGAGTGGCCCCTGAGCTGCAGAGGACCCCAGTCCTTCCTTCCATGGTGGCAGTGCCCCCTGGGGTTGCCAGGGCAGGCTGCTAATGGGCAGGTGCTGCCCCAACTCAGACTCAGGGAACAGTTGGATTGGGTTGGGTTTGAGCTGGGTCAGGGCCCACCCACTAGCCACACACTCTGGTGGTCCCAAGGGGTGCCACCACCATGGAGGACAGGTATGGGGCCCCCACAGCTCAGGGCCTGCTGGCAGCTCAGCCTTAGCGATGGGAGAGGTGGGCAGGCTTCATGGAAAAAAAATAAAAGGATCAGGCCCCTCACTGGTTTTATTTCTTTTCCCAGCAGAGACTACCTGCATGAGCTGCCACCAGGCCTTGCAGCCCCTGAGCTTCAGGGGGCCCAGTCCTCCTCTGTATGGTGGTGCACTCCCAGTGCTGCCCAGGCTAGGTGCTAACTGCATGGGTGCTGCCCCAGCTCACAGGCAGCACCTACTAGATCCAAATCTTCCCCAAATTCATGAACTGGAAGCCTGCTGGGTACTGCTCTCTGTGTGGGCTCAGGGAACAGTTGGATGCAGCAGGTGCTGCCTTGCATGTTGGGGCAGCACCCAGGCAGCTCACACTCCATCCAAGGGGTGCCACCACCACAGGGGGAAGGGCCCTCCTGCAGCTTAGGGTCTGCACAGCCTGGTAGCAGCTCGTGCAGGCAGGCTCCAGTTAGGGAAAAAAAACAAAGTGGCAAGGGGCCTAATCCTCCCCCAACAGAGCCTGCCGACCTCTCCCATGGCCGGGAGGGGCAAGCTGCCAGCAGGTCCTGATCTGCAGGGGGCACCTGCCTGTATCTGCCTGCTAGCCATCCACCGAGGTGGCCCCAGGAGGTGCTACCACCACAGAGAGAAGGACTGCGGCCCTCCATAGCTCAGGAAGCCACTCAGGCTGCTGACAGCTTGCCCCCAAGCCGTGAGAGATGTGGACAGGCTCCACACAATAACCAACCAACCAAATAAATAAATAAAGGATTGGGCCCCTCACCATAACAGGGAAGCAAACCTCTAAATGATTGGTTTCTAATCAACGCGCTTAAAAACACAGCATTTCAATTTTAGGGACTAAACTCCCATTATGTGTACAAGCAGCCTTTATCATCATTTAAGGAAAAGAAAGCCTTGGTATATCATAAACTTATTCAAGGACAAGTATTCTAAGTGTCTCACAATCCATTTATAACTAAGTAAGAAAAGCTTATCGGTGGTATATCTTTCTAGTAAATGTAGTGTGATTGAGGAAGTGAACAAACTTTGAGTGAAGAGCTGCCACGCTGAGCTCCAAATGACATTTGGGCATGCTATTATTCACTTTGAAGTGAAATGTAATTATAAGAATTGACCCCATAAAATAAAATGACTCAGGAAGAACACAAAGATCAGAACAATTTTTTTAAACCCTGTATTTATTTTCTATTAATTCCCCAAAGAATCCAATGTATTATCTTTCAGCACAGTCACAGTCTTATGGTTGGATACAGACAGAATGTTATTTGTTTTCAAATCAAGTGTGTACTCAAACAGAAACATGCACAAAACCTAAAAATAAGAATATGGCCTTTAGGCTCTTTTGTAGAAAATGGTGAAGTACTTTTTAACTCATGTGGCTCACAAAAACAAACAAACTATAAAGTGAAATTATTAATGATACAATAAATATTGTCCCATTACTACAATACAATGTTATATTTATAACACTATATATACCCTTATAGTGCCTCAAAAATAGAATGTTCATTATTGTCATGTGCAAGGTAATGCACATAGGGAATTAGTGTAGATAGTTACCTAAAAAAATTAGCTCAATGTACTACGGTGGCCAAAAAAATAAATAAATAACTCCCTCCAAACCTAATAAAATCTTCGGCCTCCTCAAGAAAGGGTTTTAAAACAAAATAGAAAGCATCAAAGTGCCACTATGCAAATCTGTAGTGTGCCCACATCTTGAATACTGTGTACAGTTCTCATTTCCACAGACGAAAAAGGGTGTAGTAGAACTGGAAAAGACACAGGGAGGGGCAGCCAAAATGACCAGTGGTATAGAGCAGTTGCCATAACAGGAGAGACTCAGTAGGCTAGGACTTTTCATTTTGGTAAGGAAACAGCTGAGAGGGAGATACAACAGAAGTCTATAAAATCATGAAGGGTGTGGACAAGGTTAATAAGGAAATATTATTCACCAAGTCCCACAGTATTAGAACTATGGGGCACCTTCTGAAATTCATAGAAGAGGGGTTAGAGAAAAAGTACTTTTTGATGCAGCATGTAGTTAACTTGTAGATCTCATTACTAAATGAGATTGTAAAAGCAGGTAGTATAGTTAGGTTCAAAAGAGGACTAGACACATTTATTAATGATAAAGCAACTTATAGCTATTAAACAAAAAAGTCAGAGATATATACTCTGGCATCTCTAAAAAAACAATGCTGGATGCAGAGAGGGTAATGAAGAGGAGATAAATCATATGCTAGATATACTCAGTTCAATGTTCTCCCTATAAAATATCCACTTTTGCCACTGTTGGAAATGGCATATTGGACTAGATGGATCCAATATGACAGTTCCTACATTCGGGTGTGCATGCCACCTATAATGCTTCAAAAATTGTGGATCTTAACAAAAATGTTCCTGGAGTAAAGAGGAACTTCTCTATAGCATTAAATTTTTCAGTGTCACATGCAATGTGCCTGAGTGGTGTGCATTACACTGTAGCATTACACTGCAATGTTACAATGGACTCAGTGACAGTCCACCTCTCCTGCAGGGGCAGTGAACAAGAACAGCTGTTGCTCCCTAGTCTCCAAAGCCAGCAACAAACTTTTTGAGAGCCTGCTACTCTCTGCTAGAAGATAGTGAAGAAAGTTACTACTCCCCAGAAATTAGAGGGCAATTACCTACACGGAGGGCAGCTGTCTGTTAAAAAAGCCCACTTCTGACCCCAGTCTCTGGAATGCAGAAGCTCTTCTCACTGCGCTCTGGAGGTGGCTGTCTGAGAGTGATGTGGCTCTCTGACAGGCTCCCCTCCCTCATTACAACCCGCAAGTAGCAAGTCTACTATACAAATCTATGATGTGCTTGAGAAATTCCCAATCACTCCCTGGCTGAAGAGCATACTATTGAATGCTTGCACAACAACTTTATAACATTCCAGAAAAGGTATTCTGCATTTCTCTATATTCTTGGTAATGCTGCAAGTGCATGTCTGACATAGCTTAAGGCATTTTAAAGGAAAAATATCAACACATTAATATTCTAAATAACTCTGTTGTATGTACCTCTAGATATTCAGAATATATAATCACTAAATAATTATTTGAGTCACAATGTCACAGTAGCCAAAAACAATAAAAATGAATTGCCTGGTACTAGAGATAGAGTTTGTTGAAGCTAAATGGAATTTTCAAAAGAACATCTCATACAGAGATGTTTCTCAATCATGTATGAAGCAGCTTTCAATCTTAATACTTCTCTGAAAATTTAAACATTAATCAGGTGAAGTATGTTCTAGGAAATTGAGAGAAGAGATGGATGAACAAATGGTTGGAAGCATTTCAGAGTTCCTAGTCTGATCTAGCTAAATATTTTCTTGGAATCTTTCTGGGGTAAAATATGAAGAGACATCCATTCCAACCCATAGCCGCACATCACAGCTGCAAAGCACCCATTATGAAGAAGAAGAAGAAAGAAGAAGAAAGACAATGGTACCAGTCATGCCCCACCACTACAATAAAGCTATTGCAATACCAGCAGGTATACTCAGCAGATAGAAGATAAGTGAATAAACAGAAAGTTGGAAAATATTTTATTTACGTTACTATGATTTTATGCACTTCAGTATAGTATTTGTTCCCAAAGCTCTAAAGATATTTTACATCAAATACATCAGAACATTATGGGTCCAGATCCTATTTTCCCTGCATGTCTTGGTTGCAAATTGTAACTGCAGTTTTTGGTACTTATTCACAGTTTGAAATTATGCATAGTCTATGTGTGCCTACTGCACATGCTTAATGTGTTGAGCTCTGGCCAAACATGTGCCTGGGGGAGTAGAATTTCTCAGACATGTATAATACAAAGCAAGTCCCAAACTTTAGCCACTTGCCCTTTACTAAGGCTAGGGCAGTTGAAAATACCTACCTTTACTTCTGTGGTGTGATCCTAATCCCTCAGGGGTGGGGGATGGGTTGGGGGTGGGGGACAGGCAGAATACCAAACTGTGTTTAAGTGCCCAAAACTTCAATCATATCCCTGTGTGTACACTACCTAGGGGCAGAAGGGTAAATAGGATCTGACCTGAGTTTTGCACAAAGTATGACATTTTATGAAAGGTGTTTACATGATATGCTATGTTACAATTCAAAATAAAGCTATGATGGCCTATTAAAGACATTGATTTAAAGAAAGAGAAAATTGCAGAGTTAAGCACTGAAAAGTTAGTAAATGCCTGGGTTAAGCATTCCTGTCTAACCATGCTCTGATTTATTTGTATGTGTCCATTTTGATTCCGTTTTAGGACCTTGTTACACTTTATGCTGTAAATCAAACAAATATTAACCAGCTAAAGTGCTGTTTGGTTTAGTGAAGCAGTCGCACCTTAAGGCAAAAAAACCCATCTCTAGCTGTCCTTCACCTGCACAGCTATGACTTGCCATTAGAGGCTTGGTCGGTAGGGGCAGGACTAGGAGCTAGGGGCAGGACTGGCTCACTACTTGAGTTCTGAGGGATCAGATCCTTTTTACCTCTAGAGACTGCTCCCCCTTGTCGCCCCTACCTGGGCTACTGGCTGAACCGGCGGCTCTCAGACGCATCTGGTGGGGGCACAGGGAGACAAGCTCTGGAGAAAAAAAAGGATTGGGCCCCTAAGACTCAGACACATATTCTGGTGGGGCAAAGTGGCTGAAGCAGGGAGAGCTCGGTGTCTGCAGCACCGGGGCCAGTTCCTGCTGTCCCCATGCTCTGCCAGGCTGTGCTCCAGCTTCCCAGCTCCACCATGGCAAGTCTGGGTTCTGGGGGTGTGCAAGCACCAGGAGGGAAATGAGCTGCAGTCAACCAAAAGGCAGAGCATAGGTTCAACCATGGATCAGCAGGGTAGTTGAGCACCAGTCTGCCATTCCCCATAGGCACTGTGGCCAGTCTGAGCCAAAACAATTCCAGGAGTCACCTCAAATTACCATGTAACAAGGCTCTTACTCTCACAATCAAAGATTAATTTCACTGCTGGACCCATATCAGGGGCAAAATTAAGAAATGGGTAGTCAGGGCTGAATACTAGGGAGTTACAAGTCCAAGATTCAAGGAATATGAAAGGTCAAGAAGCAAGGAATCATCAACCAGGAGTCAGAGCCAGGGATCAGAAACTAGAAGTAAAAGTAGGGTTCAACAACTAGGAAATGGGAACAGCGAATCAATGGGCATCAGCACCATCCTGGGAACAGGGAGGCAGAAACCAAAGAAACTAGGATCCAAACCAGACTAAGTGCAAGAAATACAGTCTTTTATCTCAGGCAACTATCCACATTGATAGACAGAGAACAAATAATTATCCTATCTATATTAGGAGACTTTTTTCTAAAAACTTGCAGATGAATTGGTGCTGAACACAGTATTACACTACACATTGTCAAGAACAAATTGTTAAAAACATATTGGAAATTGTGATGAAACAATATTTGGTTGGCAGCAGAGTGAAAACTATATAGGACTTAACCAAGATTCTCCAACAGTGTTGAACAGGTGGCTACATTTCAATTAAACCATGCTCATTATTAGCTGAGCCAACTCACTTATCAAGGAACAAACTTTACCTTTGATTGTGGCCATTTCTCCTTGATCAAAAAACAGCGCAATACATATTTTCCAGAACTGAAAATCCAGTTTGGAAGAAGAGGGCTGGAAGTATTTAAACTCTACTACTGTCTCATTTTTAATTCTCTAAAACCCCAAAAATATAGAAACAATGAAGAAATGAAGATATATATGAGTGCAAAAACAGAGTTTACAAGCCATACACTTTTTCAATTCTGACCACTGAAAGGCAAAATCAAAATGATGGCTGGATATGGCTGGATATAGAATAGAAGAGGGATAAAATAATCTGAGAAATGTATGTACACACACACACACACACACACAAACATATCACAAAAACAAGACTTTATTTCAGAGAAAAAATACACAAAGAACAAAAAGTTCCAACCTCCAAAAATATATGGATATTTTTGTGCTGAATATAAAATAATTACAGTCATCATGAATTAAAACAATCCTTGGATTTACTCCAGGTAGACATTTGGTGTTTGCCTATCTTACCATTTACCTCATATCTAAAAGAATTAAACATTATCTGAGTGAAGTTAAACTAGGCATGGATTTGGTCCCATTACTATGACTTCCTGGGCTAAGTGTCAATAATATTTATTTTTGTTCATAAAAATAATCCCCTACTTGCTTTACCTGGTAGACAAATTTCTACCATTATCCCCACTATTTCTGGAAGAAAAATAATCCAATATACTTGATGGATGCAAGACATCACACCTATTTTTAAAAGTGGCTGGCCAGTTGAGGTAATAAAACTTACCCTATCATAACAAATGCTAACCTTATACTTGGATATGAAATACATCTAACACAAGAAATGGTTGTATAATTTTATGTTTGATTTTCATCAAGAGGTTATATTTTTATTGTGATACAGTTTAATGTCATCCATATCAAGCATTAAGGTTAAAGCATTAAAAGGGAATAAATTAATATTAAAAATGCTAAAGTTATTCATTTTAATTTACTTCTGCAGAGGAATCCTGAGCATTTATGCACATGCTTTTTTTTTTCCCCGTGATGTACCAGATATCCATCGCTTCAGAGCAGATTCAATCAATTAAGTCTGCTCTGCACACAAGCTGAGGCAAACTGTGCTGCACTGTGTGCAGTTGTATAAGCAACAAAATATGTGTCAGCATGCAGAAAATGGCGGTGGTACACTTTTGAATAGACCTATGTGAAGCAGCTAGTATTCACTTTGGATTTGGATTCGGCTGACTTGGGGGACAGTGATTAGATTCAGTGATTCAAATCACTATCCTGAATCAAATCAGCCAAATCTGATTTGGAGATTCAGCTGAATCAGCTGAATCTCCAAATCAAACAGGCCTTATCCCCTGCCCACTTTCCTAACCACATCAGTGGTTGCCCTGCCCGCCTCCAGTGTCCCAGCACTTGAAAAAAAAAGCCCTGCAATCACCAGCTCCTGCCAGGTGAGGGGGCAATATCTGCTACCCCCCACTGCCCTGCACTGCATGGGGGGCTCTGTCATGAGCCCCCAGAAGCCCTGAAAGCTGCTGCAGCAGCCAGTGAGTATGGGGCTTTTTTTTTTTTTTAAAGAGCCTGGACAGTGGGGCCATGTGGGACAGACATTGACAGGGCTGGGAGAATGGGTAGGGGATGGGGGCTCATGGCAGACCTCCCCCTCAAAGCACAGGGCAGTGGGTGGCAGTCAGGATCACTCCACCACCACCTGGCAGGAGTCGGTAAGTGTGGGGTTTTCTTTTTAAAGAGCTGGGTTGTTGGGGCTGGGTGAGGCAGCCATTGACAAGACTGGAAGAGCCAGCAGAGGTGGGAGAATGCTCAGAGGAGCTGGGGGAGCAAGCAGGGGATGGGTCTGTTGGGCGGGGGCACAGGTTCCCTTCCCCACTATGCCAGACCTCCCACCTCCTACTTAGCAGCACAGAGCCTGGGTCCAGCTCCCTGCAGTAGCAAGTGGAGACTGTCTGAATCACTGAATTTCCAAATCTTTTTTGAATCAATTCAGAGGCTTCTAATCAATTTAGACCTTTTTATTGGTCTCATTCAATTTGGATTTGGAGCTTCAGCTGCTGAATCGGGCTGAGTTTCCTCTGAATTGAATCAGCACCCAAAGCTTCACACAGCCCTACTTTTTTACTAAAGCACCTCCAAGGTGTCTTAGTTCAAAAGTGCATCACTGCCATTTTTTCACTGCGGTGTTTGCATGTGTAAAAATGCCCCCTGAGTTTTAAAACAAACACATTCACTGAAGAGCTAAAATAAAGAAACTTGTCTGGAGCTCTTTTTTGAGCTCCTTTCATACATTTAACATCTGACATGGATGTTGGGTCCATACACAGTCTTTGAACCTTTACTTCTTCTTTCTGTAGAACTTTTATATCGAAGACTCTCACCACTGGAGCTGTTTAAAATTTTTCAACCATTTTATTTCTTTGTCCAAAAAAAGAATTTGTTGTTCAAAAACTGGGAACTACAATTATATATAAAATGTGTGTGTGTGTAAAGACATCAGGTAATTTCAAAATGCAAATAAAAATGTGTTTCAATTTTTTTTTTTACATTTTTATTTTCAAAGTTTCTAAAAATTCACAGTAGTGAAATTTCATTTTTTGGTTTGCATTTATTTTTTCTGTCTCTTCTTCCTTGTCTTGTCACTGACGGTAGGAAAAAATAAATAATGACAATTGTTTTTCCTCACCTTTTCTCATTTTCAAATTATATGAACAAGATCAAAATATAACCTTTTTTTTCATTTCTTGATGAAACCAATAATAAAAACCCGCTGAATAAAGATAAATGTTTCATTTCCATTTTTTAATGTTAATGAACAATAGTTATTATATGTTTTGACCATTTCTCAGCCTTCTCTATGCTTTTTATGAATCTTCAAACTTATTTAAGTACAGAGGGATTTTTTTTATATATAGCTGTTATACTCATTATAAATTTCATCAGCAAAATAAACTATGTTCAGATTTCCCAATAAAAAGGTAGTATTCATGCTAAATAGAATTGATTTCATTCTAATGAATCAATATTTAATTTTTTTTGAAAATATGAGGAAGGAGAAGTTTCAACATTGATTTTGTTGACATTTCTCCCTCACACTGCATCTCAGCATTGCATTTGAAACCACAGGGAGCCACTTTCCCAAGCTCAAATAAAGTGATTAAATGCGTCAGAAAGGAGGGAACTAGTTAAAATCAGAAAGCAAACAAAAAGCTATTGAAATAGAAGAATAAGTGACATTATTATTTTTAAAATATGAAGGCCTTTCCAATGGATTTGTCACCTGTGAAAAAGCAGTGTTAGGACTGACTTGAAAATAAACCTGTCTTTCCATTAGTTTCATTCACTAAATGTCTTTCTATAGATTTGAAAAGCTTTAGAATAATGTCCCTTTTCACATTTTGTGTCTCAGCCTTGTATTCAGAGACATTCTTCTCATGACAAGTGCAATAGATCCTTCTGGAGTTCTTACTTGAATCTACAAAATCAAACACTTGCCTTTTGCTTGCTCTCTACAGAATATTTATTTTTTTCCTTTATCAGAGTAAGGCAAAGAACAACATTTTTTTTTCCTTCGGGATATGGAAAAGTTTAATGTGAGGGAAAAGATGTTTTAAATATTCAGCTCTTCAATGAAGAGATAAAAGAAGTACAATATGTACTTATGTACATATGTACCACAATATGTACCAAAAATTCTGTTTCCTGTTCAGTTTTTGTTTGGCAAGTTTAGTGGGCAAGGTTGTCTTTTTTTCCTTCCTTCTTTCTTTATTTCTTTCTTTTTGATACCCTGAAAAGCCTGCAAATCAGAACTGAAGAAACAGAAAAATATTACTGTATTTAAATTAGGTTTGCTGAGGGATGGAGGCCAGAGCTGAGTTAAATGGGGAACTAGGTGACTTGGAGGAAGAACAAGCAGGAGTGGGTAGCAGAGGGGGCCTTCTAATTCTTTTTGAGAAATCAGGGTGATTGCTTAGTTAACTCAGGTGTCTGTACATGAATGCCCAAAGCCTAGGAAAGAGGTAGGAAGAACTAGAAGTCCTTGCACAGTCACAGATCTATGACAAGATTGGTTAATAGAGACTTAGTGGGAGCTTGCATGATTGGAGCACTGTCATGGATGAGTACAATTGTTTAGGAAGGACAGGCAGGGGAAAAGAGGAGGAGGACTTGTGCTTTCTAAGCTTTCTAAGAGAAGGAGGAGTGGTGCTTTATGTACGATTACAGAGCTCCAATATGAAAGTGGAGGTAGGTTTGTTGAAAGTCTCTGGGTTAGGGTCAGAGGAGAGAGCGACAAGGGTGCTGTTGTGGTGGGGGGTCTGCTATTGACCACCAGGCCAGAAGGATAAGGTGGAAGATGCTTTCTGCAAACAGCTAGCATAAATTTCATAGACTCTGGGGACAAATCCACATATACAAGTAAGTGCGCTTGCAGCAGCTCAAATACAAAATTGGCAAAATTGAGCTAGGGCTTTTTTCTTAAGTGCATGTGCTCAGACATGCACTTTGTTGTGGAGCAAATTGTGCCAATTGGGGAAAAATAACCCTGCCTGGCTCCTGCAGCCAGGAGGAGCAAGAGCCTAGGGCAGCTGAGAGTCTATGGGACCTCGCATGATCAGGTGGAGCAGGGCAGGCCCTACAAGGAGAGGCTACAGGACCTGAACCTGTTCAGCCTCCACAAGAGAAGGCTGAGGGGGGGGGATCTAGTGTTATCCCCAGCAGTATAAAAAGCTGCCCTGTCCTAGCCCCACCAGTACAAAAATCTGCCCTGGCCAGCAATTCAGCGTTACTTGACCTCAGGAACTTGTGGGGCCCAGGCAATTGGTATATGGGGACACTAGCCCCTTCTGTCAGCTGGATTGCTGAAGCAGCGACTCAAATGAGGGGGCTGTGGGAGCTTGAGGAGGCTGCAGGTGCTCGACAACCTGGGCAACTGTGATCATCACCTGCTGGAATTCACTATCCAGCGCAAGGTGGCAAAGGCCTGCAGCAAGACAGCAGCCCTAGATTTCAGGAAGGCGGACTTCAATGAGCTAAGGAGAAGAGCTGGGGAAGCACTGAAGTCCCAGAGGGGAGGGGAGCCAGGTGTCCAAGGAGAGTGGTCACTCCTCAAGGAGACGATCCTCCAAGCCCAAAGGGAGGTAATCCCAACATGGATCAAAGGAACCAGGAGGGCACATAAGCCCCCATGGCTCACCAAAAGCATCCAGGAATGTCTCTTAGCTAAAAGAGAGGCATCCACCCAATGGAAAGGAGGGGACATCACCAGGAATGACTTTACTGGAGTTGCTTGGGAATGTAGGGGGACCATCAGGAAGGCCAAGGCAGAGATGGAACTGGGACTAGCTTCCTGGATTAAGGACAACAAGAAGTCCTTCTTTAAATACATAGGGGGTAAAAAGAAGGTTCCGGGTAATGTGGGGCCCCTGCAGGACACGTTAGGAAATTTGGTCGTCACACCAGATGACAAAGCCAACATGTTTAACGATTTCTTTGCCACCATCTTCCTAAGCAGGGACTGGAATAGCCACCCCCTGCTGGGCCTCCTTCATGCCCCAGGGGAGGCACACCTAGGCCAAGGGTTAGTGAGGAACTAGTAGGGAACTTCTGGAAGCATTGGACGTATTCAAGTCAGCTGGTTCAGATGATCTCCACCCTAGAGTACTAAAGGAATTGGCTGAGGTCATTGCAGGACCCCTCGCATAGCTTTATGAGCACACTTGGTGCTCTGGTGCATAGAGGACTGGAAGAGGGCCAACATAGTTCCTATCTTCAAAAAGGGGAAGAAGGAGGACGGGGGAAGCTATAGGACAGTTAGTATTACCTTGATCCTAGGCAAGCTGTTTGAGAAAATTATTCTGGCACACATCCACGAGGGGCCATCAGGGGATTTCATGCTTAGGGGCAACCAACATGGGTTCATCAGTGGCAGGTCCTGTCAGACCAACCTGTGGCCTTCTATGATCAAATTACCAAATCATTAGATACAAAGGTAGCAGTGGACATAGTCTCCCTGGACTTTCGTAAGGCCTTCAACACTGTCCCTCACCCTATTCTCATTAAGAAACTGGGGGACTGTGGTGTTGACACCCACACAAACAATTGGGTCGCCAACTGGCTGGAGGGCCGCACCCAGAGAGCGGTGGTGAATGAGTCATTTTCAACTGGGAGGGATGTGGGCAGTGGAGTTCCGCAGGGCTCGATCCTCAGGCCTGCACTGTTCAACATCTTCATCAGTGACTTGGACGAGGGGGTAAAAAGCAGCCTGTTCAAATTTGCTGATGACACAAAGATGTGGGGGGATGTGGGCATGCTGGAAGAGAGCAATACACTACAATCAGACCTAGACAGGTTACAAGGGTGGGCGGATGAGAATAGGATGGGATTTAACACCGACAAGTGCAAAGTGATGCACCTGGGGAGGAAGAACTGGCAACATACCTACAGCCTGGGGAACTCCCTTCTTGTCAGTACAGAGGCGGAAAAGGATCTTGGAGTCATAATTGATGCCAAGATGAACATGGGCTGGCAGTGTGGGGATGCAGTCAGGAAAGGCAACTGCACCTTGTAATGCATCCACAGATGCATCTTGAGCAGGTCCAAGGAGGTGATCCTCTCCCTCTATG
>NW_017728918.1:39945336-39983762 GCF_001723895.1 Crocodylus porosus
CTGGAACCAACTTCCAAGAGAAGTGGTGCTGGCTCTTACCCTGGGGGTCTTTAAGAGGAGGTTAGATGAACACCTTGCTGGGGTTGTTTGACCCCAATAATCTTTCCTGCCATGGCAGAGGGTCAGACTAGATAATCTAATAAGGTCCCTTCGACCCTAGAAACTATGAAACTATGAAATTCACTTTTTAAAAAATCTGAAAATCCACATTCTTGTTTGTTCCACAATTAGAACAAAAGAGAGAGAGAAAGGGGGACTGATCAGATAGGCAATGCTTTATTACTATATTTACGATGTTAAAGAAATTTGGAAGCCTACTAGTGTCTCTAGCATTATAATAAAGTAAATCTTAAATATCTATGTTTTAATGTTTGCTTTGGGTTTCCTTATTACATGGTGGGTGTGTGATGGAGTGGTGTGGTGTCTGCAGGAGGGGGTGAGAACGAGGGTGGGGGAATGTGGGTGCGAGTGGGTCACTGTGTGGGTAGGTGTGGGGAGACTGTGGAAGGGGCGCTGATTAGGAGGGGTGGGACCCTGCATGAATGCCACATGCCCCCAGTGACTGGTACTGCCAGTGAGTATGAGGCGGTTGGGAGAACCAGCAGGGGAACTAACTGGGTATGCGAGGAACAAATAGGGAGTGCGTGGAGTGAGCCAGGACCTAGGGGAATGAACTGGAAGTGGGGAGAATAAATGGGGGTGGAGAAACAATGGGGAGTTGAGGATGGGCCGCTTCCCCCTCCTCCAACCCCTCAACTCCATGCTTACCTTGCAAAAGTCAGGTCCAGGTCCCAGGAGCTTGCACCACTGCATGCCCAGCACAGGCAGGCAACATGCTTCAGGACTGGGGAAAGGACCAATCACAGAGATGCTCTGGCACTCTGCTAGAGTGTCTTTGGAGGACTGAGCCTCTGGCTGCGTCACGGCATGGTCTGGGACTGTGCCCTGACCCGTTTTTTTCTCCCAGGTTTTTGTTTGATATCCAGGGGGTCTAGTTTTGCTCCCCTGCTGCAAATTTGCAGCAGGACACACACACACACACTTTTGTTCTCGCATGTGCCTCTTACAGTGTCTCAAAGGGGTTTGGGATGCTGCAAAAGGGACATGCAGGCTAATCTGGATGAGCACTGGGAGGACAATGTAGCAGTGCATGGGCATTTCAGGAAGGTTTTGTAGAGTGTTGGGGACAACTTCTTAGTGCAAGTGCTGAAGAGACCAACTAGGAGCTGTGCTCTTCTTGACCTGCTGCTCAGAAATGGGGAAGAATTGGTGAGAGATGTAGAAGTGGATGGCAGCCGCAACTATGTAATGATTGAGACAAGGATCCTGAAGAAAGGAAGGATGGAGAGCAGCAGATTAAGGACTCTGGACTTCAGAAAAGCACATTGACTCACTCAGGGAACTCATGGGCAGGATTTCCTGGGAACAGAGTCTGAAGGAGAAAGGAATCCAGGAAAGCTGGCTGTACTTTAAAGAAACCTTAGTGAGGGCACAGGAAGACTAGCAAGTATGGTAGAAGAACAGCTTGGCTTAGCAGGGAACCCTTCTGCTAAAACAAAAAAGGAAGTTTACAAGGATTTGAAACTTGGACAAACAACTAGGGAGGGGTATAAGGATGAAGATCTCAAGGCATTTTTCACCTCATTTTTTAAAGCCAAGTCACATCCCAGACTACTGCACTTGGCAGCAGAGTTTGGGCAGGCCGTGAGCAGCCAACAGTTGCAAAACAACAGGTTAGGGATAGTTTTTTATCCTTTTCCCTTGCTTTTTTTCCTGCCCTTTTCCCTTGCTTTTTTCCCCTGCTGATTTATGGTGAGCCTGAACACTGAAAGAATTGGTTTTGCAGCTGATATATTGCTTACCTATGCCCAAGTTAGAGATCTGACTAGGCATAAGGCTTAAGATGCTAAAGTTAGCAGAAGTGTAATATTTATTTTAACTAACATCAGCAAAATGACATGCCTGTTTAACAAAATCACTGGACTTAGTGGAATGTAGGGCTTTAAATGGTTAATCATTTGTCTAATCAATTGACCATTTGTTTAGTTGTGGAATAGAGGAATTTAAACCAGACAGGGGAGGAAACCAATGGTGCATCGGCAGGGAAAGTGCAAAGATAGGTTTTAATCAGACGATGAGTAACCGCAAGTAACCGAAGGTAGTAGGGGTGATGACCTCACACAGGCGCAGAGTGAAATTATCATGGTAATGAGCCATGGAAATGAAGGCAGGGCTGGAGGCATGGGTATAATGGGAGGAGGTTGGGAGAGGAGACTGGGCATGCATTAATGCTAATGAGTGTAGGCTGGTAGGTGTAAATGTATGAATGCACTGATGTTCTGGGCTGCTCTCCAACTGGGTGGGGATCCGCCTAAAGTTGCCTCCACTTCAATAAAGTTGTTGAATGCAGTATGTGCTTGTGTTTTCTCCATGAGTGGCCATGCTAGTGATCTGGGCAATTGATTCATCACTCCCTAGTCATTGGGCCTCACGTGGACTTGAAGTTTAACATCTTGGGGTAGTCGGCAGGATCAATACACATTTGGAGAGACCGATCATGTTGTCCTACCAGGGTAAGGTCTAGGAGGAATTCCTAGATTCTCTGGGACTTTCCTCAGCTATCGTTACCCAATCCATCTCCCTTTTCCCAGTAGCATGGCAATGGGTACAGAGCCTTTTTGTCTGTTGCTTTGGGGTCAAGGTGACATGCGTGAGTTTGTGGAGTCTTGGGTGAATCAGAACGGGAGTCCATTGCAGGGGCCCCTGGAGTGTCCATCTAACTCATCTTGGGTGTTGGTCTGAGGTTGGGCTGAGGGTATTTTAAAGGAAAAACTGTGGAAGCAAGCCTTCCATAAAGCTGCTGCCCTCCAGGCATTGTCCTGGGGTGTTCAATCTCTATGGCAAGAGTGCTATAGGATAGGGAAACTTTTTGTCAGGAGAAAGATGATCTTATTTGTCAACTTAAGGATGTAATTGCCCAGCAGCAACAAGTTGCCCATGGATCGGTGCTGCTGTTGAGATAAAGGAAAGGGATTGGGAGGATTTGCATAGTGCCAGGAGGGAAACTGAGTCTCTCAAATCTCTTATTGATAAGTTGTATCAGGAGTGTGAAACTGCGGAAAGCAGCCGATTCTTGGGGTGTCGCCCTTTCGAGTGGTAAAGTGCTGCCAGCAGTAACTCCTTCTGCACCCCTTCCTTATCCTGTTTTGATCCCTAAAACCCCACCTTCCTGTCCTCCCAGTGAATCTCCTGACTGTTCAACAGAAGTGCTCCCTGTTGAATGAGTCATAACTTGTGTTCCCCACTCCCTCTGGAGAGGAGGCTCTGCTGGTCCCCAAGAGACTCCCTGCTGACCAAAGATTACTCCACAGGACTGATGTACAGATGCCAGAGGGAACCACCAAAATGCAGCAGGTTAGAATCTTCTCACCCTCCCCTCAGGAGAAAGAGGCACTGAAAGCCCAATTAGGTCTTATGCCTTTGGGGTGGAATAACTGGACTCACTGGTTGGCAGTGGCAGACAAAGGTCTCAGTTTGTTGTCTGAGAATGAATTGATTGATGTTTTGCTAGTATTGGCTAAAGGAGTTAGCCCTGCTATGTTGGGAGATGGTGAGTGGCAGGTTCAAATGTCAATGATCACCTGCACCCTTTTTTGGTATTTATACCCTAAAACAGGGCATTGGACAAATGCAGCCACTTCCAGGGGAACATTCCCATGCTGTCATTAAGAGAGTACAAGCATGGGGCCGAGTCTGGGAAGATCCTTTGCCAGCACAATGCTCTCCACCACCTGGTGCTGGAGCCAATCAGGCTACCCGCCTTTTTGCTGCCTGGTGCAGCTGGTTCCTCCTGAAGTACTCCTGATGTTAGAAATGCAGTCAGGAGCATTGCGGGTGGACAATCTGCATTGCTATCTTGGAAAGGCAGAGGCTTGGTAGTGATTGCAGAAGACAGGCCAAAGCAGGCAGGTTCAGGGAGAAGCTGAGTCTAGACAACAGTTGAAATATCTAGAGCAGATGATGGAAAGCTTGGCTGCCAGATTTGCAGGTTCTCTAGCTAAGGGATCTTCTGATCACTCCCAGCACTGAAACAATGTGCAGGGAGGGGATCAAATCAAGAAAGGTCCTCGGCCATGCCTCCCTGGGGACTGGGATTGTCCCCAAGGGGTGTGCACAGCTCTGAATTTTGCATGCCAAGAAACTGTTTCAAGTGTGGCACTCCCCAGCCTGCCCCATGGGTGCTTACCCTCACTTCTAAACCTAAACTCCTATCCCCATCCATTTTAGACTGAGGCTGCACCCCCAATGGTCTCAGCCACTGTTTCCCATTTCAGTTTAACCAGGATGAGAGACTACAGGTCGAAGGATGGGTAGAAGGAGGGGCGCCTGAAGTTTTTCTATTAGATACCAGATCCATGCTAATTTTAGTAAGGTTATTTCACCCAAATATCAGGAAACAAAGTTGGCAGGTGTCACGTTTGGTATCGATGAACAACTTGTGACAATGGGTGCAAAGATTTCAGTTGGACTGGATGTGCCATGCCTCCTTTAATATTATTGGAATGTCCTTTTTAAAACATTGTTGTATTGACCTGGCTAATCAATGTGTCTGGGTGGACAAAAACCCAGCTCAAGAACTCATGGAACTGGCTTGCCACTCCATCAAAACTTCAAAACCCGCATTGATCCTCATTGGTTGTCTACTGGTTGGGAAGAATTGGTAAAGTTGCATAAGCATGAGTCCAATCAGTCTGAAGAAAATGACAATTTTGTTTTGCAGAATTTGCAGAAAGATGGTCATGATGAAACGGACAGTGACAACATTGGGCTTAAGTGTCTGCTGGATCATCAGTTGAAACCTTCCACCAAATGATGGGTATGTTTGATTTGCATTTTTTTCCAAATTCTTTTTTTGCAGGTGATGACACCAATCACCCAGAGTATGATATTGGAGAGCCCTTTTATCCCAATGGCCTTGAACAGCGTAAATTGACAACTGAGCTGCCTGTGGCCTCCCTTTCAAGTAGTTGCAATTAATGGCTGTTCAGGCTAATTCCCCCTCTAACAAGTGGTTTTTGGGGTCTTATGGATGTCACCTCATGGATTCTAATGCTAAATTCCTAGATTCCACTAGACACTATGTAACAACAGATCAAATTGCAAATTGGCCCTGGTGGAAAAGGCAAATTATCCCTTGGTGGCAGGGAGGTACTTGTAATGGAAATGGTGGATGGGGATATTATTGGGAATTCATTCCCTACACACAGGATGTCTGTTATGGAGATGCAACGCGATGCTCTGGAGTTTTGCCATTGGCACCCGAGGATTCCCTTCAACCAAAACCAACAGTTAGTAAAGCCATACCTCCCAAGTTAACAACAGTGCCATTTCTTGAAAAGTCAACCACTGAGAGGCCTATTGTCCCCCACCCTCAAAATGAATTAAGGAAAAGCTGGTGTGCCACATACCTCTATCAGCAAAGAGGTATAATAAGATGGGAGCAGCAAATGACTTGGCATGCTAATGGCACTGCTATGAAGTCAGAATGGAGTTCTCCAATCTTGAAATGGAACATTAGTTGGCTGGCTGATGAAAAATGGGTTGTAGTGAGTCTGGGTTTCTGTTACGTAGCTAACAAATCTTCTAACATCCAAAGCTGTCACACAGTATTGCATAGCACCAACCACAGAGAAACATAGGGTGGATCCCATTGGGTTTGTGACAATGCCATCACCCTCACCGGCAGTATTACATGTTCAGTACTCACCCCATTGTCCTCTATCCCTCAGCCTGATGGGCACCTGAATTGGGAATGCCACTTGCCTTGGTGGACTAGTAGCATGGAAAGGCCAGTATTGCTCAACACCTCTATTCTTCACATGAGAATCACAATTGCTCCAGATGAATGGTTCACAAAGCATTATTTCCAGAATTGTAGTATAGGATCTCAAACTCAAATTAGCCTTCTTAAATGGGCCATACCAGAAGTATTCCCAGCCTCTTCAGCTAAGAAAAAGAGAGGTGTCATTGACACTTTTTGGGATGGAGCAAACTCAGTGATGGAATTCCTATAAGGGAGCTGATAATGCTGCTACTTTAGACAGAATGGAACATGGCATTGCCTACATAGATCAGGGCGGGAGAGCTGGGTATTGATGAATGCTATTCAATGAACCTCCTATGCAAGGGCAAGTGTAACCCGTGTCTGCTGCAGGTTACCTATATGGAATTCAAAGATCTGACCTTGAATGAAGCATGTGACAGCGCACAACAGGCTTTGAGTGCTCAGTTGGTCGGTGCTGTTAAAGACATCAAAGAGAATTTTGGCCGAAAGATTTGGACAACAGTAGCCTCGCTATCACCTTGAAGTCTGTGTGGTAGTTCCGATGCTATTGGACATTGAATTGGGAAGGACATCAAAGGGACCTTTGTTATTTCACAGCCACTGGACCAGCAGGCAGACTTTGGACTAAGGGCCAATGATAGTCTCAAGTTGCAGCATGGGAAATTTAGATTACATATTAGAAAAAAAAAATTCTTACCAGGAGGGTAGTATAGCCCTGGAGCAGGCTACCCAGAGAGGTTGTGGAATGTCCAACCTTGGATATTTTAAGACCTGGCTAAGCAAAGCCTGGCTGGAATGATATAGCTGGAGATGCTCCTGCTTTGAGCAGGGGATTGGATTAGATGATCTCCTGAGGTCCTTTCCAACACTCATTTTCTATGATTCCCTAATTATCTACCCACAAAGGTTTGCACTGGGGTGAACAGAGTATCATTCTTCCAAATTGTGCCCTCAAATATGGCAGACGATCAGAATATATTCCAAAGTGAGATGCTTTTGTGGTTTTTCCAATTTATATAAAATAATTAAATATGCTTTGGAGCTAGGACTTTCTGGCCCTAATTATCAGACTATAGCTTTCTCTTACTTATTCTCTGGAAAATGTATTAAGTACATGTTTTATACATATGGAACAACGTTATCAAAAGAAGTTTGAAAGTGTTTTTTGGGTTTGATTTTATTTGTTCTTTATTTTTAAAACAGCTATAAAAAGAGCTCTAGCACGACCTCTTTTAAAAATAAAACTCTCATTACAGAACACAATGTGGCATCTTGGTGGCAGTTTTCAGACATTGTTACCTTGTCTGCTTCCCTCAATGTGATCTGATAAACCCATTTTACAAATGAGGAACAGATAGCTATAGTAACTTTCCCATCTTTACACAGGAAATATGTGGAAGATTCAGAAAATGGACCTATATGGATTCAATCCTGAATCCAAAGACAGCATATAAAAAACAAAAATATCTTTCCCCCTTAATGTGGGCAAGTTCCTTTATTTTGGTTAATGTATGTAGTGCAAAATAATCCCCAAGTAGTTAGTTTTAGTTTCTCAAAATTTTTAAATACCAAGGGTAAAATGTCCCTCATTTGAGGCAGTGGACAGAAGAGAAATGGGCATATATATTTTTCCACACTAAGACACATAAATGGCACACAGCTTTGAGGCATCTAAGTCAACAAAAGGAATCCAATTTTGCATTCTATTTATTTATTTTTTTGATTTGCATACTGCCCTCCACAACAAAGACTCAGGGAAACTTACAGAAGAACAAACAAAGAAGAAAGCAAAAGAAGTCTATGATCCATTTTTCAGATTCAGATCTGGTCATCATCAGTCATGCTTTCATAACTAGAGTATAAACATAGAACAGAATCCCCAAACATATCTCAACCTAGGTCTGCTTGCTGGACTAAATAGGAAGGTTTTACAGCACTACCTAAGGAGGTTTTACTTAGGCTGTGGCAGGCCTCAAGAGGAAGGGAGTTCCAGAGCTGAAATTTGATTAAAGAGAACAAATTTCCATGTGTTTTCACCAAGCAGATGTAGTGCATTGATGATGGTATTCAAGAATGTTACTCTTAGCTGACATTCATGATTGTGATGTAACAGGCAGTCCCTTTGGTACATAGGGCCCAGATTGTATAGGGTTTAAAAGGTCAAAACCAGCATCTTAAAGTTTACCTGAAAAGCTATTTGGACTCAGTGAAGACTCTGGAACACTCAGCATATGTATTCCTGGTAACCCATCACTGTCGGAAGGTAGAACAATGTGTTCCGCATCAGCTGCAGCTTTTGGATGGTCTTCAAGGGCAGGTCACTTGGGGCATATTGTAATAGTCTAGTCTTGAAGTTACAAAGGTATGGATGATGGTGGCCAGCTATGAATTTGAAAGAAGGGTCGTAGCTTTCTCACCAGGAACATCCCAGGTTGCAAACCTAATTTTCCCCAAGACAATAATTCTGGGTGTCAACACCACCTTGAAGACCAGCTTGGTTAATTCAGTCTGGGAACCTATTGTGAAGCATGGTGATCAGTCCATGAATAGTATACTAAATTCATCCTTCACCTAAAGCATGGAATAGACACAGTCCATGTTGCACAGCTTAGTAATGGATACCTTCTGTTCACCAAACTTTTATTGAAGAATACCACCACTCTATCTCCTTTCCCCAGTCTTAAACCCTAGGCTGAATCTGCAATAAATATCCAGCCGGAACTATCTAGACAAAGATCAGCCCAGAGGCCTCAGTGATACATGCAAAGACACATAACAGCCCAATGACTAAACTTTACTTATTATACATGTTCGGAAGAGATTTAGCCCTACTCTCAAGGCACCTAAGTCCATTTATTCTGTTATGATTACACAAAATCTCCAAAATTACAATCTGCAAAAGCAATGATTAGTAATTGTTTGACACTGGTGTGTGTTGAGAGTGTCAATGTCCATCTCACCTTCTGTCTGGTCTAGTGGTTAAAGCACCTGTGCAGGCCAAAGAACACACGAGACCCAGGCTCTTCCTGAGGTGAGATAAACATTAATCTTCCACTTTATGGGACAGCAACCTAATCACCACACCGCAGGCAACCAGGACTGCAAACACTTTCCTATTGAGGCTAGGCTACTAGGCAGCTAAGCAGAAAAAGCATCCCGAATAAAAAAGGAAATAGGAAGGGAGACTGATTCTGCAACTCACAGAGGTGGATGCTGCCCTAGTTGTGGGGAGGAAAAGAAATAAGGACTTTCTTCCAATGTTGTTTGTACATTTGGTATTACATATATTGGGAAAACTCCTTTGAAAGCAAAGAACATGCTTCTTCAAACGGGGCTCCACCTCTTGGAAATTTCCTCCCTATGAGACTGGAACAGATACCAAGATTGCACTATTTGAAAAGCCTTTGAGTCACAGTTCTCATGGATAAGTACAGACAGTCAAAAAGTCTGAGGCTGAATTGATTCAGTCTTTACAGGTTAGTCTAAGATTGAATCAATAAGCAAATGAACACACATTCACTTTTGAGTCAGGAAATGCAGCCACTTCCTTCCATTGGCTCAAGCCAGAAGCCAGGGGACACCAGAACATGGCTCTCTGGCACAGAGCCAGCATGGGTTGTGTGTATACTTCCTCTTCCTGCTGCCCCTGAGGTCCCTGGGATTTGCAGTCCACAAACACAGCAGCAGGACTCTGCAAAGTTGCCCATCACTTCATCTTCCTGCTTCTAGGTCCCTCTGGGATATATAGTCCACAGTCACAGCCAGCAGTAAGCAAGTCATCAGGGCAGGACTGCTCTGTACTTGGGGAAATGGAAATTTAACCTCTTTCCCTGGCCCTAGACCCCAGCCATGGTTTGCCTTGCAGGGGGCAGTGGGCCAGCCCTCACTGCTCCAGCTAGGAAGCAGAGGAGCAGGGCCAGCCCTGCTCTCTGGAGTAGACAGCACAGTACTGTCCAGGGCTCTAACACATGCTGGGATGCTTAGGGACTCTGATTTAACTTAAACCAAGAAGGGGTTTAGGACAGAAGTTCCATAAACTGGTTTGATCTTAATCAGCCAAGTCTACTCAAACTGGTCAAACTGGTTTGACTTCAATCAGTTAAGCCTACATTCAACCAGGTTTATCTTAAACCAGTTCTTCCCATTCTGAAACTGGTTTTGTGTGCACTGAACTTCTGTTCTGTTACAGGTTTAAATCCATTTCTGATCACTTAAACCGGTTTATGTGTAACTTCTGTCCCTATCCCATTACAATAAGTTTTTTTTTTTTTGGCAAGAGAAGCCTCTTGGAAGATATCATCCATAATCCTTAACAGGAAACAGTGCTTGGAGAAAGAAAAAGAAAGCCTGGCACAGTTGTAGGAGTAAAACACAAAGTCTCAGATTTTCCCTTTTAAAATAAGAAAGCCCATTAGTGTACACTATTCATCCTTCTCACTTGTTCACCTATTTTGTGGGACAAAAGCTACTTCTCTCTTTTGTCAATTGCTCCTGAAATCACACTTCCCTTGTGTCACCTTTTGACACACAGGAGAAGCAGGCATACGAATGATTGCCTATCTATTTTTTCAGCTTACCCTATCTACTTCAGACCAACCCTTCTACTTACACTGGTGCAACTCTGTTGGGCTAGACCTTACCTCTGTTATTAAAATGAAATCTAAAATACTATAGCTTGAAATGGAATAAATTCAATGTGAAAATGCTTTTGGTAGAAGTGCTTGCATTGAATTAATTGATTTAACTTATTTAGCTAGTTACATTTCTTAAAAGCGAGAAACAATTCACTTCGCATATTTTATGTAAAACATAATGGTACATTTTAAGGTAGTAGGTGCATTCTACCTGTAATACATTTTTATGGCATTTGGATATATGAATATTTATGGATCAACCAAAAGAGTAAATTATGTGAAATGGGAGAAAAAAAGATAATTTAAGACAAAGATCATTTAGAACAACAACAACAAAAGATAATTTGGAGCATCTTTACAAATGCTCTATGGTGGTGAAAGTGGTTTTTAGGGCATCTTTACAAATACTCTCGGAAGCCACTCTAATTAAAGTGCCTGCAGCATCTTCTGTATTCAACATCTGTCGCAGAGCACTCAGGTGCCCTGCACCTGAAAGTGGATACAGCTCAGGAGAGACCCCTAGTGGCAGGAAGGGGGAGGCTCAGCTGCCAGTCACCAGGGCTGCACAGGTGCTGGTTGCTGAGGCAACCAGTAAAACCAGCTTACAGGAAGGGGCAGGGCTTAGCACTTCTTAAATCCAGGTGAAAGGCCAGGACAGTAGTTCCTCTCCAGTGGCCATGGGAGTAGGAACTCAGTTAGGACAGGCAAAGGGGAGAACTCTGGTGGTGTGAACATCCCCTGGTTACTGCTGGGGTTGGGGAGCCCTCCCTCCTTTTCTCCCTCACTCTCTAGTAGAGAGTGAATCTGTTTTGACCGGACGGTCTAATTTTATGTTGTAGCCCAGGGGCTTTGTGTTTTTATGTTCACTTTTTTGACTGGAGGACTGGGTGAGGCTATTAGGGGTTGGAGGAGGCCTCATAAGGACTCCTCAGTAGCATGGGTGTTCCTGGTGCCAGAGAGGGTGCAGCATTTGCAGGGTGTATTGGCACCAGCCCCAGAGCAAGAGGGGGGCTGCGAGGAGCCCCAGAGTGAGAGGGGGGCAGCGGGGAGCCCCAGAGCGAGAGGGGGAATGAGGAGCCCCAGAAGTAAAGAGGAGGTCCAAGACATAACAGGGCCCAGTTCAAACCATGTCAACACCATCTGCAAGGCTTGAGCTGCGGTGTAGAGGAGGAAAAGGAGCCAGAGGTAGCACCCCCTGTCACCAGGACATGAAAAATGGGCAGCCTGCAAGTAAGATCAAGGCGTGGCAGGAAAGTAGGCCCATTACAGGAGGGCGGAGCCACTCCCGGAAAGGCTCTGATATTGATACTCCTGTCACAGCATCCCATGCTTCAGAATGGTGTCAGGCGTGCTTTAACTAAACTCATTCAACAAGCTTTAGTTGAAGTGCCCCCAACACCATTTTGAAACACAGATATGCTGAATATATGTTATGCTGAGTCTGCTGGAATGTGCTAATTAGCACAAGCATGCTCCAGCAGACTTGATTAAGTAGCATGCATAGGAGCAGGCATTGGGCATATGTATAGGTGTCATTATATTTTAAATGATGAAAAAAGTGAGGAACCCAACAGTCACTTCCAGAGCATGCTGTCAACATATTTAGTGTAAATAAAGGGTAATGTGGTATGACTGACATTCAATTTGACTGACAGAGGATGATTTGGGAGGTCTTAAGGCTTAGATGTATGAGTAAGTTGATATTTCAATGCTGATTAATAACAAAATCTTTGTTTTTCATTCTTTGATACCATTCTTCGATACCTTTTCTTTAAAACAATGGATATATTTCAAGAAGCATCTATCATTGTATTTGTCATGTACTAGACTCTAGCTTATTACTTATATCAGATGTTAGTAGTAGACCACTCAGAGTGATTACATGGCTGGCTAAGAACTTTGTACTGGTTACAGTGGTAATATGAGTTTTATGAATAGTCCAATTAGAGGGAATATTATTTATTCTTTGGAAAATGCTGATTTCAACTTATTTGAAATAATGTCAAGACTGTCAACACAATCCTTTATTCCCTGGCTTTTCTCTTTATTGATTCCCTCCACAGGTAAAAGAAGTATTAGTTCAGACCTTGTCCCTTCCTAATTGGTTTGCAAGGAAATACATGTTTCTCTCAGGCTGTGTCCCTAACTAACTTCCAAATAAAGGTTCAGCATCCAAAGGAACAGTTAACAGACTCTTTCATTAAAAAATAGGAAATTATAAGTCCGCTGGGAGATGTTAAATTTATTTCTTGATTAATGTACTAATTTGCCGTTCAGTTGTATCATGTTATACACACAGGGAGATAGTTTTTGGCCAAGCATTCTTGGATGAATTTCTCTTTCCTGCAAAGTAACTCTCTGTGAGGACTCTCATGCTGAACTCTGCTGCCTCAGAGTGCCTCAACAGATGTCATGAATCACTGCCCCTCTTCCCTTTCCCCAAGCACCTTTAAGCCTGCTTCTTTTTGGGCAAGTGTAGATGAAACAGGGGCCCTAAATTGAAGTGGTGAGTTTTAAAAACACCACTTCAATTTAGAACTGATAAAACCCATGCGCCGTTCACACACCCCACTGACTTACCTGCCTCTCCGGCAGGGGAGAGGAGGGCAAGCTGCCAGCAGGCACAGCAGTCCCTGGGCTGAGGTGGGAGGGGCTGGTGCTTCCCTCTATGGCAACAGCACCCCCCCAGGCAGCTGGCTTGGGTAGTTCCAGGGGGCATCACAGCCATGGGGGAAAGCACCAGGTCCCTGCACAGCTCAGAGCTAATGCAGACAGGCAGGATCGGGGGGCGGGAATCAGGCAATCAGTCTCACTGTTTTTCTTGAGCAAAGCCTGCTTTCCTGTACTGCTACCAGGCTGCCTACAGGGGTTGCTGTAGAGCTGTGGAGCTGCACGGGGCCCAGTGCTTCACTCCATGGCTGTAGGGGCAGCAAACTAAAACTCCTTAAAGGAGTTTAGTTTGCTGTGCCCCAATTCAAGGTGCATTACACCGTCAAATTTCCTACAGCAGCTGGAATTAATGTGCAATGCACTGCTGCCTTTTGAAACACCAACACTATTAAAACAGTGCAAAAAAATTAGTCCACTTTAAAGTGTCATGCACACACACCTCTCATTTTGTCTACACACAGCCTTAGGAAGCATTTAGCACCTCTTCCCCATGACAGCCAGAAAGGAAACAAGCATGTAGTATAGAATGCTTTAGTTGTACAGAAATCTGAGAAGGGGGAAGGAAATTTGTCTGGAAAGCTGCTAATGGGACAAGATGGTGGAAGAGGAAAATCACATACACAAAATCTCCTCATAAATGTGTTCCAGGAAGATCCAAGAATCATCATTCCTTCCCCCCACCAAGAAACTATGTATAGGGGGTACACACAGGTGCACGTGCACCCCCTGAGCATGGAGGTTTACCCCCTACAAAAAGGCGTGCAGTCACCATTTACCACTGCACCTTCAATGCCACCAGTGGCATTTGCAGGTGGTCCATGATCCCCACTGGATGCCGCTGATGCTGACACTGCTGGTGGCATCTGCAGGAGCTCCCCACTTATCACCACCATGCTCCCACCACCACTGTGCTACTCCAGCAGCTGGGGGCACACATCATTCATATTCCCACCCCCTTCACATGGGTCTCCCCTGCTCTGGGCAACACATTACTGGTCTACACATTACTGAGACGTACACAGAAAACGGTGTCACTCAAAGTTGCTTTAGGCCTTTTTAGAGGCTGTAAAAATAAAACTATGGGGGAGGTAAACAGAAAATTCAAATAAAGTCAGCTTTTCAATGTTTACAAGATAAAAATAATTAACAGATTTGATACAAAAAGTGTGATTTTTATATATTTTTTTACTTTAAATACAGAGTGTATTGTTTTTTCCTACGTTTAAGGGTTCTTTGCTTACTTTGGTCTATCAACTTCACTACTTTTAATTAAATTAAAGAATTTCTCAGCAGTGGACTGAAAGATTGTGTCCTCATAGTGTAATAGACATTAGAATCTGAAGGATATTCTCCACCTCATTTTATGTATTATAACACACAGTGCTCAGTGGAAATTATTTGGTATATTTTGAATAACCTGTGTTAAAATCTCCATTGTCAAGCAGTATATTCCCTATGGCCTAAAACTTCATTTCTGAATCTACAAAAATTGAAACTGTTTTACAGCATTCAAAATAGAGTTGCTTATAATTTTTATTCAAAATCTATTATCTGTAGGTCACCACCACACTTGCTGGCCCTTTCTACTAGGTCTAGATCTAGATAGATAGATTGATTGATTGATCGAGGTGGATATATCTATCTATAGATGTGCGCGCGCACACACACACACACGCATGCAAGCATGCATGCGTACACACAGTTCCTACCTGAAATCAGAGCCTGCCCTTTTTCCATTCTCAGGAATTCCAGGATCAGGACACATGTCAGAAGCAACTGCATCCCCACCTTGACTTACTGAAACAAAAAGAAAGAAAAAAAAATGATGAGCAACAGTTAATTGTAAAATGAAATAAATGATTCTTCAAGCCAGCCACAATTCAAGCCAGCCATAAATCTCATGATGGTAGTATAAAGAAAGTTGGTAAACTGTTGCCTTATGTATATATTTGTTTGCTAGAGAGTGATGTCTTCTTTCACTGTTGTGGTTACATGAACAAATCATTTTATTTACATGGGAAAGCAAGAGACGGAGTCTTCTAATACAACTCTTACTCTCTGTTTACCATTACCATCCATGTCTCATCACTAGCAAAGAAAAATAACTTTTGTGGAAGCCCTAGTGGGAATATTCCCAACAGATCACTCTGAGAATATACAAGTCAGTTACTAGTTTTTGCCTTAGATGAAGTATATGGTGAGGCACTATTGGAATTAGTAGGCCTGTGTGAATAGGGAAGTATTCAATTGAAATTTGGATTCACCCTATTTGGAGGACAGGGATTCAAATAAGAGATTCAGATCACTGTCCTGAATCAATTTGGCCAAATAAGCTTTGGAAGATGATTCGGAGAGATTCAGTGATTTGGCCATGGACTACAATGGGGAATCACTGAAATACCTACAACTTTGTCCTTTTTGGCAGATTTGGAATAAAACAGCAAGGATAGTAGCCCCTTTTGAAGGCACAAAGCCTGCCAAGTTTCGAGGAGATAGGTGCACGGGTTTCTGGGAAACTGCACCTCAAATTGTTCAAAGCAAAATTCATGACATGCGTGACTTTGTGTACGTGTTTAGGTGCAGTAAGGTGAAAACATCAGGCATGGTAGCCCCTTCTGAGTCCATAAAGCCTGCCAGGTTTCAAGGAGCTAGGTGTAGGGGTTTCTGTAAAATTGCACCTCAAGCTTCTGAAAGCAAAACTCATGACGTGTGACTTTGTATGTGGTTAAGGATGGTAACAGCAGGGATGGTAACCTGTAACAGGGAGCCTTCTCAGTGCTGGTTAGATTTCCACCTGCCCTCCTATTTTTAGGCCAACCACCTGCCCTTTTTTTGCCCAGGCAGTAACAGCTCACAAAAGGGACAGACAGTCTTCAGACAGAGGCTTATATGCTATATGCTTCTACATCCCTTCCCCAGAGCACTGTGATTGGAAAGGGACTCAGGGAAAAATCACCATAACTGGCCAGCTACCTATGTCAGTGTTTCCACCCAATGTCTCACCCTCTTTTTAGTTTCTGTTCTTCTGCAAGGCTGCCTTCCAAATCGCCAAATCTCCATATCTTTTTATGATTTTTTTTCCAAATCAGTTCAGAGGTTCTGAATTTATTCAGAGGGCTTCTTGTCTCCCAACTTGATTTGGATTTGGTGATTTGGCCTCCATATTGGGCTGAATCTTCTCTGAATTGAATTGGTGACCGAAGCGTTGCGCACCCCTAAGAATTAGCCCCATCCAAAATAATGTCATGAATACAGAATTACTTGTATAAAAAATTATCTCATAACTATGTCTTGACCAACAAATATGTATAGACATTAGAAGACAATAGTATATCTATTTACATGGACTAAACTCAAGAATACAAGAAGATACCAAGGAGGTTTAAAGTCTTATCTTGATGCCTTCCCTCAAACTGGACAGAATAAAACTTGTGCCCCTTCCTAAGCCACATATTCAGATAAAGAGGGAAAAAAAACCTTTAGAATCATTATTTTTACAAAATACGTGCTCAACATTTACTTATAATGTGCAAAATATTTTATCTCTAGCCTGGCATGGGTCCATTCTTAGTTATTGATCCAGTATGCTTACTTAAACATAACATTGATCACAAATCTCAAAATACTGCATAAAAACAAGGACAAAAATCTATGTCCATTACAAAACTGTGCATATAAACACAAACTTATGCGTGGAATAAGATACTGATATAGTTATTTGTGTAAAAAGTCTCACTAATGAAAATAAGATTCTTTTGGTGAAGTCGGACTGTTCTATGTGAGACTATTTGGAGTAGTAAATGAGCAATGGTTTATGTTCTAGAAGTTCAAATTTGCTGATGGATGTCTTAACAGTTTGTAATAAGTTTGTGGCTTCTCATCTTCCACCAGGAAGCCAGATTCTAATGGAGTACTGGACAGGATGCTTGGCTTCCTGGTGGAAGATGAGAAGCCACAAACTTATTACAAACTGTTAAGACATCATTCAGCAAATATGAACTTCTAGAAACCCCTACACATATCTCCTTGAAACTTGGCAGGCTTTGTGGCCTTAGCAAGTGCTACCACCCCTGCAGTTTTCACCCCACTGTGGCTTAATACACACACACAACATGAGTTTTGCTTTCAGGATTTTAAGGCACAGTTTCCCAGTAATCCCTGTACCTTTCACCTTAAAACTTGGCAGACGTCATCCCCTCAGCAGTGGCTACCATCCCTGCAAGTTTCATCTAAATCAGCAAAAAAACCCAAAGGTATAGCTATTTCATTGATTCCCCATTATACCCTATAGCTGAATCTCCAAATTGCACAACCTTTTTCAAATCTTTGCTGAATCAATTCAGCTGAATCAATTCAGAAAAGTGATCTGGGTCTTCAAATTAAATCATATGAATCACAAATGCCTGAATCCAAATCCAAATCAAATAGTTGCCTAGTCACATAGGCCTAAAGCTTTCTTGCCTGGATTGCATGCCAGGCCAGCCTCTGGTTTCTTGCATATTCCTTCCATCCAGGACCAGGAGACACACCAACTGCAGGTACTTCCTCAGCCTGACAAAGTGTTTTTAAACCCAAAAGCTTCCTAAGATATATTTTTTCTATTTTATTTTTTTTCATAATAAACATATAAACATAAAAACACAAGATAAGCCACCACACACCATGAGTAACATATACCCAGCACAACATCTTTACTTCTTGCTGTCAATTCCTTTATAAAAAGAAAGGCTCTGTGGCAGTTCCGTCTGGCTACCTTTGATGCTGCTGGTGCTATTGGTGTTGAGCCAGCGAAGATGTTTTGACCTGCCATCGTTTACAGCGATAGACCAAATGAAGGCTGTAGGGGAGGAGGAGGCCTGAAGGGGGCACACAGCCATGTTGTGCAGAGGTCCCACCACCAAGAAAAGCACACTTGAACATACACAGTCCTACAACCATCCTTGTCATGAGTTTTGCCTGCCTGTGGCCAGAGATGCAGGGCTCCAGAACCTAGACTCCCCTTGCACCTATCTCCTTGACAGCTGGCAGGTTTTGTGGCCGCAGCAGGAGCTACCACCCCTGGAGTTTTCACCCCCATGCCTTAACTCACAGTGTCACCTATATCATGAGTTTTGCTTGTCAGCAGTGTGAGCTGCAGTTTCCCAGAAACCCCTGCACATATCTCCTTGAAACCTGGCAGGTTTTGTGGCCTCCATAAGAGCTACCACTGCTGCAGCTTTCACCCCACTGTGGCTTAAGACAAATGTGACATAAGTTTTGCTTGTCAGCAGCTTGAGGTGCAGTTTCCCAGAAACCCCTATGCCTATTGCCTTGAAACTTGGCAAGATTTATGGCCACATCACGTCCTAGCATCTCTGAAATTTTCACCATACTGAGGCTTAACATACACATGTGACATGAGTTTTGCTTTCAGGATTTGAGGTGCAGTTTCTCAGAAACCCTTGCACCTATCATCTTGAAGCTTGGCAAATCTCATGCCCTTAGCAGTGGCTACCACTTCTGCAAGTTTCATCTGAATCCACCAAACAACAACAAAGTTATAGATATTTCATTTATTCCCCATTATACCCTATGGCCAAATCTCCAAATTGCCAAATCTATTCTGAATTGATTTGAAAGCTCTGAATCAATTTGGAAAACCTAAAGCTTCTAGTGATTTGGTTTGGATTCATAGATTCAGCTTCCAACTTGGCTGAATCATCTCCAAATCCAAATCATAATCTGAAGTTTTGCACAGCCCTAATAAACCTTAATCTGTGCAATATGCTTGGATAAGAGAGAAACTTGTTTCATCCCCCTCAATCCACTACTAAATAGCCTGAACTATTCAGCTAGTGCTAGAACACAAGAAGGAGCACATTCATTAGTCATACATTTTTTCCTGGCTACATTTTCATGACTTACAAATATCTGTGCATCTGTAATGAGCACATATATGTACTTGTGTTGCTGCTTAGTTTGTGTGTAACCTAGGCCATGTGTAGATGAATTGAGGGGGGGTATGCATGACACTTTAAAGTGGGCTAAATACTTTTGCATTGCTTTAACGGTGTCAGCATTTACATGCTTCAGTGACGTATTGTGCATCAGTTCCAGCCACTGTAGGAAATTTTGGGATGTAATGCACCTTACATGACTTGGGACACAGCAAACTAAAACTCCTCTGGGGAGTTTTAGTTTGCTGTGCCTACAGCTGTGGAGCCAAGCACTGGGCTCCAAGCATCTCTGTGTCTCTGCAGGAAGCCCTGTATGCAGCCTGGCAACAGTTTGGGAAAATAGGCTCCAACCAAGAAAAATGGGAAGCCTGATTTTTCCCCCCGCCCCTGGAGCCTGCCTGGCTGCCTGAGCTGTGCAGGGGGCCAGTGCTTCTGTCCTCAGCTGTAGTGCCCCCAAGGACTACCTGAGCTGGATGCCAGCAAGTGGGTGCCGCCGGGGGGGGGGCGGTACTGCTGCTGCAGAGTGAAGCACCGGCCTCCTTGCAGCCCAGGTACCAGTCCACCTGCCGGCAGCTCACCCTCCCCTCCCTGCTGCTGGAGAGGCAGGTAAGTCAGCAGGCTGCTTGCATGACACAGGGGTTTAATCAGTCCTAAGTTGAAGCAGTGTTTTTCAAAACCCACTGCTTCAGTTTAGGGCCCCCGTTTCATCTACACATGCCCCACTGAACATGCTCAGACTGAACATATACACACATGCATAGTGCAAGGGTAACAGAATCACCATTTGTGCGTAAGTGTCAAAAACACCACTTACTTGCCAAAAGTGTTGCATTTAGGCATACAAATCATAATAGAATTCTGCCCAATGTGTGTGTGTGTGTGTGTGTGTATATATATATATTTGTATAAATGTTTATTTATGCATATGTAACTGTGATGTTTCACTATAAAAATCCAGATATTTTTGCACTGAAAATGTATAATCTAGAAATGAATATACATAGAAGGCAATAAAAATTACAAGTTGTAAATAAAATGATAATAATATTTATAAATAAAGTATAACTTACATACACAGCACAGGCTGCTTTAGCTCTTAGCCACCCTTCTCACCATACACATATATATATACCACTAGAGGTCTGATGCATATACTTTTCCCTTTTTTATTTTATTGTTCTGTCAAAGAAAAATACTGTATTTATTTGCAGACCACACTCACTCGCACTCCAAGATATCAGCTCTCCAAAACTGCAGTATATGTCTTAAGTGAGAAAGCTGATATTCTGCACCAGAACTCAAACCGGTAATGGCTTCCATATAATGGCTCCCTGTAATGGCTGCATCCTTCAGGTTCACAGTTAGTTTTAACTCTGTTATGGCTACTGCGAAGTAGAATTGTAGTTCTGAAGTTGCAGTTAGAGGCTAATGCTAAGGAGTCAGCTGCTAGGGCTGTGTGAAATATCACCAGGTGTTTCATTTTGAAGCTGTTTTGATGTGTTTTGAGTCAAAACAGTGAAATCAAAAGGAAACAAAAGCCTTGAAACAGCTTCAAGATGAAACAAGTGTACTCAAAAAGTTTCAAAAGTTTCAAAACATTTCAAGGTTCAAAGCCGAGCTTACTTGGCTTCAGCGTGGGTCCCAGCTGGCAGCGACAGCCTCCTGTCATCTGGCACCCAGATCTGGGGGCTACACCAACACTGTCTGGCATAGCCCTGCAGCACTTCTGGGAGTGTGGGCCCCTGGATCTGCATACAGGATGACAGCATGATGTTTCTGCCAGCTGGGGCCAGTGGCAGCAGCAGTCTTCCTGATGCATGGCTACACCCAGTGCCAGTCCCAGATGGAAGCAGAAGCCTCCTATCATCTGGCGGACAGATCAGGGAACTGTCCACATCCCCAGGAGGGCTGCAGGGCTGTGCCAGACTCCTCCAAGGGGTACAGGCCCCCAATCTGCATGCTGGATGACAGGAGGCTGCTGCTGCCACCTGGGACCAGCATTGGGCACCACCCACACCCAGCACCAGGAAGATTGGTGCTGACATTGCTCCCAGGCAGCAGCGGCAGCCTCCTGTCATCTGGTGCACAGATCCAGTGCCCTTCACCCCTGGAAGGAATCCAGCACAACCCTTCAGCCTCCCGGGGGTGAGGGCCCCCAGATCTGTGGGCCAAATAACAGGAGGCTGCCGCTGCCGGCAAATGACATGAGATTTGCTTGTCAACACCTTGAGGTGCAGTTTCCCAGAATCCCCTACACCTATCTCCTTGAAACTTGTCAGGCTGCATGACCTGAGAAGGGGCTACCATCCCTGCTCGCTTCATCTGAATCAGGGAAGAAATGTCAAAGATTTAAGCATTTTCATGATTCCCCATTATAGCCTATGGGTGAAACAGTGAAACAGTTTCAACGAAACAAAACAAACACTGCTTTCAAAATGAAACAAAACTCAAAATGAAATACTGTCCCATTGAAATGGTGAAACACAAGTAAAAAAGAAATGGTGCTTTTTCGCACAGCCCTATCAGCTACAGCCCTCCTGCCTGGGGCCAGCATTTGGCCATACTGAGTCTATGCTGTGGCAGTTAATCTTTTTTCCTTCATTCTTCCTTCCCAAAACAAGATGCATGGAAACCTATGGTAAGCAAGTAAATATGATCTGTCCATCAAAAGTTTATTCTGCATACCCTTTCTGTCATTTTGAGGCACCTTTGGCATGCTTTTAAGGATTTGGGTTGTATTATCATCCTGAAAAAATAAAATGTGCTTTGTGGAATGCTTTAGCAGCAGAGAATAAATTAGACAGGCTTGAGTGGATTACAGATGACAGACGATAGTGTTACAATTGAGAGGTGATAGGAGATTAGATATAAAATACAGTTGATTTTCTCAAGCAATGATAAGATTTTGAATGGAATGAGGTGCATAGCAGAAGCACTGTGACAAACAGGTTACATACAATCAAAGGAGAAGAGGTACAAATCTGATCAGCATGTTTCAGCAGCATCACAGGCAATTAATTTATCTGTAAGTTAAAGCTTTACCAAAAGAGAAATATTCATAGAAATCAATTCATTTTTAAAAAGGCATTGTAATGCTGCAAAATATACAACCAGGTAAAAAGATCTTGCAAGTACAAAATTGCTTGCCCTATGGATAGCTTCCCTCCTAAAATTGAAAAAAAAATTGCAATGATTATGGTACATTTCAACATAGGACTCTTCTCCCTTTTCATCTAAGATACATGATGGTTTTAAAGATGTAGACAACAGCAACAACCACCAGCATATCACAGTTCAAAAATATCCATCTATTTTTTTATTTGTCTTTGATACCATGTTGTCTATTTAAAAAAAAAAATGCCTTTTTTTTCAAAATCATTAGGTAAAAGACTATATGACAGTGTGAGGATGTATTTCCAGGTATAGTTAAAATTAATATTTTATTTGTTAATGGTAACATTTTATCTAAAATAACTCTTTCCTCGCACCTTGTGATGTACAGTTTTGGTTCATTAGACTTATGATATTTCCATACCATTGCACATATTATGAACAGTATCTAAAAACACAAAATATGTATGTGTTTTTAGCTTCTCTCATTCCCTGGAGTCTCAGACCAGCAGAGACTTCTTATACCTAACAAAGGGTGACTGCACCTGAAAGCTTGCTAAGAACCAGTTTAAACATAGAGGATAGCCTAGGTGATAGTGACCATGAAATCATTACATTCACAGTCCAATGCAAGACCAACAAAACAAATACCAAGCTCGAAGTCTTGTATTTCAAAAAGGCGAATTTTAATAAGCTTAGGTCACTAGTAGAGAATGCCCTGAGAGACTTAGGACCACAAGTAAATGGAGCACAAGAAGAATGGTTGGCACAATCCTTAAGGCTCAGAGAAAATCCATTTCCTTATGAAGAAAAAGTAGCAGAAGGGTCAAAACCCCCTCTTGGCTTAGCAGGAAGTTGCATCCCTCCTACAGAAAAAGAAAGAGACGTACAAACAATGGAATCTTGGGACAGCCTCTAAGGAAGACTACTTAACAAAGGCCCACACTTTTAGTAACCAAATTAGGCAGGCTAAGGAAAAAACTGAACTAAAACTAGCTACAAGAATCAAGGACAACAAGAAGTCCTTCTTTAGCTACATAAGGAGTGAAAGGAAAACTAATGGGAGTGTGGGGCCACTGCTCACTGGATACCTGGTCACTACCACTCAGGAAAAACAGAACTCCCAAATGACTACTTCGCCTCAGTCTCTCACAAGACCAAGGGGAACAACACTCCAGGAAGGGCACAGAACCAACAGGGCAGGATTGACACCATTCCCACCATTGTCATAGAACTGGTGTACAATCAATTAAAGAAATCAGATATACATAAATCAGCAGGACCAGATGAACTCCACTCAAGAGTGCTGCAAGAATTGGCCAAAGTAATTACAGAGCCCCTGGCAAACATCTTTCAAAAACCATGGGCCTCTGGAGAAATCCCAGAGGACTGGAACAGGGCCAATGTTGTGCCCATCTTCAAGAAGGGGAAGCATGAGGACCCAGAAAACTACAGGCCAATTAACTTAACTTCTAAATCCTAGAAACATTCATCAACGAGGCTATATGTGACAAACTTGCAGAAGGCATGATACCGAATGACAGCCAGCATGGCTTCGTTGCAGGCAGGTCTTGTCTGACCAACCTCATTTCTTTCTATGATCAGGTGACTCATCACCTGGATAAGAGAACAGCAGTTCACATTATAGAAAGAAAGCCTTTGACCTGGTATCCCATGAGGTACTGATTAAAAAACTAGAAGATATCTGGCTCAGCTGTGGGACCATCAAGTGGGTGCGAAATTGGTTGTGGGGTAGGACACAGAGAGTCCAAATAAATGGATTGGTGTCAACTTGGTGAGAGGTGTGATACGGTGCACCCCGGGGATCGGTACTTGACCCAGTGCTGTTCAACATCTTCATCAGCGACCTGGATGAGGGGGTAAAAAGCCCATTGGCAAAGTTCATGGATGACACCAAAGATAAGGGGTTGCACGGACACACCTGCAAACAGCCTGCAGATACAAGCAGACCTAGACAGACTGGCATGTTGGGCAGAACAGAACCACATGAGGTTCAACATAGAAAAATGCAAAGTGCTGCATCTGGGAAGAAAGAACCCCCAGCACACCTACAGGCTGGGCAATGCTAAACCTGACCAGCACTACAAATGAAAGAGGTCTGGGGGTAACAATAGACCCCAGCGTGACTATGAGCCAGTAATGCAATGCAGTACCCACTAGGGTCAATATAATTCTGGCATGCATCAATTGATGCACCTCCAGTAAAACCAAAGAAGTGATTCTTCTGCTTCACTCAACATTGGTGCGGTCACAGCTGGAGTACTGCATCCAGTTCTGGGCACCGCACTTCAAGAGGGATGTGGACAACATGGAGAGGGTCCAGAGGAGGGCCACTCACATGATCAGGGGGCAGCAAGGCAGGCCCTATGAGGAGAGGCTCAGGGACCTGAACCTGTTCAGCCTCCACAAGAGAAGGCTGAGGGGGGATCTAGTGGCTTGTTACAAACTAGTCGGGGGGACCAGGAAGCACTGGGGAAGTCTCTGTTCCCCTGAGCACCGCCAGGAGTGACCAGGAATAACGGTCACAAGCTGGCAGAGGGTAGATTTAGGCTAGACATCAGGAGGTGCTACTTCATGGCCAGGGTGGCTAGGATTTGGAACCAACTTCCAAGAGAAGTGGTGCTGGCTCCTACCCTGGGTGTCTTTAAGAGGAGGCTAGATGTACACCTTGCTGGGGTCGTTTGATTCCAGTACTCTTTCCTGTCATGATGATCTGCTCAGGTCCCCTCCGACCCTAGAAACTATAAAACTATAAACTATGAAACTATGACTATGAAACAAGCTCCCCACAGAGGTGATGCAATCACCTACTCAAGAGGTCTTCAAGAGAAGACTGGATGGTCACCTGGCTGGGGTCACCTGACCCCAAATGTCTTTCCTGCTCATCCAGGTGACTGGACCTGACCATCCTTTGGGGTTTCTTTCAGCCCTATGATTCTATGATTTCTTCCAACTACCCAGTTGGTCTAATAAAAGATATCACATCTAACCAAGAACTTTGCCTGACTTAGAAGTGGAATAGGATTTGGGCACAAGTGTTCAAGTTTTCGCTCTGTATTTTTAAAAAGTGTATCTAGAAATATAGGTAAATATTACTTATCATGATGATCTACTTTAAAGTTTTATTATATTGCTTATAGTCAGAAAACTGATCTCACCAATCTAACAGTTTCCTTTTGTATATATGGTCCTTCAAGTAGCTAATCTTCCAAGTTATATTTCCTCAATTTTCTGGCATAATCAAGTATTTACTTCTGTCAAGAGAGAAGACTCATTAGAAGTATGGAAAAGTGAATAGATTTAATTCTGTGTCTTGCTTCATTGTAGAATAGGACACCAAATTCCAATTCCATAGTATTTATAGCAAAAACAGAAAGCTTTTTTCTTCTTCCTTCCCTAGATATCAGTATGAGAAGGTAGAAAAAATAAACATACAAAAAATGCTTTTAATTGAACAGTCTGAAAATCCCATATCCCTGTCACTCAAAATGAAGAATGATGGAATATTAATAAAAGATTGTCAATAAATTTAAAGCATTACAATAATAACCCTTACTTTAACTTGGGGGTAATGTCCCTTTACTTACTGTGCTTTAAAAATACCATACATTTGAAAGATGCACGCCATTTATTTTATATACTTTCATATTATATATGAAAAAGAGAAAATATGTATGTGTGTGTGAATAACTGTGTGCATATGATTCACACTGTATGCATTGTATATATAAATGTGTATATATTATATATAAATAAGGTTTGTATGTATACATGAAAATGGTTTTGTACACGTATCACGTTCCATACAAAGCATATGCCATGCATTTTAATATGCAAACATGTATAGAAACATTGTTTATATAAATTAAATCAAAATTAAAATAATTACTTTTTTTCCTGAAAAGTGACCCTGATTTAAAGACAGAAAATTCAATTGAGTTGTGTTCCCTAACTGACAGAGATGACATATGACTTAGATACCAAATGATTCATAGGTTCTGGAGACAGAAACTCTTCCTGTTTCATTGAATGAATGGTCTCAAATGCAGTAAATGTTTTTTCACAAGGGTCTTGCAAGCTTTTAATAGAATCATAGAAAATCAGGTTTGGAAGGAACCTCAGGAGGTCATTTAATCCAAACCCCTGATGAAAGCAGGACTAGACCCCAGCTAGACCATCCCAGCCAGGGCTTTGTTGTGCCAGGCCTTAAAAAACTTCCAAGGATGGAGATACTTCCAGTGCTTCACCATCTTCCTGAGCCAGGGACAGACATTACACATAAACTAGTTTAAGTGATTAGAAACTGCTTTGAACCTGTAACAGAACAGACATTCAGTGCACATAAACCAGTTTCAAAATGTCTGAAACTGGTTAGAGATAAACCTGATGAATGTAGTATCAGACTTAACTGATTGAGCTCAAACTGGTTTATGCAATGTCTTTCCCAAACTCCTTCCTGGTTTAAGTTAAATCAGAGTCCTCCAGCATCTCAGCATGGCCTTTGGGCTGGGGTCTGCTCTTTGTTGCAGAGCAGGGCTAGCCTTTCCTCTCTGCTCTCTAACCTAAGCAGGGACAGGACAGGACATGCCAAGACACCCGCCAGCATGGCTCCATTAAGGAAAAGTGAGCAGGGAAGGAATTAATTCTTCCTTCCTTCCCCTCTTCCCCCACCGCAGCCTGTCTGTTGGGGAGTAGAGGGGAGGGGGTTGTGGAGGTGGCCCCTGTGGCTGTCAGACCCCAGCTACAGGGCAGAAGGGACCAGAAGGGATGTAAGGAGGAATTAACCTTTCGCCCTTCCCCATTCACCTTAATGGGGCCATGGGAAGGCTGTGCTGTAGGGTGGGGAAGGGGACTCTGCTCCATACATGGGGGGGACTCATCCCCCTCCTCATTCTCCCTCCAGGGTTGGGAAGAGGGGCTCTGTGTGGTGCTGGAGGGGGACTCCTCCTCCCAGGACCCCCCTAACCCTATTGTGGGGCTGAGATGGGGTCTCTATGTTAGGCTGCCCAGCCTGGCCCCAGCCCTGGAGCAGGACTCTTCCCTTTGCTCTTCACCCCCTGTGGCTGCAGCTCAGTTACAGGCATTCCCTGCACCCCAGCTGGGCTGGGGTGGGCAGCACTGCACACAGTCACACAGAGCTCTGTGGAGGGAGGAGAAGTGGGGAGAAAGAGTCCCCCTCTGGGACTGAGCAGCATCGCATGGAGCCCCTGCTGCCCATCCCATGACAGGGGGGAGAAGCAAGGGGAAGAGACCCCTCTGGGGCAAGGAAGCTTCACAGAGTCTCCATCCCCACCCCATACCAGGGGTGGGGGGAGGAGAAGGATAAAGAGGGGGAAGAGCCCCCCCAGCACTAAACAGAGCCCCCATCCCCACCTTATAGCAGTGGGAGAGAGGGAGGAGGGGGGAAGAGTTCCCCTCTGGGGCTGGGCAGTGCTGTGCACAGGGATTGCTCCCAGAGGTCAGGGAGCTTCTGGGGCTGGCAGAGCTCTCCCTTCTTCCTTCTCCCCACCACAGCAGAGGCTCCCTAGTCCTTAACCCTCTGAACCCAGTAGGCCAAGATTGGGGTTTAATTAGTTTAGAGTAGAGAAGACTGAGGGGGGATTCAATAGAAGCCTTCAACTTTTCATACGTTTCTTGTGGTTAATCCTGGTCTGATGGGGAAGGAGAGTCAGTAGAATCCTTCCCACTATGTACAATGAACCTGAGGTTTACAATATAGATCACTTCTTTTGTCCTCACTGTTGTTTTGACTATACTCTTCTATCTGTCTTTGTCCAAATCAACTTCAATTTTCCCATGCTAATAGAAACTAGAAAAACTAGAAACAGATTTCAAACTCTGTTCTGTGGAACCTTGGGGTTCTGTGATATGTCATCAAGACTTCTGCAGAGAGATTGTGGGTAATGGCAGAGTGGGCTAGGAGGCAGTGCACCTCCATCACCAGGCTGGGTTGCCTATCTTGATGTCAGGTCCCACAGCCTATGGAGACAGGAGTATGTGTTCCCTGGCAGAAGTATATGAAACAGTTATTTGACTTTAGAAAGTTTGGAAACCATAGCTTTAAGTCATACCACATGCTTTGCCTACAACATAAACAGCCTGAGATGGACAGACAGAGGGCATACGGTTAACACTCTTTAAAAAGTTTTAATTGCAATCCCAAGCACTAGGGTGCAAATCCCATTTCATTTCTAAGGTTCCTAAATGCAGAGGTGTAACAAAACACTTTAGTGCTCAGGGCAGTAAGTTGTATAGGACAATGGCAACTTCCAGCTATTAGCTCCCTACTCATGCTTGAATTAAATACCTACTTAAAAAGTTTGACAGCTTGGAATTTAGAATGCATGTAAACCAATTGTTTTATACTGCATCATACCCAGTCATAGCGTTAGGCTCCCTCTTGCTCTCCTGGCCCCATGCTTTTTCCCTTTGAGATGATTACTAACCCAATTTCAACAGGAAGGATAAGATGGTAAAGTTATCTCAGTCTAGGCCATAACCTGGTGATATAAGGGAACTTTTCTAGGAAATGGAAGATGTGATATTCAAGTCTTTCTGACTGAGGAATGACTTGAATCAAAAGCCTTCATCGTTAGGATATTCTTTCTCCTCCTCTTCTATCTCAATCTGGTAATGTAGGATAGAAAATAAGTGCTACATAGACATAGAAGTTATAATAAGACTTGTGTGTTAGATGTTAAAGTAGCACTGAAATGCTTAACCAATAAAACAGAACTTTGGCCTAATTGTGCTCCTATTCCACCCAGGTGGAATCTTGGGAATAATCAAAATGCAAATTAATGCAAAAAGTGGGTTGGTCTTCTCTCCTTTGCTATCTTTTGTGGCTTAGTCTTAAGTCCAAGATAAAGGTTTGCTACAAAAGTTTCATGTATTCATGCTTTGTTTTGTGTTTGAAGTGGTTCTGATAGAATGGAATAGGATAGCAAGTGTTAATTAGATCAGTGTTTTCTACACGAAGACACACTAACATTAATAAAATTCTCCATGGCACACCTGTTAAGGCATTCCCCATCCCCATACTTATAAGTTCACTGTAGCATATTGCCTCAGCAAAATTCAGTGGCACAGCTGTTCAGAGGTTCGCAAACTGCACTTTCCCCACAGCCAACACATGTACAGTAGATGATTTTCCTTCTGGTTGGCTGGTTCTCTCTCTCCCCCACAGCCAACACATGCATGAGTCTTTTGTGAATATCAGATTATCATGGCTTATTCATTAGCACTTGGCAGCTGGAGAACTTATTATTATTCCAAAATTCTCATGGCCTGCCATGAAGCTCTTCACAGCACACTGATGTCCCACAGCATACCAGCTGAAAAGCACTGATGCGGGCACAGCAGCACTGGGAATGGGGGCTCTGCCTTGCTGCCACTTGCCCAGCTGGGGCAGGGGGGGCAGGATGTGGACATGGCTCACTGCAGGCAGAAGGGGGCAAGTGGCAGCAGGGCATAGCCCCCACTACCAGCACTGCTGTGCCTGCATCCTGTGCCCTCCTGTGCCATGCTGGGAGCAGGGGCTATGCCCTGCTGCCATCTGGAGAAAGTCATGCCTGCATCGCACCCCCTGCTATACTGTCTGGGCAAGTGGCAGTAGGGCATAGCCCCCATAGCTTCCCCCACCAGGGCAGAGGGAGGCACATCAGTGGAAGCCACAGGAGAAGCCCACATGGCTACCCTGCCTGGCTCTGGCCTCCTGACACTTAAAAACTATAAGTCCCATACTCACCGGCTGTAGGAGCAGCAACAGGGGCCTCTGGGCGCTCGCAGCAGAGCCTCCCCCCCGTGCAGTTGGGATCACCCCTCACACATGGCACCCATGCAGTAATTGTCATATCATGTGGGTACAGTGTGTCTTGGCCAGGTGGCAGGGTGGTGCATGCTGTCTGGGTGCTGGGACATCTCCATGTGTTAGCCAGAGCCCAGCAGCACTCAGCCCCAGAGGTCCCAGCTCCCAGGTGGTGCACACTGCCCTGCCAAACTGTGCTGCAGCTGTTATGCAAGTGCCAAGCAGGGACGGTGCCTCCCACTGCCCTGCACTGCATGGGGAGGCTCTGCCATGAGCCCCTAGATGCACCAACCACTGCTCTTGCAGACAGTGAGTATGGGTTTTTTTTTTCTTTTCTTTTTTAAAATGCCAGGACTAGGCTTGGGCTGGGCAGGGGAACTTCTCCTGCAGCTCCCCTCACCCGGGGAGAGGCAGGCACAGATGGAGGAACCACAGCAGAACCTGCAGCCACTGGCTGTGCCTGCCTCTCCCTGGCTGATCTGAATCACTGAATCTCTTCAGATCAGCACCAAATCTTCCAAAGCTGATTCAGCTGAACTGATTTAGGACAGTGATCTGAATCTCTGAATCAAACCACTATCCTCTGAATCGGCCAAATCTGAATCTGAATCGAATACTTCCCTATTCGCACAGGTCTAGTATGTAACCCAAGTTTTTTTAATACTACTTTTATATACTGTTATACTGCTATACTTATTTCTCTAGCCTGCCTCAAATATAAATAAAATTCATAATATACATGTAGTAGCTTTGGCTCCCTGTTTTAAAACTCCACAAGGTCTCTCATGGATCTTATTCAACCAAGAAAAGATTTTCTTAGAAAATTAGATAAACTCAACCATATACAGTTTTGACAAGAATCACTTTGATTGTTTCCCAAAATTAAACTGAAAATATCAAGAACCACCTTTAAAATGCCCTTGTCAGATGATGCCTGGAGGTCAAAGAAAAAGGAAAGACCCATAATTTCATTGTGTAGAAAGGTGTCATGAAAACTGGCAGATTTTCTAGTTCAGATTGACAAGTTAGTAAACTAGGTAAGACTAGAATACTGTATTTCTCTGTGATGATGCAAATAAAATCTGACATATGTAAATATCAGTCTCTTTCTAACAGAGAAGTCACAGATAAATGCAATGAAAATGAACTAATCAAAATCCATGAAACAACCATATAATAAAAATAGCCTGATATATTATAGTCACATATCTTGATAATTCTTAAATTACCTAAATTGAAATCAACATGCATTTTAATTTTGAAAAGGTTGATTAATGTTTTAGAAACAAAAGCATGTTTTAGATATATAAATTTTGGTGAACAGAAAGTTTAAATATTAATTGAAAACACTTCTAATTACCCCTTATATCACCACAGGTGATGGATGATTTACTAAGACAAGGCAAAGAGTGATTTTCCAAGCATTTTTATTTATATATCCTCTTAAAAGCCACGTAAAAATTCTTGCAAAAAGTGCCATCTGTAAAATCTTGACCATTACGTAGCATAAAATTCTTTTATCACTCAACTTGCTTCATAAGTAAAGTCTATTTCAACAAAATACATCATAGACAGAAGCAATAATTCCCAGAAAAAAGTGCTTAAAAACTCATATAAACTAGTTTAAAAAAATGAAGTGCTACCTTTTTTGTGGTGCAATCTGCATAAAAAAGTAAAGTTTAAGTACTGAATTTCTTTCCATTCATTGTGACAAGCAACAATTGAAAATTGAAAATAATTGAAAATTACAGTTGAAATTAACAGACTGTTTTGTTTTTCTGTATAATAGCTGGACAAGAAGTTCAAATAAATGAATTTGCATTTGGGTTTTTAGTTGGTAAAAGGAAACAATGTATGTGAAAAATGTAAGAGAAGAACACTGATGATCTGGTACAAGGACATCACCATATATCATTATATGACAGTACACTAGAGCATTGCTTAGTAAGAATGACTCCTTACAGCTAAATTATTTCACAAACTTAAGCACAAAATAATTAAATGAAAACAACAGCTACTATCAAAACAGCAAGGCAGAGAAGTAAGTTTTATCACTGACAACAAAGGAAAACAATGGCACTAAGCAATATAATTTTCTATATGAAAATTCAATTTGATTTATAAAAAATAGAATGTTAATATCTCTTTCATTAACCAGGGACAGTTGGGTAGGTTCCAAACAAAAATAATATGAACCTTCAACTGAGTTTATTTAATGGTAACGTAGAACTAAACTTGGATTCTCGATTGAAGAAAACATAGCATAAAACACTATAATCAAAAGTAATTTAAAATGCTAAAATACAAACAAATGTAAAATTGAAAGTATTCAGGGGGGAAAGAGAAACAGTTGTTTACAGTACATGGTTCTGAGTAGAGAATTCTGGGTTAAAAATCAGCTACATCACAGATTATTTTTAACCTTGGTGAAACACCGTTTTTGACTCTGCTCTTGTTCACTCATCCATGATACACACACACACACACACACACACACACACACACACACACACTATTACACCTCTTATTTACAATACTGCACCTTTCCTCACTATTTAGTAAGTTGCTTTTAAAGTGCTTCCTTAGATATAAGTATTGCTGCACAAAGGAGAATTTTTCTTTAAAGAACTGAATGTTCTACCTATAGTTAACATTGTCCAATCCTCCCTCATATAAAATTTTCTTTGTAGTTGTTTGCAACTTTGCCAAACTGTAACCATTTGGGGTGAAATTTTCCATGCTGAATGTGTGTTGCAAGGTGGCTGTCTGAAATTGGTTCTGCCATTTCGAATCACGAGTTTAGGAAAAAAGATATTTTTTTTCACGTAAAAAAATTGTCCTTACAGCTGTTTCACCCAGAAGCTTTAGAGCTTTCATACACTGAGAACCTCATATACCACCCTATAGAAAATTTCAATACTGAACAGAAATAACATTTCTGAAAATGTTTATTTGGAATTTTAAAACACTTCATTTCATAGAAACATACAAAAGTAGGCCTGGAAAGGACCTCCAGGGGTGAACTACCTCTGCTCGAGACAGGATTGTCCCCCTCCAAACCATGTCATACAAGTCATTATTTTGGAATGTTGGTCTTTATTTAGTTGAAATAAAAAATGGTGATATTCCTAAACTATCATAAAACTTCTTTTCAATTCACTGAACTAACTTGAGAAGTATTGTTTTTAGCCCGTACTACATTAAACTGGCTTTGGCATGTCAAAGGTGTAATAGGGCAGGCCTGTGCTGTAGGCAGCTTCAGTACAAAGGAAAGGGCTGGTTGAAGCAACATTTTTGGGCTCCTATACACATGTGCGGAGCATACCCCAGTACACTGAAAATCCAACACATCAGAGAAGACTCAATTAATCAAGTGGACAACTTGAGACCCTCTGGGTTAACATCCATGGGGAACACGGTACAGGGGACACAATGGTGGGAGTCTATTACAGACCTCCTACCCAGGATCAAGAGCTTGACCAGGAGTTCACCAGGGAATCAGCTGAAGCTGCACACTCCCAGTCCATAGTTGTCATGGGAGACGTCAACTATCCAGAGATCTCATGAGAAGAGAGCTCAGCCAAACCCAAATGGTCGCAAAGCTTTCTCTCATGCGTGGATAAGCTCTACCTGACACAAGAAGTCTACAGGCCGATGAGAGGCAAAGCACTGCTTGACCCATTACTGGCAATGGGGGTGACCTAATCAGCAACCTAATGATTGAAGGGAAGCTGGGTGATAGTGACCACGAGCTGATCACCTGCACCATCCGCTGTAAAGCTGGCAAGTCAGTCAGCAATACAGAAGTCCTCAACTTCAGCAAAGCTGACTTTGACAAGCTCAGGAGGCTTGTCACTGAGGCCCTAAGGGACCATGACACAAACGGGAGGGGAGTTCAGGATGAGTTGTTGCTCCTCAAGGTAGTGATCCTGGATCCACAAGCACAGTCTATGCTGTGTTGGAGGAAAGGCAGCAAAAGGGCATAACAACCCCCTTGGCTCTGCAGGGAATGAGTGAACCTCCTGCATCTAAAAAGAAAGACCTACAAAGAATGGAGGACAGGATGGTCTGGACCTGCAGGGAACGAACCAGGAAAGCCAAGGCTGTGACTGAACAGCTAGCTACAAGTATCAAGGACAATAAAAAGTCCTTTTTTAGATATGTAGGGAGCTGGAGGAAAAGCAAGGGTAACATTGAACCCCTGCTAAACCAGATGGGACAACTGACAACTGATGCCCAGGAAAAAGCCAACTTGCTAAATGGGTACTTTCCGTCACTTTTTCACCAGTCCCAAGGGATGCCCCTGCCCATTATGGGACGGGAACACCTGGGTGAGGGAGATTCCTTCCCCTCCATCAATGCTGACCTTGTAAAGGAACACTTTGAGAGGCTGCACACCTTCGAGTCAGCCAGCCCTGGCAGCTTACAACCCAGGGTACTCAAGGAATAGTTTGAAATAAAACACATTCAGTGAGCTTTAGTTCAAAGTGCCCTGCCACCATTTTTTCAGTATGGTGACACTGATACATGTAACACACAGGCACTTTTAATAAGTGCTACTCGCTAATTAAAGCACCTGACACTGCTTCCCACAGCACATGTAAAAATGCCCTTTATGCCCAATTTTGTGCCTCCCCCACCTTTTCGGTTACACTTCTGTGCTATGGGTTCATATTGCCTCATTCTCCCATGTGTTCTGGGTCCTTTGGCAGAGCTAGGTATGCATCTGCAGTATTTTAAGGTAGGATGAGACTCAGCAAAAAGTACATTACTGCCTGGTAGTCTGACTCATAAGTCATCAGAGAACCAAACTATGTCTATGATATATACTTTGAGCCCTTTTGTGGGGAGGATAGCTTATAAATAATATATATATATATATATATATATATATATAGTAAATGCAGGCCGATAGGAAAAGGTAGTTTCAAGTGAAATACTTGTGTTTTATTCAGTAAATAGATATTTTGACCCCCTCAAAATATACTCTGAAGTATTTTCTTTTTCCTACAGAAGACTGAAAAAAATCACCATAATGAAACTTGTTTAGTGAAAATTTTCAATTTTTGCAGAAACTGCACCATTGAAAAATAATTTCAACATAAAAATCCTAAACAGCTCTAGTCATATACCATCAAGAGAGAAAGAGAGAAGGAGAATGAATGAGAGAATGAACAAGAGAATTATTGAGAGGATGAAAATCAGTTTACATGTGTTCAATAAATCTTTGCTAGAACTTTGCAGACAAATTCTCTGGAGATTCCAGCAGCACAGAGCAGGCCTCAACCAAGGACTAAACCATTCAGCAACTAAACCACCCAGCAACTAAACCACTCAGTAGTGGCTGTTTCTGCTCTAGGCACTGTAACAAACTCATCTGTGCTCTCCTTATCACCTTATCTGAACAAGTCCTAGCTACGTGGTGAAGAAGAAAAAAATGTCCTAATTGAAATGCAGAGGATTGAGTATTGGGGTGTGGGGGACTGCAGAATGTAGAAGTTTTTTGTTTGGGGATGGTTTGGTGGGGGTGGAGTTTGGGGAGGTTCATCTTCAGCAACACCAGATGCTCCACCAACCCAGGATCCAAGGAGGTGCAGTGGGGTGTCACAAGATTACCAGCAAGGCTGAACACCCTCTCACTTGGAACACGGGTCGGTGGATAGTACAGGTGTTCTCAAGCAATTTCGGCCAGATCCTGCCACACCTGGCTGTGGGCTGCCCAATAGGACAAGGGCTCGCAGTGCAATGGCTCCACGTCCTTGGTGATATAGGTTGCCACTAAGGCATCCACACTACTTGCCTGATGGTGGGGTTTGGTGCCTCTGAACCCCAACATTGAAGACATGCCCTTAGCCTACAATGGCAGCAGCTGTGGTGGAGGAGATTGGTTTGTGGTTGGAGTGCTGGCATGGGAAAGTGGATCTCCCTCTTCCACATCCCCCTGCTCCTGCCTTTCTGCCTCCCTGACTCTGTTCACCAGCACCTGCATCCAGTGATCAAGGGTTTTGCTGCTGCAGGTTCTTCCCTTCACCCTCAGGTCACTCAGGCTCACCAGCATGTGGACCATACTGGACCACAATGGACCCAGCCTTTTTTTGATGCCCTCCTTCAGCTGCTCTACCAATGCCTACACCTTTGGTGAAAGCAGCTTGTCCCAGCCAGGAACACGGCCCCCCTGGAACTTCTCCATTTCATTCCAAGCTCCTTCACTATGGAGATCACCTGGCTAAGGAGGGCATTGACAGTGTTGAGGCTCTCAGTGGCCACGAGGAATAGCTCAAAGACCATCAAGGTCTGGGAGATGATATCCCACTCTGTTAAGGAGGGCTGTTAAAGAGGTCACTGATCCCAATCTCCCTGACCAATGCCATCTCATGGGTGGCCTTCTGTTGCTCAACCCACCTTTCCAATATCAGGTATGTGGAGTTCCACTGAGTATCCACATCCTGCATGATTTTGTGGTGTGAGATACTCAACTCTGCCCATTTCTCCTGAAGAATCTTGCCCACCTTGATGCTCCAGTGGAATTAGCCTGCCACCTTCCTACATTTTGAGGTGACCTTGCTGGTAGTGATGGCACCATCACTGGGAGCCTTGTCTCCCTCCAAAGCATCTCTGACTATGAGGTGGAACTTGTGTGCCACACAGCAGATGCCAACAAAGTTTGTATCACACACTGCCTTAGCATATAGGCCCTGTTGTCGATGACCATGAACCCATGGGTGAGCTCGCCCTGCCCATTGAGCCACCCCTACGTTATGTGGTTCCTGGCCACCATGATCTCCCTTGCCATGTGGGACTCATCCATCACCCCCACTTGAAGGAGAGCCTACCAGTGCCCTGACTGATTGCACCAGTGCCCTGTGAGGAACAGGTAGGCATGCTCCAGATGCCTGAGGTGAAGTGCAAGGCTATCTGTGGACCTGCCTCCCGCAGCTCCTCCCTCAAGTACTCCCTGCATGCTTCATACAGGGAGAGTACCATCGTCTTGCAAAAGGTGGTACATGTGGGCACTTAATACGATGGGGCCATGAACATCATGAGCTGCCTGAACCCTGGATACTCAACAAAGGAGAAGGGCTGGGCATCCAGAGAAAGCATCTCCCCAGTGGCCTGGGTGACTTCACTTGCTTTTGGAATGTACCCCATTTTGTCTCTACCTTTCCCCTACTGAACCAGGGTGGCCTGCCTCTGCTTCATGGGGATGGGGGCTTTGCAGTGAGAGGGGAACTTATGTTGGTGTACACTTCCACTGGTGCCAGGATGAGAAGGAACAAAGCCAAGAGGGTGCTGCCTCCTGAGAGGTAGCAACATTGCCTGATGGTGATGTGTTTGACATCTTTACCCCAGCTGATCTGCCTTTGGCAGTGCTGGCAGGTAGCATACTTGGGATCATTTGCAACCTCAAAATGATCCCACACTACACTACACACCCACTTCTGGGTTGAGGGTGGGGATCCTGCCTTATCCCCATCCTCACCAGGCAGAGGCAAAACAACAGGAGGAGCTGAACAACCTCCTCCAAAGTGCCTTCCAGAGAAGGAGACCTGCCTCTAGAGGAACTTTGAGAGGTGTGGAGCACAAACTCAGATTCTCTCTTCTTCCCCAGATTCTCCTTTGCTATGGCCGTTAGCTCCTCTGCTTCTAGATCCAGGTCCTTCTCTAGCAATTTAAGGCTGATCCTGGGAACTGAAATTGGGATGGAAAATGTCATGCTGTTGCTGGTTAGTGGTGGTAGTGCAGGTGCAGGCATTGTTACCACCTCCTTTTTCCCACTAGCAGCAAAGGACTCATTGCTGCCAGGAAAGAGGGTGTGTCTATGTTTGGGAAGGGGGGAACTTGCAGCTCTCCCTCCGCCCCCTCTCCCTCCCCTGCCAGAAACCTTCCAGCTGCCTTTCCAGCATGCTTCATAATATTTTGTGTGCTGCAAAATGTGTGTGTGTGTGTGTAGCATATGGTGTGCTTACCTGCACAGTGATGACACACTGTCAGGAAAAACACAGATTTCTTTTCATGGAGGGAAAGAATCAAGACAGATTGACCCAGAATAACTAAGAGGATGGGGGTGGGCAGGGAATAAGTTAAAAAGAATGGATAGGGATAACAATAGGGATTCTAAGGGTGGGCGGATGAGAATAGGATGGGTTTCAACACAGACAAATGCAAAGTGATGCACCTCGGAAGGAACAACTGGCACCATACCTACAGGTTAGCACGGAGGCGGAAAAGGATCCCCTCTTGTCAGCACGGAGGCAGAAAAGGATCTTGAGGTCATCATTGACTCCAAGATGAACATGGGCTGGCAGTGTGGGGAGGCAGTTAGGAAGGCCAACCACACCTTGTCATGCATCCACAGATGCATCTCAAGCAGGTCCAAGGAGGTGATCCTCCCCCTCTATGCG
>NW_017728918.1:39984015-40028818 GCF_001723895.1 Crocodylus porosus
TTAGATATCAGGAGGCGCTACTTCACGGTCAGGGCGGCTAGGGTCTGGAACCAACTTCCAAGAGAAGTGGTGCAGGCTTCTATCCTGGGGGTGTTTAAGAGGAGGTTAGATGAACACCTAGCCAGGGTTGTTTGACCCCAGTACTCTTTCCTGCCATGGCAGGGGGTGGGACTAGATGATCTGCTCAGGTCCCTTCCGACCCTAGAAACTATGAAACTATAAGCAAGGGTAAGTAGGAAAGGATTGGATGAAACTTACAAGAAGAGAGACTAGCTAGCAAGAGACTAGCTAGCAAGTCAGAGCCCTTCAGATGCTGCTGCTCCAAGAGAAAGACAGCTCACAAAAGGCACAGATCACTTCAGACACAGCTTTACATGTTGTTTCTATATCCCTCCCTGCTAGGGCACTGTGATTGGAAGGGAACTCAGAGAAAGATTATAGTCACTGGCCAGCTACAGATGTCAATATCAGAGCAGTCTTCCCCGCTCCCCCCTTAGCCTTTTCCAAACATGGAAGATTACCCCATCCCCCTCCCTCTTCTTAGTTTCTGTTTTCTGCAAGCCTTTCAAATCTCCAAATCTCTCCAGATTGATTCAGAGGCTTCTGATTTGATTTGGACCTTTTAATGGGCCTTCTGATTTGATTTGGATATGAAGATTCAGCCACCAAATTGGGCTGACTCTCCTCCAAATCAATTCAGCTACTGAAGCTGAGCACAGCCCTGATAGGTACAGAGAGGATAATAGGAGCCAAGGACCAAATGGGATGCATAGAAGCAGATGGGAGGTATCAGGGTAGGAAAGTAGCATGTAGGAGCACAGAAGGACCAGGACAGGCTGGGATTGCAGGGAAGCAAGATATCTAACCACTGGAAAAGATTCCCATATACAACCTGGTACAAAACCCAAGAGTACTGATTCCCATCATTATACTGTTGTCAGCAAATATCTGTGAAATCTGCTAATAAACAATCTGTGCCTCTCATCCTACTTCAGTAGGTTATCTACATAAGAGATAAATGTCTACTACTGTTAACAGTAATGTTCAAGTGTGTGCTAAAGTGGCAGAAATCTGTGCTGTGGTTCTAAAAGGCCTAAGCCTGCCTGATGACCCATGTTATATTCGGTTTGGTGCCACATGATAGAATGTTTTCATTCTGCTTACTTTAATTTAGGATCTTGTACTAAAAACACAGGAAAAGAACATTACATTTGTAAAATCAGGCACTCAAAAAAAAATTTAGTTCCACCCCTGTAAGTGAAATTCAATTTAATTGTGTGATCGTATACTGTTTTCCACAGGACTGCTAGTTTATTCAGACTTCAGTGTGTACTACTGTACAATAAGTCGAAGCTGAACATTTTACAGAGTATGAAGCAAGGAGCTGCTGGAAGATAAAAGTTGCTCATTAGGAAATCAGCAATAAAATTTTGAATCTACCCTGGACCATGTTCAGGAGTTATGTGCTTTGGGAGGGACTGGAGAAGCATGGCAAAGCATGCTAACACTCTGCAGGCTGGGGTGCCCAGTCTGAGGAGGAAATGGAATAGTTGTTATGCTGCTCCCTCAGCCAACACAAGGCACCTACTGGAGAAGCAGTCACTCTTTCCTTTTTGCCTGCTCATCAGACTGAGGCTTCTGGTCTGAGAAGCACACAAGCAGCTTTTTTCCTGCTGCTCCAGACTCCTCCCAGACCTAGTGAAGAATAGGGAGTAGAGTACACATTCCCCAGACCAAGGTTTCCCAGCCTAGGGAAGAAAAGGGAGTCTTTTTCATATTCCCAGCTCTCGAAATTCAGATATCTCAAGTTAGAAGCCAGCTTTGACAGTTTTGGCTTTGATCTCCTATGTGCCTCAGCAATTCTGCAACTATAAAATGAGGCTAATAATAACTCCACCCAAATCACAGTTCTTGATATTATAAATCTATTAGACTCTGATACGGTGTTAAAAATACAATATGTATGCTTATGAAAGAAGTAACAATGTTATATTCAGTGCAGATTTTAGATGCTGTGCATTAGATAAGACCTAAAGCTACACACTGAATGAGGATAAAAAAGAAATATTGATTAGCTACTATTCACTGAATGAACCACTGAACATATGCTATGGTATCATGTAATTACATTCTGGTATCTAATGCCCACACATGAGGGAGACAAATTAAGTGTACAGACAACTTTAATTATGGCATTTCCTAATTCGTACGTGCTTGACTTTATATTACTATTCTTTCAGTACATATTTGAATGATACCTTAAGGAGAGTACTGAAGTGTTAAGAAAAAATTAGGATACACATTTGCATTATGCTAATAGAAGAGAAGACTGAGGGGGCATTTAATAATGGCCTTCAACTGCCTGAAGGGTAGTTACAAAGAAGATGAAGCTAAATTGTTCACAGTGGTGGCAGATGACAGAACAAGCAAGGAACAATAGTCTCAAGTTGTAGCAAGGGACGTTTCAGTTAGATATTAGGAAAATACGCTCATAAGGAGAATAGTAAAGCACTAGAACAGGCTATCCAGAGAGGTTGTAGAATTTCCATCCGTGGTGGTTTTTAAGATCCAGGTAGAGTTTGCGGGGTGTGGAGAGATGACTGAGGCCAACCCCCTACATGCCAAGTTGTGGGTGAAGGGTGTTAAAAGTGCCCACATATGCCTCTGCCTCTTAGGAAACTGAATATTTGATTGGAGGGCCGAATCATGACTTCTCACCTGCTCAGATGCACCAGGGTGGCGGGTGACAAAAAAGTGTACCCCAGACAATGTCCAAACCTAGATGGAGTCCTCATTTCTCTGAGACTCCCCTGACTCTCCATTACAGTGGGGAATTTCAGTTCTTTTCAGTCTTTATATCTGTCTTTTGTATAAAAAATTAACTCAGGCTGTGACGAGGCCAGGATCTGGCACTATGACATTTCCCTCCAAAGCTGTATGGGTGTTCTAGCTATAACAAATATTCAGTGCCATCATTTCAGATATACAATGTCCTGACCCCACCAAATTCAATGGAAACATTGTCATTGAATATAAAATGGATGGGATTTATGCAAGATATCTCGGTGAACTAAAAGAATCGTGCACCTTTTAAAAATATAATTTTCCATTTATTTGCCAAGCTACATAACATAAGAAAATGGGCATGGCAATGAAACTGCCATCATTTACTAACTCCGTAAAGACAATATGTTCAGTGATATTCAAAATACTGAATGAACACAACCTTTTGCCCAGTGCTACTTCATTTAGAAGTGAGGGAAATTCTATCACTTTCTGATGCCGGAGATGATGAAGAGTCAGTATTAACATTCAGTTTTATGGAATATCCAGGAACATTCTTCTAAAAGAAATAAGTCCAACCTATGGTTTTTGTCTCCGTGGCTTAGAAATTTGGAAGATTTCATTTTTCATTGTGGCAGGGCGCTATTTGTGCCTGCCACTTTTAGAGCCACAAGACAGCAGCCAGCAGGTGCCTGATTAGGGCAGCCATTTTAGATTCAAGGCTGCCCATATCTACAGGGCATTTCATTGCTGGAACGCTAGGCAAAAACATTGCCTGGCTGCAGGTATCATTTGGAGGTAAGGGAGGAGCTGTAGGGGATGGTCAAGAGGCTCCTGGTCCTGGGTATGACCTAAAACTGCACCCTGCTGGGAGTGGGTGGCCTGGTATGGCTCTCAGTGGCACGGGTGCCCTCAGAAAATGCCAGGCCAGTTATCACCCTGGTGAAAGGCAGGTCGGGGTGCCTTAACCCCTAGTCCCCACAACCGGATGAGTTACCCCTTTATAGGTTTTGAAGGGTGGACCCACAAAGAAAGAGAGTGAGGCCATAGACTCATACCTGTCTGGACTTCCCCTGACTGGTCAATGCTGGGGCCAGGACCAGAAGGGTCAAAGGGCCAGGGGCCCACTGTGTGGAATGCCTGTGAGCCGAGGGCCTTGGGTTCAGACTGGCCTGGGGCCAGTGACTGTTGAGAACATCTGGATGCCATCTGCGAGGCTTGGGCCGCGGTATAGGGAGGGAACGGAGCCAAGAATAGCGCCCCCTGGCATTGGGGGAGGAAATGGGCAGCCTCCCACTTAGTTTTCATCTATTGAATTAATTACCAACAAGGCATGGCAGGAGAGAAGGTAGGCAGTTAGCCCAGAAACAGGTGGGCGGGCCACTGGGAAATCAGCCCTGAGAAGGCCCCCTGTTACATTCATCAATGTCAGGTTATAAAGCCACACTACAAAGTTATTTACTTGTAAATATAGCTCCATTTGACATCATATTTTATTGATTCAGAAGGAAGTCATTTTTCCTTTCTTTAAAAATCTTAAGAATACTAACACTACTTAAAGCCTTAAGGTGAGCATAAATTTAAACGTCAGAAGGCAATAAGGGTTACAATTATCTTGTTAAAATAAAACTTTCATCATCTTAATTAGCTTTTTTTTTAATAGACATTTTTAATTCAGTGTATTACTGTGCTTGGTAACTGATATTAAATTCTAGGCTGGTTTTTCAGAGTAAGTGTTGAGCATTGTGTAACAAATACCAAGAAGTGTAAAGAATAATTAGCCTGGGGCACACAACATTGATAACTTAATTTTTCAATCTAGCATTTAGGATTTTGTTTCCAAGTAACACACATCTCAGAAGGTTTTATAATTTATTGGACACCAGTGTCCAAGAAGCTTAATTAGACAGGTTTTTACCATGCTTAGGAACTTACACTTGCACACTTTTCCTCAAGTTTGGAAGAAGTTAACAGATGACGCAAGGAATGGCATGGATTTTATACATACATATCAGATGTCTAATAGCACATAGCATGGCTCAGTACCCTGGTGTGCCACAGAATGCAAATTTTACCTTGAGTGAGTCACCAAGGGCAAGATTCAAAATACGATATAGAAATGGGACAGCTGGGTTCAACTCATTTCTCTATTTCAGGGGATTCAAAATAATCCCTCACCTTGTGGAAGGGTCCTAGGCACAAAGATAATAGCACTTAACAGTGGACAGGGGACATTTTCCACCTCCCTGTTGAAACTAGAAATTGTGTCACTGCACAGAAATGAATTCAAGGCTCATTGGGTCAGAAATAGAGCATGACACTACAGCCTTGTGATTAGGGCATACATCTGGGAGGTGGGAAACTTGGGCTCCATTTCCTGCTCCAAAGGCAATTTATGTGTTTTAAGTTAAAAAGCCAGTCTATAAAAATAAGTAATGAATGCTTGGAACAGAAATTAAAACTTGATCTTCCCCTCCAAGGTGAGTTCCCTAGCCAGAAAAGCAAGCCTGTCACACTCACTATATTTCCCTATCTATGGACAAGGCCAGGATCTCCAAACCATTTAGTAGAAAATGGAACAAATCTAATATGAGTATTGAGCTTATTTCCACTTCAGTAAAGCTCTTAGCCTGTGGGAAGATGTGGTTGTAAACTCCTTTAAATTTCTTCCACAAGGCTAGAAATGAACAAAGGTCTCATTCTTTTTGGGCAATTGATCCATCAATTGGGGTACTGCATAAGAGGAAGGCAGCTACCACCATTATTCTCTCCTCCTGCCATGGTCTCAAAGAAGGCAAGATTCGTTCTTGGTTTGTGAAGGAATGAAGAATGTACCTACCCTCAAGAAAAGGTTCCAGACTGTAGAATTTTCCTTCCAAGTAGAAGGAAGTGCCTCCTTTTTTATAAGTACAGGATTTAAAACAAATCAATGTGCACAGCATTGTCTTTTGGCTACCTCTCGGTATCCGTATACAGAGCATGCTGACTTCGGATGGCTGCTCACTTAGTAAGGTGCTTGGACACCCATCTAACACCCACCATGCACTATGCAGGGCAGTGACAGTAAGCACTTTAATCAGGGTTCTGAATTCAATTACTTTCCTTTGGTATTCATTCAGACTGATCATTGTGGGCAATTCTGGGTTTCTGCACTATTTTTGGATTCTGTTTGAAGAAAATGTTGGTTCCTTACAGAACACAGAAGAACATAAGTGGAAGATGTTTACATTGTGGTTAATTGCTAAGTAATTAGCAGTGGTTGCCATTTGCTTGGCCATTAGCAAAATGAGCCATTCAAGAGAAAGTAAACAAAGAACTATGAAGTATACTAAATTTAGTATCTTTTGTGCTTAATCACTATTTTGTTTCCCTATTATTGTTTTCCATTATTGTATCATTCTACCAGAGTGCTGATAAGAGAATGCTTGATCAAATCCTTACAAACACTGCACTTGCAGAAACTCTGATGGACAAGATTAGAGAGGAAACGTGCCAACAACTCAACTGATTCTGAAGAAACTAAGAATTAAGATCTCTTTCTCCTTGGAGGAAAATGACCACGTCTGACACTAACTGAAGTCAGACAACGTAAAATATCTGGACAGTCTGGTATACAGCAGCTATTTAAATAGCTTTACCAAATGTGATTCCTCTGGCCCATAAACAATGAGTGGGCAGGCACACTAATTTTGATGGACTGGACTGAATTCAATTTTATTTCTTAAATTGGTTAAATCAGTGTTTCCAGATCCTTCTATTGACTATAATTCAAGATGAAACTTAGCCAATCCATTATAGCTAAGCCATTAGAACCCGGTATACATGCTCCAATTATATGGCATCCATCTTTAAATCATTTCAGGGAACTGGTCAGCAATAGATTGCATCCATTATGAAATATCTACATTTTATCTCCAGTCTAAAATTACTGCAGGAGGAGGAGGAAAGTGAAAGTAGTGACTCATAACCATGTGATCTGAGGACACAGAACCACAAGGCCTGATATCTCATCCCACTTCTGCTGCTGACTGGTCTTCATAAAGCATTCCCTAACACACTGCTATTCATACATTTTACTCATTATCATTATATTATAGTGTAGATGTAACAAAAGTAGGTTTGAACTACCAATCTAGCACAGTATTACAGAGTTCAGACAGACTACAAAGCTTATCCAAGAAGCAAAAAGAATACTTGGGTGTCTATCCCAAGGTTAATTTTTTTCTGCCACAACAACACTGCTTTTAATAGTCAAGCTAAATAGTTTGAAGCTAAATCAAATAAGTCTATTAGACTAGAGTCACAACACTGTAGACACTCAGAGAAATTAAGTAACTTTGCCATATTTACATAGCAACTAGGATTAGAACCCCAACCTACCAGTCCTATTCTTCATCAATAGAAAATACATCTCTGGCCAAGTCACTTTGAGCAAGATCTACCTAAGGATTTAGACATTTAAAATGAAAGGTAGGTGGAATTTTAGGGCATTTATACATGTGCTCTGGGAGGCATGGGGGCAGGGGTGCTTTAATTAGCACAGGTCCATGAGTCACGCTAACTAAAAGCACCTGGAGTGTCATATGCATCAGTGTCCCCACCCTGAAAAATAGCAGAAGGGCACTTTGCACTAAAGCTCATCAAACAAGCTTTAGTTTAAAGCACCCCACTGCCATTTTTCAGCATGGGAATGCTGATACCTGTGATGTGAGAGATTGCTGGAGCACATTAAGTTCCATGCTCCAGGACACTGAATTAATCAAATCTGCTCAGACGCACTGGAATTACACTGCTTCAGGGCAGGCTCCCTGAACATGTATAGGAACCTTTACTGCTTAAATCTAAGAGTAAAATCCTCAATGTCCTCCCCCACCCCACTGCACACACCAACTTTACAGGCACCTATTAGTATGATTACAAAGCATAATTCAGTGGGTATGCAAAAAGCACTACAAAGCATAAGTCACTGTGTGAACTACAAAGGATAATTCAGTGGGTGTTTCAGTAGCTAAGCACTGTTTCATACACCAGAAACTACCTACCATGAAGTAATACCACCATACAGACGTGCACACACAGACACATGTAAGGTGTGCCCATACCAACTCTGAAACCAAAAGCAGCATGGTCATATTATTTATCACTGTTAGTATTATTGTACATTTGGACTTGTATCACATTCATTTATAAGCAGTAAAGTTCTCTTGTCACTAAAAGTTACTGCTTCTATGCAGGCCCAGAAGGTATTCACCTTGTCCATGCCAAGCTGCATGGTAGTTTCCATTAAACCCCATCAAACCCACCAAAATAAGCCTCTTTTCCCTGTGTCTTTTGAGGGACCCATTCAAGTAGGTATACTTAGAACATACCTAAGACATACTTGTAGGATTGCACAGTGCAGAAAACAGAGATAAAAGCCACTTCCATTAAAAACATAGGAGGTGCCCTATGTAGTAGTCTAGTCATTAATGCATTCATTCAAACTGTGGGAGACAGATTTAATACTCACCTCTACCTGAGTAGACTTTAGGCCTCTCTACAATTTAGAGATATTGCACAAGTACCTGGTTAATTGTGCAATTACCTGGAGACTAGCAAAGTAGCTATCACATAATAAAATGCTCCAACCAGATATAAAATTAGACTTTAAAAATGTGTACTAACTTTATAGCTGGTCACTATCAAGCTTTAAATTTACACATGTAGCAGGGTTTACCAGGCCTCGTGATGGTAATGTATCATGCCCAGCATAAAATCCCCAAGCCCTAGGGATCATGGTGACCATAACCCCCAAGGTCCAGGGGGTTCCTGCACCGTGGAACCCTAACGATTGCAGCAGCCATGATCCCCAGGGTCCAGTGGCTGCCATGATCCCTAGAGTTTGGGGATTTTATGCTGAGCATGCTGCACTCCTGCATCTGGGGCCCCTCTTAGCTGACAGGGCTCCAGGCCACAGGGGAGACCCTGCTACCATGTACAAATTAAAGCTGGGAGCCCCTCAAATGGGGCACGTGGAGCTCCCAACTGTGGAAGCATGCTTCTTACTGGTGCTGGGGGAGCCTGGGATCAGCCTCACCCTTCAGTAGCCAGAAGGTATAATGGGGCCTAACGTGCAAACCCACAACTGCACCTCCTGCCATACGTGTGGCATTGCAGGAGGCACAATTGTGTGAATCATGCATTAGATCCCATTGTGCCTGACTTGCACGTGTAGAGGGGGCCTCAGGCTTAAATTTCACATATCCTAGGAGACTGCCACAGTCACCAAAGTAGGTACTGCTATGGGTTTGGGACATTTTCAACCCCTGCTATTAAAACTGTTCCAGTGTGTGTGTGTATCTACAGTGATATATCTATATCTATCTATCTATATAGGTTTCAGTGGGTCAGAGAGAGGAAGGACAAGTGGTCATATCTTTCAGTGGTCAGGGCACTTGAGAAAGAATATTTATGTATGTTAAATAGCTATTAGGTAATATGTACACAAAGTCCTCCAAATATGGACTAAATCCAAATCTTCCTACCAGCTTTCAAAAATGAGCACTTCAATGGCTAGGCAAAAGCATCACTGACTCTCTATGTCCAATTAAACTTGAATATATACAAATTCTTTCACCCCTGAAAAGCTAATGGCCAAATGACTAAGGCATTAGCTTAAACTAAAACTGGACTCTTGTATTCTGGGTGAGTACTCTAACCACCAAGATAATAAATAAAAGGTAACTGCCAACATGTATTTTTAAAAAAGTGACACATGACTCCATTACTCCCTCTTGAAGGAAAGAGTTTAGGAGCCTAACTCCAGGATGGAGTCCAAGACTATGGATTCTGAATGGGCAGAAGTACTTCTAGGCAACATTGAGTTACATACTCAAGCCTCAGGCAGCCAAGACATCACCATCAATATCTTTGTTATTGCAATGAAGAAGTTAAAATTCATACTTATGTTCTTTAATTAATGAATATAGATGTACCAGAAAGGGCATGGACATTTGTATGGGAGGGCCTTACTAGCAGTGTTTCTAACTTTGCTTGAAAAGTTACTTTTAAAATATTTTGCAAATGCCATATGAAGGTTTTTATTTATATGAAATGCAAATATTTATTCCTGCCTCTATCAGTGACTGGTACTAAAAACTTAAATCAAGGATTAAATACAAAAGCCCTTTATAATAGACATTTGGATCTGGTACAGAAGTTCAAGTTTCTGATCTAGCCCAAGTTAACAGTCTAACCTAGATTTGAGTGCACATCTAATCATGGCTATTTTAGATGGAGGTCTGCCATTTTTATACTGGTCTATGTATTCTTAACTCCTGTACGACTACAGATTTAGACAGATTTCTGATCACTGTGGCCATTTTACGTGTAATGTATGTACTTGGCCTTCGTAATGTTTTCTCAGTGGCTCATGCAACAGTTAGATCAGGCTTTCTTACGGCCTGGTCTCTGTCCATTTTGGCTTATGCTTCGACCTGTTGCAACAAGGGAAGTTTGGTGTGATTGGACCACTCAACCCAAACTTCTGATTTGACTATCTATGATCCACAGGCGTGGCTCAAAATGATTGGAGAATTCACTTCGAACTCCTGACTGGATGAGCTGCTATCCAGGGCCGTAGCCCCCTGAGGGGATAAAAGAAGGTGCATGCTGCAGCTGGAGGGGGCTGGGGAAGAAGCACATGGGCATTAAGAATTGGGGTGAGCTGACCCAGCAGGGTGGTCAGTGAGCCCCAGAAGAGCCTGAAATCAGTGGGGCAAGGATGGAGCAAGAGCAGGCCTGCAGAGACAAAGGCGCTGCTCCGAGGGCCAGCAGGTTTTGGGAGACAGAGTAAGTTGGGGCTCTCAGTGTGTCCTTTGTTTTTTATAGGGGAGGGAATTATAGTCCCAGAGGAACCTTCCCCAGGTACTCACAGCCTGCTTGTGAGGGGAGGTGGGGAAAGTCACCCATGCCATGCAGGGGATAGTGCCTCATTGAACTCTGGATGCACTGGAGAAAGATATTGTAGGCAAGGATCACAAAACCGCAGGTTTTTACTGAGACATGGAATGGGACATAAACCCCTCCCCAGGGTGCAGAAGCCTGGCAGTAAGCTTCACAGTGCTTGCTAGAGCCCCTGCTGAGGAGAATGAGCTGGGTTCTGGTCAAAGGAGGTTGGCTCCACCCACTCCCTGGGTAAGAAACTAATCCAGGGAGGATCTATGACTGCTACACTATAGAGTGAAAGACCCTGAAGGGGCTTACACATGTGAGCAAGTAAGAACTTTGCTTCCCCTCCTGTGGGACGGAGAGTGAGTGTAAAAGACTGGGTTGTTACTTGCATTCAAGGCCAGTGAGACACTCATCACTGGGAGTTGTACAACATCACTACAAACAACATATGGCAAAACTCACCTAGGAACTGACCTGAGGGTTGATTATAAGTGGTTCTTACTGGCCCTTCTTCCCCAGAGACTGCTCCCAAATTTCCAGAAGAAGAGGCTGTATGAGGTTTCACACTCTTGTAGTATATGTATAATAGTTATTAATATATACAGTAAAAGCTCTGTTATCCAGCATCCATGGGAATGGGGGGTGCCAGTTAATGAAATATGCCGGTTGTTTGAGAGTTACACTTCTCTCCAGCCTGGCAGGTTGGAGGCGTCTTTGCCTGTTCAGGCTGCTGCCCCACTAGCCACGTCCAGTGCACCAGGGCTTTCACTCCCTGGCGTCAATGTGCCAGGTGACAGCGAGGGGGGCCCTACACAGGCTGCTTTGCCCCAGGCCGTGGTCCATGAGGAAGAAGTGGGACTTGGCTGGCACTTTGAGTTTCACTTTTGCCACGTTGATCGGCAGGTGGTTTATATTTTGCCGCATTGATTGGCGTGCCATTCTGGATGGTAATTGGCCACAGCTGGTGGGGAGCTCTGCCACCGGGTTACACTTGAAAAAACAGAACTCTCCCTGTCAAGTTCAAGTGTAAGAAGCAGTGTGTAATAGCAGTTGTACATAATTTCCCCTGGTATTGTGGTTAAGTAGTACAGAGTCTTGTTGAAATAAAATTAATCACAGTACCCCATGCCCATGTTGTATATAACCCTTGTTGCTAGATGTAGTATTGCAGTGGAAAAATCTATGTGCAAGTGAACTGGTTTAGAGCAAGACATTTTTCAATACCCTCATGAACTAAATTTTTGCCCATCTACTGTAAAGTTTAAGTTTCATCATATTTACATTGGAGATAAAGTTAATACATGCCATTAAACAAGGGGACCCTTCTCTCTGTCTGTGACACAGCTGTGCGCACCCACTCTCAGACAGCAGTTTATACTGTACTGTTTGAAAGGTATATTTATACACTTATTCTACTTGGTTTTTCTTTTCACCCATTGGGAATCATTTTTTTTTTTATCTGTCAGTTATATGGGTGCTGCAAGGTCTGCTTTGGCTTTTTCCTTCCACTCTCCCCGTAATGACAATACTAAAAAAAACCTAAGTGATTTATCACAATTTTCTTCCACATCAATATGTCACACTCAAACCTCTATCTTGAATGTAGAAACTTCAATCATTCTGGCAGGTTTGTTTATTCAGGTTAAATGCCAAACTGATAACTCATGGTTCCCTTTTGCTTTCCCCAACAGAAAGCTGTAGGTTATTAATTCTCTGGCCTTTTTTTTTTCTTTTTTCCCTCTTCTCCCATTTTGTCTCTTGTACATTCTCCCCCCAAGTTATAACTAATTCCTTAATGCTTAAGTATCCAACCTGTGAATAAAGCCTTCCTTAAACCTTTGTTTTTTCTGTTTTGCCTATTAGCTACTTGTGAGTAGTCACTATATCACCTAAATAGCTGCATTAGAGTGTACAAAGTCAAAGGATTCTATTAGTAGTTACAGTTCAAGCATAACTGATAAGGATATGTTTCCCTAGCCTAATTCCATGATATGGCACTCATGAGTAAAGATATGCAATTAATTAATTATGTATATTTAAGGGCATGAACTACTAATAAACTGTGGGTGCATCTACACAAGACACTGACTGCATAGTAACTGAAAAATACTGCACAGTAGCACATCACAACATAGACAGTGATAATACACTACTGCACAGTATTAGACTGCTGCGCAGTAGCATCGCTTAAAAGACATTCACTGATGCTACTATGCAGTAACTCCTGATACTGTGCATTTATTTAGTACTTACTAATACAAGTACTAAATAAATGCATGGTAATGACTGTGCAGTAACATCTCATGTAGATGCACCCTATGAACAAATGATATCCTCTGCCCACATAATTAAGAGAGTGCATTATTGAAAATGTAATAATTCAACTATTAGTCCAGCCAACTTTGACAAAAAATGTCTAATTTTCCTCTGACTCTAGAACCGGATTCTATTCCACCTGTTTGTGAATAAGTGAACTTACTAAGAGCAATTCTATACCACTATATTGAAATACCTAAATTCATTACCATGCTTTTATAATAACCACCATCTCATGCTCAGGACTGAATCACAAGAATGTAGTGAGGAGGAGAAGGATATTTTGTAGAACAGTTTTTCAGGACTCAAGCAGGGTGGAACAGAATTACACTTAGGTACCTAAATCCACGTATGCACTTACCCTATTTTCTAGCCCTATGGTTCATTATACAGGGATGGAAGACAGGCACTATACAATGTCTGGTTTCTTTCTTGAAGTTACTCTTCCATCCCTTATTAGCAGGATGATGACTTCTTCAGTAACTCATTGAAGTTCAACATTAAAATATTTCTACAAGTTGGTACATGCATGAAACATGCATGCAACAGTTTTTTTAGTAACTAATTGAAAGAACTGGTCAAAGTAAGGATTCCTACAATGTAAGCTATTTGAAATCAATTTAGTGATGGAATTTAATACATATCTGATTGTATTTTGCCCTTGATAACCTCAACCAGATATTTTATGTTGCTGTTGCAACTCCAGAGAAGATGACAATTTCAGTTTTGGAACAGCTCAGAGATGAGTATTTGCTCCTGTTTCTGAGACTAACAAGTTTCATTTCAGCCATGACAGCCAACAGCTGTTACATAAAAATAAGATTGGAACATGGATCACTGATATGAAAAGCCAATCCTGTTGTGTGGACAAATTAAATAAATATGGTCTAGTTAAGCACTGATTGTTGCAATCATATTTCATTACTGTTGTGTGATTTGGATTTGTGGGAAAATAGCTTCCTTTCCAATATTGGGTAAAAATATTTCTTAATTGAATTTATAGTACTTAACATCTCTGAATAAAATACCAACCATACCCAATAACAATTATATTAATTAGATTTAAGCCATATGATGCAACACATGATTTTTAGCTGTAACCAAATGGAGATACATGGTACATTACTGCTCTGTTTCTTTATATTCTTTATATTCTAACTTACAGGCAAAAGGACAAGTATTATTTTAAAAAATGTAGACCCTTGCCTTGTATTTAATTTGCATGGTTCAAAAGCAGAACTCTTGAAGGCTGGTCTTCAAATGGGAGGTTTTTTTCATAGGATAGTCATCAGAGGCTGAATAACACAACCAGTTCCCATTCTACAGTAAGCAGTCAGTTCGTATGCCTCTCACCACACTGCCTTGAAACTACTGAGGTGGGGAAAATAATTTCTCATGGCAAGAAGCTCACTATAATATAGTCTGGATTTCTCTAGCTTGTGTAAAGTTACCAAGGAATCCCTGCCAGCTAATCCAAATTAGAGCAAACTCACAGGCTTTACTGATTTACATTGGGTCAGAGAATACATTGGTTGTAACTAGCCATCAGCTCTCAATTTTTTCTGGTCTCCCTGGGGTGGGTGTGCAGAGGGAAGGAGCTATTCTTTGGTAGGAGATCTCATGGGTTTGTGGGATCTCTGGAGAATCAGGAAATGAAGTAGAAAGTTCCACACTCTTTCCTTTACTGGTATGTAAATGAGAGCAAAGCAAAGAAACTCAAAAGAACTTAAGAAGTGCCATTTACTGGGGCAGACCATTGGTCCATCTTGTCCAGTATCCTGCATCACACAGTGTCCAAGAGTAGATGCAAAAAGGGAGAGTGAACAGGGTATGACAAGGGTTGTTTTAAACAGTGTTTCTCTCTCACTTGCAGCCTCCAGCTTGTAAGGTCTAGGAAGTTCTGAATCAGAGACTATTTCCCTAATTCCCATACTCAATAGCTACTGATGCACCTTCCTTCCAATATGCCCAATCCCTTTTTGAATCTGGCTAAATGGTCAGCTTCTACAACATGTGGTAGCAATTCAGGCTGTGTGAAATGGGCCCTATTCCATTCAGATTCAGCCTGAATCAGAGACAGTGATTCCATCCGTTGAATTTGCATCAGTCCCTGATTCAATTCAGCTGGATCTAAATCTGAAGATTCAATGCTGATTTGGTGAATCAGCAATTTGGACACAGGCACAGCTTTAAAAGTATTTTTCTACATACCTTGAGGTAGCAGGTGTGGTTTGTGACTGCTGTGGTGCTGGGGCACATGGAGCATTCCACAGGAGCACAGAGGGCTCTCCAGCATGCTCAGAAGTGAATCTGGAAGTGGACCAGACCTCCAGACCCAGGAGGCACTAGTCGCCGACCCAGGTGGGTGTGGAGGGGGCCCCCGCTACGCACTCCCTGGTGGACCAGGAAGTGGACCAGAAGTGCTTCTGGTCCACTTCTGGGTCTGCTGCTGAGCGTGCTGGGGAGCCCACCCCCAAGCTGTCTCTACATCCAAATTGCTGAATCTGTCTGAATCTCTCCGAATCAATCTGGACGGTTCTGAATTGATTCAAAGAGATTAAAGGGTCCTTTGATTTGATTCAGATTCAGAGATTCGGCCACTAAATCAGTTAGTTAGTTTTAAACTTAGTACCTACTAGGGGTGGCCCTAGTTATTGAATGAAGAGAGTGAATAATACGTCCCTAAATTTACTTTCTCTTCACCATTTAGTATTTTGTAAACCCTTATTATGTCACCTTTTAAGTGCCTCATTTCTAAACAGAATAGGTCTAACCTCTTTAGTCTCTCCTCAAATGGAAGCTTCTCCATACTACTAATCATGCTGGTTGCCCTTCTCTTTGACTTGTCTAGATCTTCTTTGTGTTTTTGTAGGTGTGGGGAGCACAACTGGGCATGCTCCTGAACAATGGCAATAGCAGAAAGGCTCCCAGGGCTCCCAGGTTACATCAAAGATGCTAGTGTAGTAATAGGGAACATATAGTTAAGGAACATACTTCCCACTTCCTCTTTTCTGTATTGATAAGAGTGATTCAAAACTTCAATATAAAAATCATAGGGAAGGAATAATGATACAATATTTATGTCATGATCAAATAGTATTTTTCTTGATAAGATATTGCCCACCAGGGTCACCAGTAGGTTTATAAACAACAGATTGGACGCCCCCAATATACAGATAATACTTGATTTTAAGTCCTTTTTGATAAAAAGAACACATAACACATTGATTTTAAATTCTAAAAAGTCATAGTTACAAGACAAATAACAACATTCATAGTTTCGTAGTTTCTAGGGTCGGAAGGGACCTGAGCAGATCATTGAGTCCAACCCCTTGCCATGGGAGGAAAGAGTACTGGGGTCAAATGACCCCAGCAAGGTGTACCTCTAGCCTCCTCTTAAAGAACCCCAGGGTAGGAACCAGCACCACTTCTCTTGGAAGTTGGTTCCAGATCCTAGCTGCCCTGACCATGAAGTAGCACCTCCTGATATCTAGCCTAAATCTACCCTCTGCCAGCTTGAGACCATTATTCCTGGTCACTCCTGGTAGTGCACGGGGGAACAGAGACTTCCCCAGTGCCTGCTGATCCCTTCTGACTAGTTTGTAACAGGCCACTAGATCCCCCCTCAGCCTTATCTTGTGGAGGCTGAACAGGTTCAGGTCCCGTAACTTCTCCTCAGAGGGTCTACCCTGCTGCCCTCTGATCATGAGAGTGGTCCTCCTCTGGACCCTCTTCATGTTGTCCACATCCCTCCTGAAGTGCGGCCCCCAGAACTGGATGCAGTACTCCAGCTGCAGCCTGACCAGTGCCGCGTAGAGGGGGAGTATCACTTCCTTGGACCTGCTTGAGATGCATTTGTGGATGCATGACAAGGTGCAGTTGGCCTTCCTGACAGCATCCCCACACTGCTGGCCCACGTTCATCTTCATTCAGGCAAGTTAAAAAAGTATAATTCTTATTTCATGGCTCTTCATTAAATTAGCAAATTTACATGAATGTAGCCTGGCTGCTGCTCATTTTGTTCTGCACTTAATGTACAAAGAGAAAGAGTAGACAATTATATGAAATCATTCTCCTTTATAGGTTATTTTGCAGCCGCTATCCTGCTCAGAACTCCAACTGAAGTTAATCACTGTTTAGTGAAGTTGCTGTCCAAACTTCTACAGACTTTAATAGGAATATGATTATACACTTGGGGAAGCTACAAAATTAGCTTCCAATTCTGGTTCACACTCCAGGATCCCAGACTGTTCTACTTCTGACGATGAATATCTATGAAACAAAGGGCACAACTGGAATTTCTGCCACCGCCAGAATCCCTCTCATCCCAATTCAACACCTTACAGAAGAACTCTCCGTGTAACAATAATTCAGAAGCAACTAAGTCTTCATTCCATACACATACAGTGAGGTCCATGACAGGTCTCTCTTCCATTTGTTGATCTTAGGCTTCAAGCACATAATTCCCCATACAGTTAGAGTACATTCTATTTGAAGTGTTACATTAGGACTGCATCTACACATGTACTTTACTGCAGAGTAGATTAATTAGTTCTTCAGTAAAGCATCACAGTCTACACGTTCACTGTGATTAGGGCACAATAAATTTATTAACTCCACCATAAGATGACAGACGGATGGGTCTATCTTACAGCGAAGTACTTTACTGAGCTGAAAAGCACATGCAGATGCTGATTGGGGGTGTAAGTTGTGGCCAGTCAGCCCAGCCAGCTGGGGGCCTGATCTGCCCTGTCTTAAGCTGCTGCTGTCTTGGGCACATGTGTAGATACTGTGCCCAGAAGCAGTCAACTCCAGTGTAAAATGCTCCCAAGTTTATTGTGTCACATTAATTTCTCATATAGATAAAACCTAAGCAAGGTTAAAGTAGTTGATTTTTTCCTAATTATATTATTTCTGTAAGATAGAGTGGTTAAGATATTGGTTTAGTAAAAATGTCTTTCCACTGAAAGATTTAGATGAAAAAATGCCTGAAAGACTCTGTTGGCAGCCTCAAAACAAAACTGAAGAGTGAGGTTCTACCAACATAAGTTATTCCTTATCCTAATAATTTATTACTAAATGAAAGATTCTGTCTCAGTGGTATCTTGAATATCTAACAACAATGAAGGAGAAATATAATAATATCATACTAAAAAAGAAAAGAAATCATGCTGGCACTAGCTCAAGATATTGCTAAATTTATAATCTATAGTTTCTTGATTAAAAATACCATGTTTTTAAGTAAATGTTATACATATCCATGTATGTATGTATCTATAAGATTTCATTTTAGATAGATAGACAGACAGTACCCTTAAACTATTATTACATGTATTATATATCTATGCATTTCATACACATTATATATCTTATAATTTCATACATAAGGTACCTAAAATATGTCAGACAATTCCCCTAAAATATGTAATGTATTATACATACATGTGCGTGTGTGTGTGTATGAATATGTAGAGTCTCCCCACCTCTATATATGTATTTCATAGATTCTATAGACAGGAAGGGCTGGAAGGGACCTCAGAAGATCATCAAGTCCAGCCCCCCGCCCAGGAAGTTAGCTCAGGTCATAGGATCCCAGCAAGATAAGCCTCCAATTTGCTCTTGAAGGTATTCAGTGTAGGTGCTTGAACCACCTCTGATGGCAGGCTGTTCCAGAACTTGACAGTAAAGAAATTCTTCCTTATGTCCAGCCTGAAATGGTCCTGTAGTAGTGTATGACCATTCGATCCCTTGGGGCACTCTGGTGAACAACTGTTCCCCCAGATACTGGTGGTCACCCCAGATAAACTTATATGCCATCAGATCACCCCTGAGCCTGTGCTTTTCCAGGCTAAAGAGCCCCAAGTTTGCTTTACTAGCCAAAGCATCACATTGCAGGCTTATGTTCATCTTGTGGTCAATGATGACCCCCAAGTCTCTTTCTTCCATAGTTCTAGCCAGTGTAGCACCGCCAAGCCTATAAGGATGCTGCAGGTTTCTTTTCCCAAGGTGAAGAACCTTGCAGTTTTCAGTGTTAAATACCATCAGGTTCTCATCCACCCATTTGCTGAGCCTGTCCAGGTCATCCTGAATCACCTGCCTGTCTTCTGGCATGGATGCTTTGTCCCAAAGTTTGGTGTCATCGGCAAACTTGGCCAGTCCACTCCTGACTCCAATGTCCACATTATTAATGAAGATGTTGAATAATCTGGGTCAAAGGACAGAGCCTTGGGGGACCCTACTGGTCACAGGACACCAAGAAGAGTGACTTCCATCCATTACTACCCTCTTGGTCTGACCACGGAGCCAATTTCCCAGCCAGTGGATCATGGTGGACCCAAGGCCAAAATTGGCCAGTTTTGCCAAGAGGTGAGCATGGGATACCAGATCAAAGGCTTTTTTGAAGTCAAGGTATATGACATCAATCTCCTCTCCCTTGTCCAGCTGATAGGTAACCTGGTCATAGAAGGAAATGCGATTGGTCACGCAAGACCTACCCGCAACAAACCCGTGCTGGCTATCCCTCAGGATGTTGCCGTTGGACAGTCCATTAAGGATGGCCTCTTTAATAAACTTTTCTAAGATCTTCCCCTGGGATAGAAATCAGGCTGATGGGCCTATAGTTAGCCAGATCCACTTTCCTCCCTTTCTTGAAGATAGGCAACACATTGGCCTTCTTCCAGTCTTTGGACACTACACCAGGGTTCCAGGAGTTTTCAAAGATCCATGCCAGGGGCTGGGCTATGATTCTCACCAGCTCCTAGAGTACCCTGGGGTGTAGATTATCAGGACTGGCTGACTTGAAGGTATCCAGCCTCTCAAGGTGTTCCCTCACAAGGTCAGAATTAATGGAGGGCAGGGGATCTCCCTCACATGGATGTCCCTGTCCCGTAGTGGGCATGGGCATCCCATGGGACTGACGAAAGTCCGATGCAAAGTACCCATTTAACAGTTTGGCTTTTTCCTGGGCGACAGTTGTCAGTTGCCTCATCTGGTTCAGCAGGGGTCCAATGTTGCCCTTGCTTTTCCTCTGGCTCCCCACATATCTGAAAAATGGACTTTTTGTTGTCCTTGATGTTCGAACCTATTTGGAGTTCAGTTGCAGCCTTGGCTTTCCTGGTTTACTCCCTGCAGGACCAGACCGGACCAGTGCAGAATAATCCTCCTTGGAGGTGAATCCCATCTTCTATCCTTTGTAGGCCTCTCTTTTTAGCCTCAGGAGGTCTGCTAGGTCCCTGGAGAGCCAGGGGAGCTTCTCTGCCCTCTTGCTGCCTTTCCTCCAAGATGGAATAGACTTAGTTTGTGCATTGAGGATCGCTCCCCTGAGGAGCACCACTCTTCTTGAACTCCCCTCTCCTTGGGGTCATGGTCCCTTAGGGCCTGACTGACAAGCCTCCTGAGCTTGTCAAAGTCAGCTTTTCTGAAGTCAAGGACTTCTGTGTTGCTGACTGACTTGCCAGCTTTACAGCAGATGGTGAAGGTGATCAGCTCATGGTCGCTGTCACCCAGCTTCCCATCAATCACTAGGTCACCCATTAAGTCATCCCCAGTAGCCAGTACCAAGTCGAGCAGCCCTTTGCCTCTTGTTGGCCCATAGGCTTCGTGAGTTAGGCAGAGGTTATCCATGCACCAGAGGAAGCTTTGTGACCACTTGGATTTTGCTGAGTGATCCTCCCATGAGATGTCCGGGTAATTGAAGTCACCAGTGACAACCATGGTCCTGGAGTATGCGGCCTCACCCAGTTCCCAGGCGAACTCCTGGTCAAGCTCAGGACTTTGGTGGGAGGTCTGTAGTAGACTCCCACCGTTGTGTCCCCTGTGGCGTGTTCCCCATGGATTTTAACTCAGAGGGTCTCCAGTCATCGACCCTGGTCACCAAGTTCAACTTGCAGGGACATGTAGCTTTCCTTACATAGAGAGATACACCCCCGCCCCTTTTATCTACACGATCCCTCCTATATGGGGTCCAGTCATGGGTGGAGTCCCACCAGGTCTCTGTTATCCCTATGATGTCATAATTATTTGCATTGAGCAGAAGGACGAGCTCCTCGTGCTTATTCCCCAAGCTCCTGGCATTTGCGTACAGGCAGGCAAGTGTCCCCTTGGGGGGCTCTTGCCTTGCCCATGGATTGTACCAGGGCTGGGGCAAGGGTGGGCTCCCTTAAGTGCCTTGGCCCACTGGCTTTGCAAGGGTTGCTCAGTGGGCGAGCAGTGGCGATAGTTCCCCCGTCCTCCAGCAGGCTTAGTTTAAAGCCCGGTGGAGCAGGTCAGCCAGTCTGGCTGAAAAGAGCCTCCTCCCCAGGGGAGAGAGGTGGAGGCCATCTCTTCCTAGTACCTCGCTGCCTCTCTTGCCAAAGAGTGGGCTGTGGTCGTGGAAGACAATGCCTTCCCAATGACACCAGCGCCGCAGTCTTTGGTTGACTACGTGGATCCTCCTCTCCCTCCTCAGCCCATAGCCTGAGACTGGAAAGATTGACGAGAGCATCACGTGTGCTCCCAGACCCTTTAGCCCCACTCCCAAATCCCTGTAGCACCTCATGACCCAGCTGGGAGCGCTCTGAGTCATGTCATTGGTGCCCACATGAATAAGGAGCATAGGATAGTGGTCTGTGGGCTGAAGGAGCTTTGGGATCTTCTCTGCAATGTCCCAGATGCTGGCCCCTGGGAAGCAGCAGACTTCCTGGACTAAGGGGTCGGGGCGGCAGGTTGCCCCCTCAGTCCTCCTCAGGATGAAGTCTCCCACAACAAATACCTTACGTTTTGTCTTGGGGAGAGCAGGGATGGTAGCTGAAGGTGAGCCTGTGTTGCCTGTGGGAGCTGGCAACTCAGCAGGCTCTGCTGGAGCAGCAAGAGGTGTGTACCTGTTGCTAAGCTCCGGCAGAGCAGGGGTCTTGGTGCAGCAGGCATTAGGGCCCTTGACCACCTTGGTCCATACCCCTGAATGGACAGAGTGAGAGGACCTGGAGTCCTCTTTGGTCCTGGAGGGAAACAGTGGTCTACCCTCCGGCTCCTGGGAGAGAAGGGCCCTGCAGTAGGAGTTGATCTCTGCTCACAATCCCTGATGGCACACAGTCTCTGGACTGTGGCCTGGAGCTCCTTCAGCTGGTGTGCCAGAGACCCCAAAAGGGAGCAGACCCCACACCGGGAGGTAGCCATGCTCCCAGGCCCCAGAGCCTAAAAAAGGGACCGGCAGCCCACACAGCTAAGAGCCAGGGGCTCCTTCTGCATGGAGCCCAAAACCATGGGCTCCGTTTGGATGGTGGTCTCTGAGATGCCCGAGGGGGGACCGCAGAGCCAAAGGGGACCTGAGGGGTGCGACACATGCCTATACATGTCATGCCTCTGGTAGGCTGGCTATGGCTGGGACTGTCTCCCCTGGGGGTTCCAGGCAGGGCCTCGGGCCCTCCTGCACACCCTCCTGTGCAAACTCTGTGCTAACTCATTCACCAGCAAACAAGCATGCCTGTTTGTGCAGCCTGTTCACATGGCTTCAGTTATGTAGCTCCCTGGGGGGGCTGGGCATAGGGGCCTGGGCAGGGCTTGACCCAGCCCGGCTCCAGGCAGCTGTCTACTCCCACTCAGTGAGGAGTTAACCCTCACTTGTCTCCAGCTATGCTGGGCGGTGTCTGGGGGGCTTCAGGGGAGCAGGAGCATGGCGGGCTTTCACCTGTGCATCTCTTGCCACTCCAGAGCCTAACTGGGGCCCTTTTAAACTGCACACATGCGCAGTGGGTCCACTGCTGGGGAAAGCTGCTCTCGGGCAAGGGGGGGCCCTGCCTGGGATTTGGGGGGCCCTGCCCTACTGAAGAGGGACTGGTGAGTACCCCCTCCTATCTCTCTCCCTCTCCCTGCGGGGCTGGGCCAAGTAGGGGCCTGGATGGGGCTTGACCCAGCCTGGCTCCATGCAGCCACCTCCTCCCACTCAGTGAGGGGTTAACCCCCAACCACCATTGGTCCTGCTTGTCTCCAGCTGTGCTGGGGTTCAGAAGGGGGCTCCGTGGCTGCTGGGGGGTGTCTGGGGGGCTTTGGGGGAGCAGGAGCATGGCAGGCTTTCATCCACGGGTCTTTGCCACTCCGGAGCCTAACTGGGGCTTTTTTTCTTGCTGTTGGCGGGCCCTTTTAAACTGCGTGCATGCGCAGTGGGCCTGCCGTCAGGGAAAGCTGCTCTCAGGCAAGGGGGGGCCCTGCCCAGGATTTTGGGGGCCCTGCCCTACTGGAGGGGGACTGGTGAGTACCCCTTCCTACCTCTCTCTCTCCCTGGGGGGCTGGGCGAAGTACGGGCCTGGGTGGGGCTTGGCCCGGCCCAGCTCCATGCAGCCACCTCCTCCCACTCAGTGAGGGGTTAACCCCCTCCCACCATAGGCCCCGCTTGCCTCTGGCTGTGCTGGGGGTCGGCGGGGGGCTCTGCAGCTGCCGGGAGGTGTCTGGGGGCTTTCGGGGGAGTGGAGGCATGGCTGGCTTTCACCCACGCATTTCTTGCCACTCCGGAGCCTAACTATATATCAAGATAGAGAGTTTAAAGTTTGCAAAAAATATCATAGTTATCTTGCCTTCTCAGGATTTTTAATTCAAGCAACTTTTAAAATATAAAATTGAATAGGTATTGAACCTTTTTCTTGTTTTTTGGCTGTTTTGCTTTTAAACAGTATATCCAAAATAACTCCAACTTATTAAATTTCAAAATAAGCAAGTATAGGTAATATTTACATTTTTTTTATGTTTAATATCAATATTTTCTAAAAATGACCATTGAAACAATTACAAAAAAAGACAAATTACCAAAAAAAATCCTTATGGATAAGATAATTCCTGCTCACACCCTAATGGTTCAGAAATCCAGAGGATAGGACGAGGGTGTTATCTAGAAAGGTTATATGCATACATATGTATATACAGGCCAGAGCTGAGCTGATGCCTGCACAGGGCTCATACTTCAATTCAAGATGAGACTTTTGTCATTATTTATATATAATACTGTATTTACTCCAAAATGAAGTATTTTTCCCTAACCAGCAGTGTTTGGGGAGGGAGGGAGGTGTCTCATCTTGAATTCAAGTATGAGTGCTGTGCAGGCAGCAGCTCTTCTCTGACATTATCCCTTAGCTTGAGCTCAGAACTGAGGCTGGACAGGAGCTGCCACTTGCCCTGAGATGGGATAGCTTGTTTAGTGGGGGAGGGAGCACATGCTCTGAGTAAGCACAGGGAAGAACGCAGGGTGGAGTGAGTGGAGGGAACATTAGCCACCACCACCCATCGCTGTGCCTGCCCCCCAGTCCCTCCTCCACTTCCTGCCAGCCATTCCCTCTCCCCCTAACATTTTGCTCCAGCTCTGGTCCGTTTAGCTCCGATACAGCCTGACTAGGAGCTGCTGTCACTTCTTGCTGGTCAGGATGGCCTGGGGCTGCCACTGATACTGTGGACTGCCTCAGAGCCAGAACAGAGGTGCAGGAAAAGGTCGGGTCAGGGAGTGGGGGGAACAGGTGACCAGGGTGAGACATAGGCACTGGGTGGCAAGGAGCAAGGAGGGCAGGGGTGGGAAAGCAGTCAGAGGCAGCAGGGGAGGCAGGTACAGGGATAAGGTACAGGCAATCAGGGGCTGGCACACATGTGGGGGGCAGGCTCAGGCATGGGGGGACAAGGAACAGTGGAGACAGGCAAGGAGGGCAAGGGAGCAAAGGACAGGGGCTTGCCCCTCACCTCCTACCCCTGCTCTCCCTGCCACAGCAGTTGGAGTGGGGGAGGGGGTGGGATTTGTGTTGAACTTCCACTATTTAGATTTTATACAAAGAAATATTAACAAATGTATAATTGTCCATCTATTAGGTTCTAATTATTGGGGGGGGCAGCTTCTTTAATTCAAAGCTGCTTTGGCATTCAGTAAATATGGTATTCAATCGCCAACAGGTTTTTTTTTATTGACATAAAAGCAGGAGAGATACATTTATCACCCTTGGACATTACGCAGCCTATGAAACTTAAAGAAAGTTATTAGCTAGCTGCTTTAAATTGGGATTCTGTTTCTGTTAAAGAAAGAACAGAGGCACAGCTATGTAAGGTAAGGGTGTCTGCAGTCTTATCTGGCTTAGCTAAGTGTGGGTGGAGAAAAACTGTAAAATGGGCACCTAAAGCTGTAATAAAGAGAGGTATAGGTCTCTTCTAGTAGCCACCACACTGTTCTGTCAGCACAAAACATCTTACGCTGAACACCAGATGGCTCTGGAATACCACCAGTCAACCACACACTCGTACAGGTACTGTTCTCTGAAATTGCAAGTTTGGAAGCATTCTCAGCACCACGCTTGTACTACGTACCTGCAAGCATAAAACAATATAAATTTGTATGCCATTTCTCTTCATCTGCTTAGATCAGTTACCAGTTTCAGTTGCCTGCAGTCCACAGAGATACAATATTAATGGAAGTCCATAGTTGTGTGGACAAAATATGTGAAAGAACTAACTCTTATCACATCAGATACATAAAATGCAAAGTCATGAAACATACACTCAGGTATAGATAACAAAACTCCAATAGATTTTATTAGTTAAAAAACAATGCTGGAGTTTGGTTTGTAATCAGAGTGTGTCAGTTTTCAGATGGGAAAGATATGCATGATATCAAATATCATCTGAGAACTACTGAAGCTTGATGGGTTGCATCATTATAACATTTGCACTGCAGGAAAGTCAAATATGTTCCTTTTACCCTATCTTTAAAATAAAAAAATAAAATCCTATTAATTTTGTAAAATGTATACAGTAATATTTTGACATGAGATAAAAACGAATTCAAAAAGGTTGAAATTCTGTTGATATGCTTTGTAACACCAAAGAATGTTATAATCACTACATTGAATAACATGTCCTTCTATACAGCAATATTAAGCAAAATAGGAACCAAACCATTTGTGACAGTATATTAAAAACACAAAAGAAAGATTATCCATTAATAAACAGGACCTGGGAAACCTAGATTCAATTCTCTTCTCCACTGCAAGCTTCCTGAGTGACCTTGCAGAAATTACTTCATCTCCCTATCCCTCAGTTTCCAATCTCTAAAAACACAATAACATCCTTGCCATTCAGAGATGTTACCAAGGTAAGTACATAAATATATGAAGCACTCGAACACTTGGAAAATGTGGCCCATGTAAATAATTTAGTTAGGTAGGTTTTCAACATCTATTGTATCCTAATCCATATAAATTCTTATGCTTCACTGAGTGCCAACTGTATCCTTAATAAAAATGTTAATTATCCACTTTGTAGTTCCTTTTTTCAGTTTCGGACAAATCCTGAATGTAATGGACTTTGTTGAGAGAGGGATGCATTTATCTTCAAGATCAAAATGGTACTAAAAATGGTTCCAGGCTTTCTGCTGTTACTAAGGAGCAATTTCTATTATGATTGTCTGTCTTTAAAGCTATTAGAATTCAGAGTCTCTTAGAACCAAGTATTCATTATAAAATAAACTCTTATTTTCATGGATTGGTAACTCACATGCTAAATTCTCTCCAGTGTGAAACAGGGCATCCAAAATTTAATCCTAAAAGCAATTTTTAATCTCTTGAATATGTTAACTTAGTAGAAAATAGAAAAATTATACACAGATGTATGCACATGCACAGAAGTCTCAGGTATAAAGCCATTTCACAGCTTTTAAAATTGCTTTGTACCTATTTCCACTGCATATTTATAAATGAATAGATCAGAAATAGTCTGGGTGTTATCTAAAGTAAAAAAAAAGGAACAGTCATATACTATATAGCTCTCTTTGTCCCTGAGCCTATGAATGTACCTCTGCATGATCAACATATGGATAGGTTTCTGCTTGGTAAACAGAATGTGTTGCAAACTGAATTATTTTAATTCTGTTTAACTCTGGTATTAATGAGTCATACCTAGCTGCTTTAACCAAAGGACCTATGAAGCTTTTTTCTGTTCACACTGGCTGTGTCCAGGCAAGCGTGGATGTGAGGTATGAGGTATGTGTGTGGCAGGGGAGCGGGGCATTGACCTCAGGAGATTCCAGGGTCAAAAAAAGCCAAACCAAAAAAAAGGGGGGTGGTGAATGTGGCAGCAGCAAGCACCCCTTAAAATCAGAGCCTGGCAGCTGGAGCCAGACTCCCAACTGCAGGAGCACCACAGCTGTAGCTCCCTGAGGCCCCCAGGATCTCCAGTAAGGCTGCTGGGACCAGCACAGTTGCTAGCCCCAGCCACCCCTACCAGCCCTGGGGTAACCTGCCATGTGCCAGAGCACACATGACATGGGCGCTCCCTGGAGACAAATAGCATGGTGTGCCGCTGCTACTTGTCCCCAGGGAAACAAACAGCTGTGCTCGTCTGGATGCAGCTGCTATGTATACATCCCTAGTAAAAGCAGTGACTGCAGATTTTGTGCCCTGGCTGGCAGTGAAGGTCACTGTTGCCAGTATTGTGCCTCCTTTAAATTAGCACTGATGCCCCGCTTGTCCACCCCTAGTTATACTACTAGCCAATCTACATAGCTCAGGTGTACGGTTACTGCTGTCTCAGCGTCACCAATCTTCCTTTATTGTATGATGCTTGATGATAATGATTGATGAGGAAGAAACCTGTTCAGGATATTTGTACTAAAATAAAACAGGTAAACAAAAACTCTGTGAGATGTGTGAAAATAATTAATTTATCTCTGATCACATCCGCACAGTGTTTGAATATGCATATATTTTAAGAAGTTTTAGCAAACATCATAGTACTATGTCCTACTCCTTCTCCCTACATTTATCATAACTGTTCTGCTGTTGCTCCTTCAGACCTGTCAGATATCCTATATTGTCAGACACTTGTGCATTTGGAAGCCAGTTTCTCATGGCTGCCACACCTCAGATTAGCTCTCATACAAGAGAAAGTAGGCAGGGAAAAACCTGAGAAAGCATGTTGGGCTAGAAGCAAGAAAATGATGTATTCAGATCTGATTTCCATTAAGTACTATTAATCATTCACAACTCTTATTAATGAGTATGTAGTAGCATAATGTGGGGTACATGAGCAGGGCACATACCCTAGCAGCCACCTAAGGCGATGGGTAGCAGAAGGACAGGGGCACTACACCCAAGACTACTGCCTGCCTCATTCTGCCAGCACTTTCAGCTACAGAAAGCAACTGGCACACAGGCAATGTTTGTCATAGAGCACAAGGTGTTCTGGAAATTGTAGTTTTATAGAGCTGCGGTGGAGTTTACTAGTGTTAGGGGATGAATTGACTCTGTTTTTTACCACTGAAATGAGAATTTTTTTGCCCTCTCAAAATGGGTTTTTGCAGGGAAAAATGGGGTGAAAATTTACCCCCAGAAGCAGCAGCAAACTTGATTTCCTCTCTAGAGAAGTATGGCTCCTAGAATGCCTTGCATGCCATGAAACTGCCCAGGTCTCTGCTTGCTGCTGTTCCTACACCTGCAAGCCAGAAAGTAGGAGAAATGGGGGTGGGGGAAATGGTGAGATATGACTCCCTGAGGCATATTTTTTTTTGCCTAAGCTATACCTCTGTGACCATGGGCTCATACTTCTACCCTACCTTGTACAAATAACTGAAAAAGTGCAGAGGCCTACCTCAACAGTTGCCAAAACTTAATTAAAATTTCTAAGGAGGCAGATCCAACCCTCTCCTTCTATGTTCTCTCTCAGCCTATATATGCGAGGTGTATTTGTTTGGTTGTCCTGTCTATAAACCAGTGTGTTAAACACTAGATCACACTCTGGTCCTTGAACTAGAAATTGAAGACTGCTGATAACCAATATTGCACTCCAATTTCAAAAATAACTGAATAACCCACTGGCAAAGAGTATTGTCTCTCTCTTTAGTTGGCATGAAGTATAATAGTTGCCACCTGTTTGCGAGTACTTCTTGAGGACAACTGGAAATTCTTGTGGACACCTAGGACTTTGCTTCAAATCCTACTGATGGTCCAATTAGGAAAAAATAATATGTAATCATGGTTGTAAAGTTTACTGTATTAAACCCATGTAAAGAGATATACTTAAAATTGCACAAGTGCCTTTCATTTTTCTTTTCCTAACTACTGGATCCTTGATTTCACAATCTACAGATGCTTAATTTATTATTTTTGTACACACATATATTTTGCCCATAGTAAAGAATGGTTTGTTAATATAAAAGGTTGAAACATCAAACCATCTTGTTAGATTTTAAGTTTAAAAAGCTTAAAGTAGCAAGGGATGTCAGTAAAATCTGAGTTCAGTGTAAAGTTTCCATTCTGACTGAAAGTTTCATATTGATGCAAGAACTTGGCATCCCAGATCAAGCACGAGTCAAATGCATAACATGTTGGGAAAAACTAATTTAGTGTGAAAATTCTTGTGATTTGACTCCTACTCAGAATAGTCTTGATAGTACTGCTAGTATACTGAGTAGGTGTGGTCTATATAGCTGAAACCTTACTAGAATCATGTGACTGGCCAAACGAAATATGAGTGAACTAGTCAAATGCAGCAGAATTAATTGCATTGGGCTCTAGATTTGAGGAGAAAGTTATCATGTCACACCCAGGTATAATAGTTGTTTGTGCTTCCCTCTGCCTGCATCTAATGCATGTGGATGGCATGCATACTGATGGATGCCATAGGCCTCTGGAAACATGTACAACTGAGCCAACAAATATTTTCCCTCTCCCCTTTCCTCCTCCCCCCAGCTATTTTTTGTACTAAACGATGAACTGGTATCACGGTGAACAATTGCTCTTCTCTCTATTAAAGACTTCAATTTCGGTCCTACACATCTCTCTCAAGCTTGTCCACGTCCTTGTTGAAGTGTGGTGCCCAGAACTGGACACAGTACTCCAGCTGCGGTCTCACCAATGCTGAGTAGAATAGGAGAATCACCTCCTTGGTTTTGCTGGAGATGCAGCAATAGACGCATGCCAGAGTATTATTTGCCCTACTGGCTACAGTGTCACACTGCCAGCTCATATTCATACTGTGGTCTATTATTACCCCCAGGTCCCTTTCATTCATGGTGCTAGTGAGTATGGTGCTGCCAAGCCTGTAGGTATGTTGGGCGTTGCTTGTCCCCAGGTAGAGCACTTTACATTTCTTGACTATGAACTTCATCTGATCCGATTTGCCCAACTTGCTATCCTGTCTAGGTCTGCCTGTAACCGTAGCCTATCTTCAAGTATGATCACACTCCCCCATAACTTGGTATTGTCTGTGAACTTGTCTAGTGAGCTCTTCACCCCCACATCCAAATGGTTAATAAAGATGTTGAAAAGTACTAGACCCAGCAGTTGAACTAGACCTCTTAAGGTCAGTTCCAACCCTAATATTCTATGAGTCTATGTATACCTGCTTTGGTTGGTCTAAAAGATACAAATCTACCCAGCCCTAAAACAGCCTAAAGCAGGTGTTTCTTGCAGCAGGGCACCAATACCTTAAATGTCTGAAACAAGGAGACACTAATATGTAGTTCAGTCTCAACACTGCTTATTGTAACAGGATTTATTTTTATTTTATAAACAAATGACACTAATAAAATGCCTGACCCTGCATAATTAATTTCTTCTCAAAATGGAAAACTGATGTACAAGGCCCCGAAATCTGTTACCAAGTCACACTGGAAATTCCTCTCTTGTAGCAATGGGAATTGCTAGCAATTTTATATCAGCTCACAGAGTTATAAGAATTAAATTTAATTTCTGGAGGGCAAGACAAAGCTCAGCCATCCAACACTGAATGGGGCTTTTCTGGAAATGAGCCTAATTTCCCATTTCAAGAATTGTTAGTTCCACTAAGTGAAGTGATAAGCCCTGATCCTTGGTATCTGTAGGTTATCATCATCTAATGACCTTTTATGCCACCCCAGGGTAACAAGCTTAGGATAGCCTTTTTAGTTGACCAGAATAAGGATAGGCATGGATCTGTAAGGGCAATGTGCTGATGTGATTAGCCATGATTAATTAATATATTTTAATTTTCTTTCTGATTTTCTTTGTTGTTGTGTGTTTTTGTCCAATCATAAGCAATACAGAGAGAATTTACAGAGATTTTAGTGGCATAAGATTATCAAATAAATGTAAATATTATAATGAATATATTCACTTTTGCTATAAAACTCATTTACAAGCCTGCACTACTTGTTATGTATTTCAGATTAAAGTATTTGAAACCTATACAACATTTGTTACTTTTCTCATGCTAACAGATAAAATATATTAAGAAGGAAAATGAATTTGCGTTATTTCTCTTGGAAATGATCAATAGGTTTAAAAGGAATGTATTGAGGTCATACTTAAATTAGGACTAATTTCTAGAATACTGCTTTAATGATATTAATACACATTGCATTACTAGTACAATCAATCTTTAAAATATAAATTATTTGCTGTAGATCCAGGCAGTACTGCTAAGGACCCAAAACTGCTTGCTGTTTCTCAGCAGGAAAATTTAACTGAATGATATTAAAATTATTTATACCATCTTTTTTGTTTTGTTTTTGAGAAAGTGATGATAAAAAATAGTCAAAGTGATGATCATATTGCATGTTCATAAGCTAAGCAAAAGGGAAGAATATTCAAAGACTTCCAATTCATATTGGACTTTTACACAAAAGCTGACACAGGCTCTCAACAGGGGGTACAGAAATTTGATGGAGTGAGGCAGGAAAAGGAAGGATTATGCCTTCTCCCTGCTATTCCGGACTAGAAAACATAAGCAAAAATATAGATTAGAATATACTTTCCATACTTATAGGGTGGCAGAATTATCATTTTGGAATGCATTCCAGAAATCCTCAGGAAAAATAGAAAAAATGTTTTTTGCTCTTTACATGTTCTTAGTCCACTTGAAATTAAACAATTTAAGACAGTGCAAATTAAGTTACCAGTTTATCACTTGAGAATACTTTCCCCCACTGCTTTGAACTTAATATATCCTATATTTTTCCCCAGGGGCTCACACAATTTGAGTACACCTTTAGCTGGAAATCTCATTGATCCTGAGTACATGATTGCATTCTCTCTCATACACAGCTGTATTCAGTGATCCCCAGTTTCAGAAGTACTCCTTTTTGGATGCAGTTCTTTCAATTCATATCTTTCAGCACGGTAGTCTTCATGACCTAACACTGCAGGTAGAGGAGATTTTAATACTCAAAGGTCTCCATTTTGTTTTTCTTCATTAATTGTAAATGGACAGGGGAGGCAATACTCCTAAATAGAAATGTATGAAGCCTCCTACTGAGTACTGAGATTCAATATAATTTTAAAATTATATCCCTAGTTCCTCATAATTTTTCTCTAATGGGTGAATTTCTTGTTCATAAAGGCAGGAGGACTACTAACTAATGCCAGCTCTAATATCTAAAAGCATGAGAATGAAAAATGTCCCCCTCTGTCATCAGGGCAAAAGCAGTTAATTTAGTGTATTTGTTTAAACTGATCAGAAATGGCTGCCATAGTGCTCCCTGAGAACTGTTGCCCAATTCATGCTATGAGTTACCCAATTACTTTTCAAAAAAGAAAATTATTTTGGCATCTTTCAAAACTGTATTTGGACCCAACCACTCTGAACGGTTCGAGAAGTTCAATTCACTTAGAGGATGAAGAAGAAGAGGTGTTTCTTCTTCTCCCACTCCCTCCAAACACCCAATTTTCAAACCTTTCCCCATATTTAAGTCTAGACGTGGCCAGTGGCGGAAGTGCCAAAATGCCAAAATATGGAAAAGTCTTGTTTTGTTTCTAAAGTTTTGTTTCATTTCTTGTTCTTGTTTCATTTCTAGACTATCTAGAAGCAGAAAGTGTTGGGATTTCAACAAAAAAAGATAATTTCAAGCGTTTCATGCAAAACATCTAGATCTGTGGTTTTCTTCATTTTTAGATTCAAGGAATCTCCCATTAGTTAGCTAATTTTAACACTATAGATTCTTATTTGAAATCTCTGGGTTTATCTTGCGAATCATGTAGGTGTTCACAAACCTAACAGTGCTAATATTGTGCAGTGATCCTTTAAAGGACCTAACAACACCCCACAGTTCCAGGACACCCTAGCTGGAAGTCACTGATCAAACTCCAAAACATTTAGCATGTGCCTATCAATAATCCAAACCTACTTTCCTAAAAGCATGTGTCATAATACATACAATAAGCATACCATGTTCATACTGGATGCTTGGAAACTTGGATTCTACATTTAAGTCATATTCTTTCAGGGCCTGATCCAAGCTCAAACTCGATGGATAAAGGGCATTAAATTTGAGGAACTTTGGATTATAGGTTAAGTACAACATCATTTTTTAAATGTTTCACACTGTTAAATTTTGTTAATGATTAATACTCTCTTTTCATCATTCCAATGTAATACACCCTGAACTCTGAAATACATGTACAACATTCTGGTTTATTAGATGAAGACTTGATACATGAACAAAACCCACAAATTATCACCTACCAAGGCACTGATTTGGAATGAATAGCTTTTTGGGGGTGGAGGGTAGGGGAAACAGTACTGATCCCCTTTATGGCTTTAGGTTGTCTTCATGTGCTCAAAATGTTTATATCAGGCATGAAAAGACTACTTCACTGCAGTGTACCTTACTCTTGAATTTGCCTGGCTTAAAGAGTACCTCTCAGGTCTGAATTTTAAACAAATTCTAATGAAACCCACTCTGTTTTTGGTTAGGTATCTTGCAGTCTCAAAAGGAATGCAATTTAATATCTTTTTCTAGAAAATTAAATATTAATTCAAAGACTTAGAAAGATCCCCAAAAGTACCCTTTATAGAACAGAAAAGAAACAAATGTTTTAAGTTATTTACCAGGAATACATAAAACTTTTAGTGATATGCAGTTAGGTAATACAACAATCAAGAATTATGCCTTGTTTCTATCTACTACCATCTTATTTTCAATATCCTTCAATACATGATATTTATATCAAATATATTGATATAAATATATAATTTGATATAAAAAGTCTCATTTAAAATAATCCCTTACAGATGTGCTGGCATCCAGAAATTAACTCAATTTCCCCATTTATAGTTGATCTGTTAAAACTGAACAAACACAATTTTCGCAAACTTTTTTTTAGGAAGAAAATTTTGTTTATATTACATGTATGCTACTGATTTTTTCTCTTGAGACTTTTTGTACTTTAACTTAAAGAACTCTGTTTTCAATTCTTATTAATCTACAATGGCGCTGGTACAGGTTCAAGAGTTCTACAACTAATTATGAATTCTGTTCCAATCCACCCCCACCCCAACAAAACAACCCTCCCCCCCGCAACAAAAAACCCACAACAGCCATCTAAAAGGATTATACACTACAGAACTAGTACATGACAGAAACGAAACACTGTAAGAAGGCACACCAGTGGAAAGTCTAAGTCCATCAAATCTGTTTGGGTACCACATCTGTGGTGACTCTGAGACAACTAGCTCCACCCACTAATTCCTGCTTTGCACGCAGTCCAAGGTGGAAAGGAATTTCTTGGGGGTGACTTAATTTTGTCAAAAATTCCAGCATTATCATAAGGTGCAAGTCTTACAGTTTATGAAATTCATGAGGATAAAAGTCCCTGAGGAAGAGTAATACAGCCCTGCTCCTTCAACTTGATGGTTCAGTGAGTGTGATGACATGTCCGTTCAGATGATGGCACCTTTGCTTGTTCAAGCAGTAATAGCACTTGGATGCCTTTTGTCATAGGCTGACTATCTTTTTCAAGAAACAGAAGATGGGTAATTGTCATAATGAACACATGGCTGATTCCAAGAGACAGCATCTATGTGTGTCATGGTCACATTAGAATAGCTAACCAAAAAAAAAAAAAAAGCAGCCCATTAATATCTATGGATCTTAAGCAATCTTGAGAGGCTATTGCTTGAATCAAAGGCACTAAGATGGGTTTTATGTATTAAAAGGTTCGGGATGAACATACACAGAATAGGAAATAGGCCCTTGGATTTTTTTGTTTTGTTTCTAATATGAATATGTGTAGGCTTATTAAAGTATATGTAAGCATATGCATCTATGCCTATTATATATAAATGTGCTTATATATAATAGGTATAGACATACATGCTAGAAATAAAATAAATAAATTAATGAATTAATTAAATAAAGGGAGGCCAGCAAAGGACAACAAAAATAGTCAGGGGCCTGGGACACATGACTTCTGAGGAGAGACTGAGGAAACTGGGTTTATTTAATCTGGAGAAGAGAAGACTGAGCGGGGATTTAATAGCAGCCTTCAACTACCTGAAGCGGGGTTTGAAAGAGGATGGAGCTGGATGGTTCTCAGTGGTGGCAGATGATGGAGCAAGGAACAATGGTCTCAAGTTGCAGCAAGGGAAGTTTCAGTTGGATATTAGGAATAACTCTCTCATTGGGAGAGTGGTGAATCACTGGAATGGGTTACATAGACAGGTGGTGGAATCTCCAGCATTGGAGATTTTTAAGGCCTGGCTCAACAAAGCCCTGGCTGGAATAATGTAGTTGGGGACGATCCTGTTTTGAGTAGGGGGTTGAACTAGATGACTTCCCGAGGTCCCTTCTAGCTCTAATTTTCTATGATTCTATGAGAGAAATGTATACATTCATGCACAGACACAAGCTACATATGCTTTATAAATATAAATATATATATAAATATAAATGATTGTCTATACCAGGAAAGCAGATTCACAAAATTTTGAGACAGGAAAAAAATGAAAGGTGTAAGAAGTGCTCTTGAATGACTAAAACCCTTAAAAAGTCCATCTATTAAGTGATAGCTGATACAGGACGTACTAGAACCTGAGGGGCTACCAACATACGAAAAGGGGAGCCCTTGGATTTTATGTATGAATTCAGCTTAGTTACGAAGCATGTGTGTCAACTTTTTTAACATGTTCATACAACAATAATTTTCTTCTGATGGACTGGGACTATGTTGCAGTGGTATAAAGATGACACCCAGTCCTTTGAAAAAAATATGTTAAAGAGAAGATACATTCTACCTGCACTATACAAACATAAATCTGAGGGGCATGCTTACATATATTCAGTGTAAATATATGTAGAGAAGGCTAATGATAGATCACATAGAAATTTCTCTCATACCAGTCTGCTCTTTCTTCATTTTAATATCAGAAAAAATATGCAATACCCTCAAACTCAAAAAAGGGCTGGAGTCCTATGGTAAAATCCATTGGTTTCTAACAGTATTCTTCACCTTCTTATTGTGGGTTGTCTTTGACATGGGTAAAAAAAAGAATTGTATTCCTTTAAAAAGGAAAGAAATCATGTTCCAAGAATAATATTATGAAAAAGCTACTAAAATCAGTATTTAAATTTCAGCAGGAAAATACTTCAAAACAGTCTATGTGAAGTCATCTACATCATGAAATTAACTCTCTCTCCTTCTTGCAGCTCAAAAAGCTCTTGCAAGGTCACAACCAGGAAGATGCATAAAGTGCTTTGCAATTAACCTTTAAATTCACTTCAACCCTTTAACTTTTGGAAAAGGAGAGAGGAAAAGAACATCATCATCATAGCAATTTTTCAGTTATTAACCTTTCTGAGAGATGAATTCTCACCACCTGTAGGAAGTTAAAAATAAGAGGTTTTGTTTCTGTTATTTGGGGACAGATACATGCTGTACGTAGTTGTTTGATATGGAACTTAATCTTGGCCTTGATAGTCAGTCTGAATGACCTAGAGGGCATGGTAAACTTAGTACAAGGGTTTTATGATCTGAGTCATCTTTGATCTGAGTGTAGAGCCGGCTTGTGTTTGCTATAAAATATTTGTTACTGGATTTTAGCATAGAATGAGATAACAGGGTTATACCCGAGAGGATGCTGAAAAATGTATTATATAACTTAATTGTCATTTAATGTATTTATAGGGTAATGCTCTATGCATAAAATTTTTAACTGGGCAAAGAAGACATTATAACAAATGAAATGTGAATTAAGGTAGGGTAAAGGAAAGCACTTTTTGTAACTTTAACTCTTCTTTCTTCTTCAAATAATTTTAAATGTACATTTTAATGGATGCAGTTATTATATATCATCTATTTTGATAAAAAAATATTGATTTATTATAAATCCTCAAGAAATGTTTAAATATTTAGTATGCAAGTCCATACATAGGCATAGTTACTCTTAAATACCTGAATTGCATTTATGCTAGAAATACCTGTATTTCAAAATAATTTGAATGATGTACCTTCCCAGCTCTTCAGAGTATCAATCACTTTCCTGGAAGCCATACTCTCAGTACAACCTTGACTTTTGCTTTTACTAGGTATTCCACAGCTTCTTACAGATCTGTGCCCATAAGCTTCCCAAAATGCCCATATGCTTCAATAAAACAATTTGGATTGATCACTAAGGCTGCGTCCACATGAGCAGGGGCATGCATTTGCAGTAGCACAAATAGTAATGGCACAAATTTGTTCTGCTATTTCATGCTGCAGTTCACATCCCTTTCCAGTGAGACACATTGTCCTACTGCTCCATGTGCTATTGTGGGGAGGGCTGGCTGGGGCACTGGGTGCTTCAATGCAGGGCTAGCTGGCAGGCTAGCCCCAGCCAGCCAGAAAACAGCACAGGAGATAGGTGAGCAGGTGCTGTGGAGCCCCTGCACTAAGGCACCGTACACCCCAGCCAGCTGGGGCACAGCTAATTTGCAGCTTTATCACTGGGGTGCAGTGATCCTCAAGATGGGGGAGTAGGCAACCCCATCTACTCTAAATGCCCCAGTACAGGGGCTCAACAGTGCAGCCCCCATGCTGACGCATATGAAGAAAAGGGAGCAGCCAGCCCAGGTTGCACTTCAGCCCTCTGTCTTGAGGCACACTGCACCCAGCCAGCTGGGGAGTGGCTGGCTGGGGCACAGGGTGCCTCAACATGGGGGGCTCCACAGCGCATTTGTCCTAGTGCATGTCACTTTGATGTGCTTTACACTGCTTTTTTTCTTCCTTTTTTTTTGTTTTGGTTTTTTTGTTTTGTTACCAGGAAATTGTGGTAGCAAACTTTGCTCTGGCCCTGCAAATTAGCAGAGCTGCAAACATTTAAGATGTAATGTGTTTGGTTTGTGATGCTACAGAGATTTGTGGCACCACAAACTGCGCATGCCTACACATTTGGATCAAACAGAAGGGACTGTGACTCCATCTTCAGCATCTATGTATTACACACCCAAGGGGAAACAAAGATAATTCTTCAGTGGAGGCAATGTATTTGTCACTCTCAACCCCACAATTTCCACTGAGGAAGAAAGGACTGGGATGAGACTGTGCATGGGAGCAGATGCAGTCATAGTACACACAAGGTTTGTGCAAGTAACTGTTCCGGTTTTTGTTCTTTTAAGCATACTAACTGAAACATTGCAAAAATAATGTTTTTAGGGAGGATTTTAACAGAAAAAGGAATTTGGGATATGGATTCACAAGGGTACTTGACTGCCATTCATAAAATATAGGAGATGCTCTATTTGGTATATCATTTGCCTGGAAATGTGAGAGACTTTCAAGAGTTTTCAAGAGAAGAATGGACAGTCACCTTGCTGGGGTCTCTTGACCCCAGCTGACTTCCTACCTAGAGCCGGAGGGCTGGACCCGATGATCTGCGAGGTCCCTTCCAACCCCTAATAATCTATGAATCTGTGAAAATTTATATACACAAACACCCCTCCTCCCCATGACACCTGCCCCCACAATACAGAAAAAAAACATTCTGCCCATGCCTTAGAATAGATTTCTAGAACTGCTGTCACTTGCAAAATTGACTTAGCCAGTTTTGGATGTTTCTTGGAGTGGAAAGTGCAGATGAATGAACTAGATGTTAAATACCTCAGAGATCAGGAGTAGGGTGGGTGCAGATGCTTGAATCTGTACTTACCAAGAAGCCACAGCTAAATAAATAAGCAAATCCTTTTCTATTTTCATCTGTTAACTGTTCTTTACCACTTACTGGGAAAAAATACACCCCTTATTTTGCCATCTTTCCTGTTCTTTACCTTGTAAGGAACAGAGATAAATCTATTTTAAGAAAAAGATGAAGACACAACTTCTTGCTGTGGGGCTGATCACTTACAATGGCAACTTTTATCTTCATCCACTTCTTCTCTTATCATACCTTGAACCTCAGATCCCACCGGCAAAGGGTAAAGGATTTTTCTCTATTTTGAGGCAGAAAGGAGGTTAAATGGTAAGAAGAGGAGATGCATCTTTTTGTTCTAATAATCACATGCCTTTCTTTTTCATGAGGTCTAAAATGCTGTGTTTCTATTGGATATACAATTGTTACATTTCCTCAGCTAAAGCAGTTGCAAGTAATGGTGTGAATCTATTTGTCTAGAGGGGATTCTAAATTGAAAAATTGTTATGCAAGTCTTTATAGTTATGTTATTTGGTGTTTGTTTTTGTTTGGGTTTTTTGTGCCAGTGTTTTGAGGTTTTACAGCTCACCCAGAACAGCTCACGATTTTGTTGAACCAACATTAAATGGAAAGTTTAGACACAGATTTTTTTCAACCACTGTTTAAAAAAAATCCATAGTAAATGTTTTTCTGTTATTTATTAAGTGAATCTAGAAAGTAGGATAAAATGGAACCAACAAAAGATAGGTTGTAGTTTTCGCCCTGCTGCAGACTCATTGGCAGGACTGTCATTAAGCATAAGCACAAGGGAACCAAACCTCAGACTCATTCTAACATTTCTTAAGAGCTGAGTTTGAAACACTCTATTTCATGTTATCACTTGTAATATCACATAAAGCTATGTTATGGGCTCACTCAAACTGGGTTGCTTTTGGGATTCACTGTGTAACATGCATGGATATTCCCTAAGTTAGATTTACTGCAATGCTTTTTAATCTTTATGTAGCTAGTGTGAATCTGCCTCAGTTTTGTCATTTTCATATCTGTATTTATTACAGTATTTGATATAAATTTATTTTGTAATTTCATGAATTAACTGGAAGATAATCAAGTGAGGTATTTAACACATACCCAAGGTATTGCCTATCTGAAATGAGGAAAACAAACTACTGCCTGGCTTGGGGAAAAAATACTGCGAGTAGTGTGGAGGAGGCTGTTCTCCTCCTCCCCAACCCCATTTCCCAGACCAAGGTTTAGAGAGGGTGTGGGAAATCTTTCTTGCCACTCCACTCACCCTGGGTACTGGGAGGAGTGGAGCAGCCCCCCATGGCTTCCCAGACCAAGATCACCTCAGGTGCATGAAAGATAGCAGGGGAAAGGGGGCAGCTGCAGTCTCTATGCCTGTACAGTCTCTCTCCTGGAAAGGTTTTCTGGTAGATTTCCACCAATAGAAATGAACATCTGTTTGTTGCCTTTGTCATAAAAACTGTGCATCTAAAATGGCAATAACTGTTGAAAGCATATTACCTAGTATGTATACTGACATCAGGGATTGAGGGGTGGGGGAACAAACAACCTCCCCCCACAAAAAAACCCAAAACATGCATTTGCTTTTTTATACTTTCCTAATTTTTACACATATTTTTGTTTATATTTTTAAAAATCTAACATTTATATTTGAACGATCAAGGTTTGAACAAAAGGGTGCTGTATCTGGCACAAATACAGGATTTCAGTTGTCAAATGATGAGCATAAATGATTCCCTCTCCTTGCATCAATAATTGATTTATTTCCCTGTTTATGTCAAGGCAATTAAATAAATCTGTTCACTTAGGTTATGTGACATCCACCAATGTGACCTCTGTCTTTATCTCTTGCTAGTACAATAAGCAAAAAGTATTGGAGCCAGATTCACTATCCCTTTTAGTACCCAAAACTCCATGAAATCAAGGTTGTATTCCCTCCCCTCCCTGCCATATTCTGAGATTCATATATGCCTGCTATATTAAAGAAATGTAATAACGTAGGGGTACATAAATATCAGACTATTGTAGGAATTTAGATTAAATGTAATTTGTGAACCCTTAAGGCATATGAAACCTTTTCTTCACCTTCTCTTACTATTCTGTCCATGTCTCTACTTTCCCTACAACCTTCCTCACTGCTTGTTCTTTGCGAACTTTCCCAGTTTTGCTTTTTTTTTTATTTTCCACTCTTCTTCCATAGATCTTCCCCCCACATCAAAGGCTTACCTCAGTTCTGTTTTCCCCACATCCCTTTCATCAAAGATGTACCTCAACTCTGTTTTCCAATTTCCACTAAAGTCCACTTTCCCTTCATAAATGGAAGACTTTCTCCAGTCCTCCTAAACTGAGCCAAACCTTTTTCCACCCAAATTTTCTTTCCACCTTACTCCCTTCTTATATCCAAGATATGTTATGAAGTAGTCAGAAATTTCTTCCATGTGTCCTATTAAAGAAATAGTTACCAACTTTTATACTGTTCAAAGTATAGGTGACCTCTTGATTCCTCCTTTCTGGGTACAGGAGAAACAATGTAGTTGAGTAAACTAGAAATCAGTTGTCACTCATTAAGTACCTCACAAGTAATCTTGCCTTTCTCCTGCAGCAGGCACTTAGGGTAATATTAAAATAAGTCCACATGATTAAGGCATATTTTAGACACTTAAACACACACAGACACAGATATGGACATATATATGCATGCACACATTTAATGGAGGCTTAATTCTGAACTCACCTAGAACTCACTAGGTACCTGCCTGTTTGGCCTGAAAATTTGCTAATTCTCTGCAACTGCAAATACATAAAACTATCTAAAAGTTCTTTAAATTACATGCTGCTTGAAATGATCCACAAAGCACCAGGCAGGCACCGTCCCTGCAGTGTACAGGGTTTCTAGCCAGCATGTGCTGAATCACTCTGAGCTGCTGCTCGAAGAACAGGTGCTGGAGCATCCCAGCACAGACAGAGACCCAACCAGGTGGCCAGTATGTGGGGAGTTGCTCTGCCACCTGCTGTTAGGGCATCAGTTCAGAGCAACTCAGAACATGCTAGCCAGAAACTCTGCATGCTTTGGGACTGGTGCCTGGCCAGCACCTGTCAGGTGATTTTGAGTTGCTTGTGAAGTTTCCAGCCAGAGGACACACACTGGCAGGCAGCAGCTTGGAATGACCCTGTATGGAGCCTAGAATGACCCAGCAGCCACCAGCCAGGCACCATCCCTGCAGCATGCAGGGTATCTGTCCAGCACGTGCTGAGTCACTGAGCTGCTGGCCCAGTGCTGGCTGGTAGGTGCTGAAGCAACTCATCCCACACTGGCAGCCTGGCTGAATCCTTTGCTGGGTACCAGATTGCTCTAGCACCTATGCCTGGGTAAGCAGCTCAGAGCAACTCAGCACATGCTGTCCAGAGACCCCACATTCTGTGGGGATTATGCTTGTCCAGCGCCTGCCAGGTCATTTCAAGCTGTGTGCAAGGATCCTGGCCAGCACATGCTGAATTGCCTCAACACCTGCCAGCCGGGCAGCTGGGAACAACTTGAGTACCTGCCTGCTAAGCACCCATCATACTGTGGGGAGAGGCTGGCCAGGTATGCAGCAGAGAGGGATCTCACCAGGGTCACCCAGTATACAGGCAGAAGGGACCCCCAGAGACCTGCCAGGTAGCCTGCAGGCTTTAAGGAGAGATCTGACTGCAGTGACAAGGGACCCCCTCACACCCATGCGGCAAGGGACCCAATGCATGGTGAGATTCCAGGCAGCAGTGGGGAGGAATCCAGCATGCAGTGAGACTCATAGCAGTGACAGCAAAGAATCCAGCCCACAGTAAGGATCCCAGCAGTAGAGGCAAAGGATCCAGCACAAGGGGAGGCACCTACTGTGTGGTGGCAAGGGACTTGACAGTAGTGATGAGGGATCCAGAATGTGCATGCTAAGGAACCAGCATGTGACAGGGACCCAGCATGAGCATGCCAGTGAGGGATCTAGCTAGGGTGACCAGCTGTCCCAGGTTAGCCAGCACAGTCCAGGATTTCAGAGGCTGATCCTGCCTGGCTCATCCGGGCATCCTGGAAATGTAAAGGCACGGGGTGCAGTCTGGCCAGGAGTCAGAGTGGTGTGGAATGACTTATGAGAGTGCAGGGGGTGGTGGGAGTAGCTAACTCCTAGATTTCCTGGATAATATTCTGGATTCCTGGGATTTCCATATGGTCAGACTACATCTAGCACAGAACAAGGCTCCAACCAGCAGCGGCAAGGAAAAAATCAGCATAAAATGAGGCCCCCAACAGCAGTTAGGCAAGTGGCAGCAAGGCACCCAGTGGAGAGGCAGGTGGCAGGGGAGAACCCAGCAGACTAGCAAGAAAGCTGCACATTGCAGGGCCTGAACACCACTGTCTAACCAAAATTTAAAACAATAAAAGTGTATGGTAAGTTCTGTGGGGCGAGCAGTGGCAGGGAAACTCCCGTGACAAACTATGTAAAAAAAAAAAAAAAAAAGGAGCAGTACAAATGTGAAGATACCAAAAGGAATGAGCTACAACTATGATACAAATTTTAAAGTAAAGGTTATGAATTATGTTGAAAAAACAAATAATTGCGAAGCAAGAAGGAAATATAATGTTACTGAAGCAAATATTCATCAATGAGACAATTAAAAGGAACACTCCCACATGCTAAGTCCCCGGGGAAAACATTTAGGGGTCCAAAACAATGCCACTTTCCTAAAATTGATAAGCAAGTTCTTAAACATTTCTCTTTTCTTGAACATGAAGGAATTGAACATTCCCCTTCAAAAATTCATAGTAAGTAGCAGATAGTGTATCTGAATGATGCAATCTAGTGATTTAGCCCTGAAGCAAAGAACATCATTTGCACAGAAGTTACTATCAGGCTGCAGCAAAAAAAACTTGTTGACTATGAGCAGTTCATTATAGGGCTATTCAAAACTCATGATTACCTGCTGGTCAGATAGGTAATGCTGATGAGACTCCAGTCTGTTTAGACATGCTGAACAATGTCACCATTCATGAGAAAGGCATCAAATTTATAAATATTAGAAATACAGGAAATGAAAAGTTGTGAATTACAGTGATTTTAACAGTATTGGAAGACAGGAAAGATTGCCACTCCAGGTGATTTTGAAATGCAAAATTCTCCCAAAAGAAAAGCTGCCACCAGAAATAGTGGTTAGGTGTCAGAAACAAGGATGGAAATCATACAAACTGATGAATGACTGGTTAGATGTTGTGTAGAAATGAAGAACTGGGACACTGCTTAAAAAAAAAAAAAGAGGAATCTTAGGGTTAGATTCATTCAGATTCAGGCATTTATCACCAGACATGAAAGCAAGAATTCACTTAATGAATTGTGATCTTGTAATCATACCTGCTGGTATGACAGCTCAACTACAAGTACTGGATGTCATAGTGAATAAGCTCTTTAAGGATCATTTATAACGTCAGTACTTGAACTGGCTTTTGGCAGGGAACCATGTGCTTTCAACTGGTTGGAAGATTAAGAAACCAGCCATAGCACAGCTTTGCCGATGTATTCTTACTTTTTGGGGCAATATATCTTCACAATCCATTATTAAAGTCTTCAGGAAGTGCTCTATATCAAATGCCATGAATGGAATGGAGGATAATGTGTTGTGGGAAAAGGAGTAAGAACATGAGAACAGTGAAGAGAGTGAAGAGTATGAGAGTGAGAATGCATAGGAAAGTGACCAGTCCGAAACTGTAGGATCTAAGTGTTGGAGCAAAATTTTAAGTATAGGTGCTGCCAATGCATGAACTCAGTTTGATTGAGAGTGGAAAATTCCATGCAGGGCCTGAGTTACCCCTTCTATGACCTCAGGAGCTGTCAATCAGCCCTGACCCACTTTCAGCTCTGAG
>NW_017728918.1:40029453-40062080 GCF_001723895.1 Crocodylus porosus
TACGCTTCCCGTGCCTCAGTTCTCCATAGCCAATAGAACCCGGCCTGTTACCGTGTCTAATTGCCACCCCGGCCCACCGTGACTCTGGGGTTTGGTTCCCCACCCCGGGACACTAAGAAATAAGTAGCACTCATCAGGTTCTGGACAGAACCTAATATAGATTAAGTTAATGTTTTAGTTGAATTGAAGCTAATGTTGAACTCATGACTTACTTGTATTGCTGCATTTTTTGTTAGTAGGTCTGTTTATAAAACTAATACCAATTTTTTTTTTTTTTTGGGTGTGGAATCCAATTATTGGAGGATCATCTTAAATTCAGGGTCATCTTAGATTCAAGTAAATACAGTAGATGGACAACCTCCTAAGTCTGTAAAGCAGCTCGATCCAATAATAGTTAGGAGATCTAATCTCACATGGCATATCTATATGTGCACATTTACTGCACAATAACCAAAAATTACTGCATAGCACAGGCATGTGTCTACATGTGCACACCTGTACTGCAAAGTAAATATGGTGACTTACTCTATCTTGAGCATAAATTTGATACCTGTATCATTTGGGTCCCAAATCAGTCCACACACACAGTGTTACTGTACTTTAATGCCTGCACGTGTAGATGCTGGCCTAAAAACCACTTATTGAGCAGTAACTTACTGTGCAGTAAATTTAATGCACAGTAAATGCAGCTGTAGATGCACCCTGAAAGTAGTAGAGTAAGTGGATTCAAATGTTTCTACATGGTGCCACAGTTTCAACCTAGTGAGTTTAAATGTTTCAAGAAAGAGCTGAAATACTCTTCCAATTTAGGCTATAAACCTGATGGTTAGGGCATTCTCTGGGGATGTAAGAAAGCATGGTTTTAAATCCTTTTGACTGAGGGAAGTATACCCAAATCGTGTGCATCCTGTGCAATCACATAGCACATGACCCCTCTTCCTCCAGTGCCTGCCTTTCAAAGAAGAAACACCAAACCCTGTTCCATTCTGTAAAAGAACATTTGTTGGCATATAAACCAAGGATCTCAAATGCAAAATGGCACCAGCTTTCACTAAGATAACTAAACTCCTGTTACAGAGTTATAGATGTGAATTCATACACATATTTGTACTTAATGTTTCCTATGGTCTAGATTTAAGTAATTTTCCTTAATCTGCAGGTTTCTAAATCATGTAAGTCTTGCAAGTCATTGGGAATCTTCAGGTCTAACTCTGAATTGCAAGTTGGGCCTAGGCAACTGGAAATTAGGCACTGTTGCACCTCATCTGGAACATGTAAGTCTTTTTACTTTATCTTGAATGCATATTGCACGTGAACTTATATTGTATCTGATGTCTCCCTTGAGTAGTCTTCACACATATTATTCTTAACACAGTATATGCTTTTTTTTAAAAAAAGGCAGTGGATTATATAAAATTATTGAAAAATAATCTGCAGTAGTCCGTTAGGTGCTTCATCATAGCTTAGTTCTTTTATAATGCAAACAATTAAGACATTGTATTGATTTCTTTCATGGATAGTTAGGAAATACATTGCCCTTTGGTTTACCTCTTACCTTTGGAGTCACCTCTAATGGGGTGATTCCAAACAAAGAAAAAGAAAAAAATATTATACATCATCCATGAACACATACACCTTATTTTCCAAGAAAGCTCATGAAACTCAAGATACAGGTGTATTAAATTAGAAAACTCTGACACATTGCTTTTCATAGTGATAGAAATTAGATGACATTGATTTCTGGATGACAAATTTTCACTGCAGCGGAACAAAAAAACGCTGGGTACCTTTTGTGTGTAAGACACAATACAACAAAAAGCAGTTCCTCACACACATTCTTGGGTTGTCTTTCTGTGGCTTCTTCTGCTATATTTTTTAGTAATCCTGGATTGCAAGCTATAGTCTCACCTGGGCCTTTAAAAGGATAATAAGCTAATAACAGACCTCATCATAGTAATTCTGTAAATTTCACAGTCTCATTCTAAATGGGAGCAAGCTCATCATATATTATAGATTACAGTGGGGGAAACAAAGTAACATAACCATCTATTTGGTCTGAAGCTAGAGACAGAGTCAATATTACTTATCAGTTAGGGCTATTTGAAGATATACCATTTGGAGATCTAAAAACAGTATGTTCTTCATTGAATGAAATTTGTTATAAGAAGTCTCTCTCGAATGAGAGTTTAAGTTCAGGTGCATTGTACCCCATTCTTTTCTATGGATGAGGTTCCTCAAGTTATTCTTTCTCGATCAATACAGTAATGAGACTCATGGGAGCACTGTATAGCAGGGAGGCCCAGGCTGCCCACATGGCAGGCATGACTGGGAAAGAGGTAGGCAGGATTCCCATGCTGTGTGCGTGGTAGTGGCAGGCAGCATACTGGGCTGCCCATGTGGCGAGCAGTTCTTGGTCCGGTGCCCATACCTCATGTGCCTCTGGGACTGCAGCTTGTGTGTCATGTGGCCCTTTACTGCCTGGAAGCTGGACAACCTGGTCTAAATGATAGAGAAGAATGGGGCTTGTGGCATGAGAACAGCAACTGCCAATGGAGGAATTTCTGCTAAAGGGGAATTTCTGATCATTTTCTTTTTTCTTTTGTTTTGCTTCATTTTTCAGCTGAAAGATTTGCTTAGTAGCAACAGTAGGATAATGATGATAATGAGTTTCAATTTTTTGCTAAGAAACCAGCATTTCTGGTGGGGAAAAATATTCTTACTAGCACTGCAATCAGCTATTCAAGGAAAATTCTGCCAAAAGCCCAACAGGACAAACAGGATCGGACTTCAATTCATCACAGCTGGCATTCCACCTGAATTTTATTATGTCCTTTGCTTTTCTATAAAGACAACAAGGATTAGCATCTGTAGCAGTTAAGCAGGGCCATGTAGAAGAGACTTTACCCAAGTAATATGCTCACCCTGCAGTACTACTTCAAGGTATATTGTCAAGTTCCATAGTTCAGTATGACCTCTCAAGCTTTTTTTTTCAGTTCTAGAAGTCAGTCACCTATGCTCACTAAAATATTTTTTTCTGAAAAGCATAAGCCTAAAAGAATTTATCTGTCAATATATTTGCTTTACTTTACACCTTTCAGGGCTTAATTTTGAAAATTAAGAGAAAACTGTATGTAAAGTAAAATTTCTTGCATCACTATATGTCATCAGTGAGGTGACAAGGGTAGTTAGCCAATAAATGGAATTTTAAAGAATTTTACTTAAAAATTTATATTAATAGATAGCGTAGAGTTCAGCTAAACAACAGGTTGTGAGTCACTGTGGTTTTGATGTTCAAAATAAAGAATTCATTTCAATTTAGCCTACAAAAGAGATGCTCAATTTAGATAATTAATAATGCTCCATAACTGTGTATGAAAACTATTTAATAGAAATTTCAACTCCCTGTCTGAATTACTATTCATCCTATCCATCTATAATTCAAATTACATCTCATTTTACATATTTTAATAAGTAATTTCTTCTGGTTATTTTAGAAATTATATATGCAAATGACATATTATATAATTAATGATGCACCTTGTTTTGCTTCCAGTTATAAGTGATTTTTTCCCCCACAAATATATTCAGACAGCAGTTCTCTTCTCAGAAAGATTTTTACATAGCATTTCAAGAGATATTTCAGTTCCTGCCGTGATGGAGGCTTATTTAGAAACAGCAAGTATAATTTACTAACCTGATTTATGAAGCAATTTATATAATCTAGTAAAATAGCTTTGTATAATATTATTACACAGGGACATGTAACTTTGTTGAGAAAACTAAAATCTTTAACACTTGGGCAACTCTGTATTATTACATTTTATGAGTGAACAAAGTAGATAAGGATAATTATCCCTCTTGCTTTATTAAAGCTTTATGCAACTGTTAGAGGTTAATGCTTTAGTTATTTCCCCCACTGTCAAATATTACTCTATAGTAAAATCAATGCCACACAGAAAAATGAGGAATGGAGACATTAATCCTTCATTAGACAAACAGTAAGTGATATAATAGAATGTTACATTATGTGCATCTCAGCATCTGAATACATATAGCAAAAATGTTCCTAGGTTAAGGTTTTATTCCCAGAAACAATTATTCATGTAGGTAAACTTTACTCATATAAATGATTCAATTAATATATCAGATTAATAATAGACATGTTTTCAGCATCAGCTCCTTTTTCCGTAGCTCATGAATGCTAGTGATACATTAATATTGCTCTAGATTTCTTTCATGGGAAATGATCTCAGCGACTGAGTGCACAGCATATGTTCAGTATTTCGGGAAAAAGGACATTCTGAAATAAAATGAGATATTTACAGACTCTCTATGCTTAGAATCTTAATTATTTAAGCCTATTGTTTTCCTGACATTGTAATTAATCCATCAATAAGTCATGGGGTGTTTCTATGCTCATTTACAGAAAAGCCTGATTTAAACATCAGTTTAAAAAAATGTTTTCCTTCAAAAGCTTTGGGATTTGAAACTATGGAAAACATCTTTCATGACTGCCTGGAGAGTTTAGGATTATGTATGGCCATTTGGGGATTTAGGATTGTGTGTACCCAGACCCAAATTGAGAAATTGAGTTCCTTTGGGTTATGATTTAGTGAAGTACAATACAGCATGACCACACAAATGCCCCTTCCCCACCTCAATTACACCCAAATTTTTAAACATATTGACAACTCATTCCCACTGACTCAATACTTTTAAGGATCTGGGCCTCAATTTCATACCTTGTATTTCTGAAAAAGGTATTAGACAAAGATTCTATTGTACTTCTGAGAATCTATATTTCATATGACCTATCAAGAAACGAGCACACTAGACTCACTGATACAATAAATGTCTAGGATATGTTAGTAGTGAACCACAAAAGAACTGTCACTACTTGTTTTCCTCCATAATATTGCAATGCATTATGAAGACTGAAAGAGATGACAGTTTTCAAAATGAGGTAGAACTTATTGTCATAGGAGATCCTTGGGTTTGGACTTATGCACACACACATTTGTAAATGGTATGAGGAGGCAGAACTGTATTACGTTGGTGGCTTTTTGTTACAAACAGGTAACTGCATCTGGTGACTGAAATAGTGACCTCCAGGGCAACAGAAAACTGATCAACAGAGCATCAGACTTCAGCAAACAAGCCCCCTTAGGCTTTTACAAGAGCTCAGAAACACTACTGTTTAACTCAAGATGAAAATCAAGCCAGAGGCCTGCCAACATGTTTTAGATTTTGCTTCATTTGGCTTAACTGAAAGTGAGACCAGTCAAGGAAACAGGTAGACTTATGTTATTTTTGTTTCTTTATTGTTTTTAACTTAGCACTTGCTCAGAAAGACCGACAAGAAGAGCTTTACAAAAGGAAAACCTGCTTGCTAGGTAAGAAGGTATTTCATAGCTGTAGGATCACTTAATTTCATCTTTATATTGCTTCCTTTTATTTATTAGTAGTGACAGGACTGTCACGACAACTCTCCTTTAAACAGTTTCATGTACTTCATCTTTTAAAAAAAATATTAATAGTATTTTTCTATCACACTCTATACAACAATCCCAAGGCATATTATAAATACTGGGAAGGATATATTTTTCTAGTTCAATCACTGTCTAGATCAGCTCTGTATACAGCAAAAGCAAATAATTTAATACATTTATTATTTTTGTAAGGAAAATTTAGCAACCTTTCCTTGCAAGATTTTTCTGCATGGTTCTACTAGAGATTGGCATTTATCTTGCCACAGAAAAAAAATGTCTTTACACCTATTGGATCTTCAAAGACCCATGCAGTAACTTTGTAGTCCACTTTCTGACTACCCCTCAATTACCCCCAGCTTGCAACACATGGGGACAATTCAGTAAAACATTAATATGGCTGGAAAATTACTAACTTACTAAATTATTAAAGTCAGAAAAAAGATCCATTCCTTCCTCCCCAGATTTGTCCAATTCCACTCCCCACTCTGAGCATGGACGGAGTATAGTCCTCTATTGTCCCCACAAATATTAAATATGTATTAGTTGTAAAATAATACATCTCAAACATAGGGTATGTCTACACTACAGATTCCAAAACAGCATTATAGATATTTGAGCTAGCTTGGGTACTCTGTAAATTTAGGGCCTTGTTGCATCTTACACTGTGAACCACATACATGTCGATCAATGTTAGTGCTAGTTTGGGTTAGGGACAGACATTACACATAAACCTATTTAAGTGATCAGAAATTGGTTTACACCTGTAACAGAACATAATTTCAGTGCACATAAACCAGTTTCAAAATGTCTAAAACTGGTTTAAGATAAACCTGGTTGAATGTAGTATCTGACGTAGCTGATTTGGGTCAAGCCAACTAATGCAGTGTCTGTCCCAGAACCCTTCCTGGTTTAAGTTAAACCAGAGTCCCCCAGCATCCCAGACGCATTGCAGCCCTGGGCTGGGCTGGGCTGGGCAGGGGTCTCTGTTCCAGAGAACAGAGCTGGTCCAGACCCTCTGCTCCCTAGCTGGAGCTCTAGTGGAGACTGCAGGGACAGCAAGGTTTGCCTGGTTTCCCCCTGCCCCACCTCACCATTGCTGTTTAAGCAGGGATCCCCACTTCCTCCCATCTCCCACAGTATGGACTCTAGCCATACAGACCCTTGGCTAGCTAATGCTGAGAGGTGTCTGTGTGCGTGTGTCTGTAATTCCACCAGGCTTCCTTGCCTGTCAGGTTTGCAGACAGTAGGAAGAAGCAGGGAGGGGGAGATTGAAAAGCTCAGTATCAGCAACAAATGCATGCATGCCCTGCACAGCCCCACTTTACCACAGAATGCTAGCTTGGGGCTGGGGGATGGCAACAGTCCCACCTGTTGAGCGGCAAGTGGGGAAAAGCCTGGAGTGGTGCAGGCAGGGTGGGTATTAAATGGCTCCCTAATCAGAGCCTTCTGCCAGGACCTGGCCATGCCCGCACCCCAACTCAGCACTGTCGAATGGAAGGGAGGGCTGCTCTAGCACCTCCCAGCTTCTAGCCTGAGTGACTGCAGGCATGTAGCTGCATTTCCTCAGACCAGAGGGAATGCCTGCACAGTTGCAAACTGATTCAACCTAGGCAGGTTAGACTAACCTGAAAAGATTGAATCAATTTGGTCTCAGGCTTTTTGAATGTCTGTCCCTAGCCCTGGTGTTTGAAGCAGTTACATCCTTAGTCTAGAAACCTTCTCTACCTGTCCCCTACCTGCACAGCTGTCATTTGCCACAGAGAGACGTATGTGAGCAGATGCAGGACTAGGAACTATATCTATGAGTTACCACTAAAGGGCTGATGAACCAGGACAGGCTCTATGGGCAGGGGTATGAGAGATCATGGGATACGGGAGAACTTCAGCTTGGCCAGCAAATCTGTGGCGAGTGGACTTAATGGAACAGGAACTGGGTAGTGCAGCTCAGAGATAATCCTGCCCTGGAGTGGCATAACTTTGAGCTGCATAACAAGTGTTTAAAATTACTTTAAGGTGTTAATATGCAGATAATTTAGGAGCTAAGAGCTACAGGAGTCACTCAAAATTACCATGTAATAAGGTCCTCATACTGTAATTTTGGGTGTATCCTAGAGCTCTTAACACCTGGATTGTCCTCACATTAACACGTGAAACTTGTTTTAAGCGCTCATTATGCAGCTCACTTATACCACTCTAGAGCAGGATTCTCTCTGATATATGTTATCAGGCTCATGTTGCACCACTCTAGGCTGTGCTTTAGTGTAAACATCCCACCCTCCCCCTCCATTTCCTTGCTGGCCTAGATTAGGCCCACTGCCTTCTTCCTCCCTCCTGCCTCACTATCCCAGATCCCTACCACTGTCCTCCATCTACTTGTAGCTTCCTGGCTGTCTTTCGAAGGAGCAAACAGGGAAGAGTTAATTGCTTTCCTGGCTGCTGCTGCTTTCTGGGTGGGCTCAGTTCCCAAAAGAGGAGCAGCCCAGCAGCAACAGCTAACCCTTCCATGCCTGTTCCCCTAGGACAGACAGCTGGACAGCTACAAATAGGCAGTGTGGGAAGAAGGCATTCTGGGGATGGGAGGGACAGGGGAAGCCTCAGGGGGACAAGGGGATAGCCCAGAATGGGAGATGGGGGGTATTCTTACCTTTCATTACTCCAGGCCCCTGCTGGCCTGAATGTGACTTCTTCAAACTTGAGTTAGCACTAACACTGATCATAATTTGTGCAGCTCACAGTGTAACGTGTAACAAGGCCCTCATTGCTATTTAGGGTAAATGAACCCCCACAGAGTTCATGCTAAAACTTGTCTTCCCTCAATATTTGAGATATCTTCTAAACTGCAGTGTAGCTCTGATTTAACCTGACAGACTGCAAAAAGTACCCTAAACTTCAGTTTCACAAGCTGTTCTATATGGGCTAACCTGCACACCTGTGTAACAACTTCACCCTAACTGAATAGGACTATCCTAGCAGAAGAATTAGGAGGATGGTATCTTTTTTACCACAGTACGTCAGTACGAACCAAAAGCATATTGACAGCAAAGCAGGTATATGTAATATACTATATAGATCAAGACACACTATCACAGAAACCATTATATGCTTATATGTACTGGACTCCATTGTATTTAGACTGCAAATCATTATTTACCCTTACAAAACTATTTTTCTACCTTATAAACTCAGAGTAGAATCCTTATTACTGTGATAGCGTACCATTGAAAAGCAAGTCTACAAAGAAAACAATATTAATTCAGTTCTTTGAGAAGCTGTTGTTGATTTTAGATAAATAGCATGAAACATGCATTTTGTAGGATTCCACTGAACTAGACGGCTTTCGTAAGTCACCTGCAGTGGACTTTTCTTAAGTCTTAGCTTTCTGTAAGTTGTTGATGAAAAATACTAAACAATGTCTCCTTGGCAGAATTTCTGGACAGCAATTTAACTCATAAATGGGTACAGGTGCAAAAATGTCAATTTCTTCTTCAAAAGAGGTGGAATTTCACTTGCTCATTGTGAAGGGAAAAAGGTGTAAAGTAATATAAAGTAAGGTAAAAATGGCTATTCAAAAAAATGCAAAATCAGACAACTGTTAGGATCCATTTATTTCTTTCCCCCACTAAAATAAATAAATAAAACCAACCAAGCCATATCATAAAGATGAGATTTTTAAAGATTTATATTAAAGTAGTAAAGTAGTAATGAGAAAAACAGGAAGTCAGTAGTTATTTGGTAATAGTATTTTAATAATCCTTAACTTTCATAAAAAAGGATCATCAAAATAGCGTCTCTTACAATAGCAAAGTGAAGTGAATGAGATACAATTGTTGTTATACCAGTTTTGTAGTATCATTCAGCCCACCAGCTGGCAATTCATTCCTCAATACTTATCTATTATTTATATAGATAAAAGGCCTTTCCTAATCTGTTCTATAGCTGGGACAAAAATAAAACAGATTAAAAGTGACACACAGAGTGCAAATATTCAGTGAAATATTAGTCCCTATTAACAAACTATCTTTTTACTAATGGAAGTGCCCAATTTTTAGTAGCCATATAGGTTTAACAAAATAGTATTTTAATGGTAGTAAAAATGAAGCATGAGAGAAGCAGAAGTGTTATTTAAAGATTAGTGAATAAAATTTTACCCCACTGCATAGTAAATAATAAAGAAAGGGGCAGGGGAGAGAAAAAAATCATTACTACTGAATCAGCAGCAGCATTTTGTTTGGGAATTAGCCACTCTGGCTTCAACAGCTGAGTAACTCAGCATGTGCTATCAATTCATCTAAACGTGTAACAACAAATCAATACGGAATCTGTAAAGTCATTTGTTTTTTAAGTTGACATAGCAAAAATCATTGCCTTAAAATAGCTCTCTTTTTTCCCTAACTGTGAGCCTAGGGATTATTCACGCATACTAAACTCTGTGGGAGAAATGTAAGGTACTTCAGTAATAGTAGCAATTTTAAGAAATAGTACACACTTTTAAGTATTTCGTTTTAAAAATATTTTTAGTGAAACATCTGAGTGAACTAAAATGAAAAACCTGATAATCTTTTGATGAATTTCAAGGGACTTTTATTCATCACTTATATTCAAAATTGTATTATGTTAACTCACCCATTTAGTAAGCCCTTAGTACAGACAACATGTCATGTTTGATGCAGTATTGAAGAGGACATGCCTTTGTTTTCATGGACCATTTAGCATTGTGTCGATTTATACAAGCAAAGTATAGGTAAGTACTTAAAACAGGTGAGTAAAATTACCTAAGAGAACACAGATTGTTTCTCCCCTCCCCAAAGGACTCAACACTATTATGGAAGTCATTGATTTGAAAAACAAACAAAATTAAAAATAAAAAACCCCTCAACTTGAATGAAGATTTAAGCGAATGTTCAGTACTACAAAAACACAACTAACTAGCCACAGAGGTGATAAATTGTGTATTTAGGTACTGCCTAATTCTTTTCTGTTCAAGAAAACTGGAAAACATCACAAAAGAAGGGAATGAAATAACCATAACTGTTCTCTCCTATGTAGAGAGAAGTAGTTAACCATGTTAGTCCAAAGTCAGAAAAGAATAAAGTCTCTGCCATTCATTATATTTAGGACATGATTAACAAGTTAATCACACCTTAAGCTGTAACGAACTACAGTTAAAGCAATTAATGGTGTCATAAAACAAGGTTTAAGCCACAAAGTAATTCCACAAGTAATGTCTAAGAATTTTGTGGTTGGTTCTTATCACAACATTAATTGAACGTGAAGCTTGTGATCCTTTGGCTGGGAGAACCCTCACATGGGCACACATGGGTGCCCCGGCAGCTGGGAGTCTCCTCAGCTGATGGGCTCCCAGCTGCAGAAGCTTGCTACTTGCTGCTGCACAAGCAGCCTGGCATCCCAGGCTCCTCCTGCACTGGCAATAAGGCATGATGGGATCGGATGCTTGATCGCATAAGCAGACCTCCTCCCACGCCATATCTCTATCTCCTTATTCATACTTTTAATGGAAATGGAACACACAAACACACACACACACTCATTACAAAGATAGCAACGAAGCCAACTTACAGACAGAATTTTTGTGATTACTGTCTTTGCTGGGCAGCATTTTGACTCCTCTTGACTTCAATTCAATTGCTTTTTTCACTGCAAAAATCAAGCAAACAAGACAAGTTTATTGAGACACATAGTAAAGACATACTTGTACCCAATCCAAAACATACGTAATAAAAAGGGATAAAAAGGAATACCAAAATCCTACAAAAAATGGATTTTATTCTATTTTCCCCTCATAACCCAATTTACTTCTTTCCCTGAAATAACAATAACTTAATAACTATATATCAGAAGGCAGTTAAGATCTTTATTAGCAAATATTTGCCATAATAATATTTTGATTTCCAATCAGAATGTGTATGTATCACAAAAATCAAACAAAATAAAAATCTGGCTCAATAATATTCTAATGAATTCTTTTTGCTACTGTAAATGATGAAAATGTAAACATTTTTCAAATCCTTCTTCTAATTTTTGTTGGACAAAGAACTTCCAAAAACATGCATCTTAATCTCACATATTAATTTTTAAGGTACTCAGAACTTGGACTGAAAGCTCTTAAATATTATATGTTTTACAAAATGACATGGGGGTCATAATAATAAATCATTTAAAGAATTTAAAAAATAAATCACTTTTCCTTCTAAGTCCCCTTTATTTAAAGGGAGAATCAGATGTGAAAGATGAATATGCAGCAAATCTACAAAATGGTATGTAGCAGTCCTACAAAAACAACAGCTTAATAAAAAGCTTAGGCCTCTCAATGTCACAATGGTGAAAACACCTCCAGGAATGTCATGTGGAAAACTAACACCAGTAATCAGAGAACAATACTTGTTTTACATTCAAACTTTCCCCACAGAGATTAGGGAAAGTTTATACTGTCATCATAAACACAAACATATAAATACAAACAATGTTAAATAGCTTTTAAAAAAACACCACATGTATTCACACAAAAGAAATGTATGCAAATAAAAAACATTGCATTGAATTTTGACAATAGATAGAATGAACAAAATCTACATTTGTTAGTACATGCACATAAGTATATATAAATATTATAACAGACACAAGGGTAGGATCCACATGCTGGCATCTGTTTAAATGACCCATTTCAAGAGAATGAATATATATTATCTGCATCTCTACTGCTCTTTTTTATCAAAATATTGCAGCTGTTTCTTAAGGACTAATATTTTGTGTTCACTTGCTACAGGAGGCACAGCCACATATGCTGTGAAATACTTGGAAATATAAAAGCACGTATTTATAACTGGCAAAATGTATGTTAAAACTCATTAAAGGAAAGTGAAATGTCACTTTAGTTAATTGTCTGCAATTGGTGGGTAGTGCATCTTCTGAAGATGCTACCTATATTCTTCTCAAAGGGTTCTGCCAGGAAAAAAAATGCATATGCTGAACATAACATTTACAGGGAAACAGAAAAAAAGGAATGAGCTGACATTCTGGAAAGCAAGTTTGAAGGCATCTGGAAATAGACCATTTTTAAATTTCATTTACATTCAACATTTTATTTAAATTCTTAAAATAAAGAATACGATAGCAATGTGTATCTCAGAGGCACAGAGATGGGTATTATCAAGTTCATCATTGAAATATTTATCTCTGAATCTGGAGTCAGATTCAAAAAAGTATTCAGGCACCTAAAGCAATTGAATACCCTTTTAAAGATGGTTTCTAGCTCCTAGAGCAGAATACATGGCCTGTACTTCAGCACCTGGGCTCCCTGGACAGTGAATGGGGACAGTTAGGAGTCTCAGTGGCATTCATGGCAGCTCGAATGCAGAGTTTGGAGCCACCTGTTATCCAATAGAAAATACTGAAATCTACCCCCTTTTCAGGTTTTCAGCACAGATGACAATTCTCAGCTATGAACCCTCTTCTGGCTTCAGTTTTCCTTTAATAAGGTAAGAACCACCTTTCCTTAGAAAAAGGGGGGAATGGTGAGGATGCTGTTATGAACACTAGATCAGTTGTTTAAAGTGCTCACTCAGAATCTGGGATATTTGGGGTATATGCCCATCAAAGGACAGCAGAGGGCTTAAAACCACATCTCCCACAGAAAAGTCTCCAAGCCATTTATATTGCTTTAGGGAGAGAGGAATACTCTTCGTACCTATCACATACCTACTAGATTGAATGACTCGGGAGATTAAGGAGACATCTTGTTTGAGTTTTTAGATCAGATAAGATTTTTATTTGTACCCAAGAAATTTTATTTGTAAAATCTTGGGCAGCAGTAAATTAGGTGGGGGGATTTCATGATCAGACTTTCCTTTAGGCACCTTACTCTGCCTATGCAGTACTAAATCCATCTGTGTATACAGATAATTAACGTCATTTTGTTTTCTTTGTGGAATTACAAAACAAAGGATGTGTCTACATGAGGCACTTTACTGCACAGAAGACTAATCTGGGCACTAAAGCATAACTGTTTTTTTACACGCAGCATCTACTGCAGATTAAAATAGACTAATGTTCAGTTTTCTGCTACCTGTAAATACTGCATACTAGTTAACGTGGAGTAGTGCACAGTTACATAGTTGCTCCCAATCAGCTCAGGCAGCAGAGGACGTGAGACCTGTCCCTTTCCCTGGGCAGCTGCCTGCTTCCCAGCCCCTGCTCCAACCAGCCCATTAGAGAAGGGACTGGGACAATGTCCCCTGCCCACAGCAGGCAACTGCTGGCCCTGGCTCCCAGATCAAGGCCAGAGTTGGGACATTGTCCTCTGTCCCCAGCAGCTGCCTGTTGCTGGGGCTGACTCTGCCTCAGATCTGAGGTAGGGACAATGTCCCTTGCCACCATAACAAGCAGACCCTGGGCTCCAGCTCTGAGATCAGAGCCAGTCCTGGCCAGAGCTCCAATCTTAGAGTCTGAGAGATCTGAGTGAGGAATTGGTAGCTGCCTGGGGCAGGGGTGCAGGGTGGGAGGCAGCTGCCATGGAGGCAGGACAGCTCCCCCCACCCTGTGGAGCACAGGCCTGACCCTGATGCCCCCTCCCAGCCTGGGCTGATACCTGGGGGAGCCTAGCACTCCCCCTGGCTACCATATGGTAACAGAGCATGGAAGGGGTATCCCTGCCCTGAACTGCTCCCATCAGCTGTATACACATGTAGTGTTTGACTCCAGAGGGACAACTAACCGTGATGTACCTTGTGCCACTGCTACTTGTCCTCAGAGAACACCTGTGCCAAGCACCCTCTGGCATGTGGCAAGTTACCCCAGGGGCACTAGGGGAGGCTGGAGCCAGCACTAGCCTGGCTCCAGCAGCCTTATCTGGGGTCCTAAGGACCTCCTTGGGCTGCACCAATGGCGATTCTGCTATGCGGGCCTAGCTGACAGCCACAGCGCAGCTCTGGGTGATCCAGCTCTGATACTGAGAGGCACATACTGCCCATGCATGCAGTGCTCTGCATTTTTTCTCTGCAGGTTTTTTCCTCCATGGGATACCCAGAGGTAAAAACAAAAAACAAAAAAACCTCGGTGCTGCTCCCTTGCAGCACAGAGAACAACTGAACATGAAGTATGTGGTACTGCAGACTTGTCTGCGCCACCATATACTGCACAGCTGCACTCATCTAGATGTGGCCATCAAGAGCAAATTTGCTCCTGATGGGCACACATGTTGATGTGCTCTCAGGGAAAACTTACTGTGTAGTATTTTACTGTAAAGTATGCTTTTTGTGCATTAATTGCACATGTAGATGCATCCAAAGTCTCTTAAAAGTGTACATCATGCAGTATTTAAAAAATAACTGTCAGGCAATAACAACAGGTCCCAGAGTACTAAGGGCCACTGTTTAAGTTATCAGGTCTAATCTCCTAGAGAAAAAAACAAATAACCAAACCTCCTCTGCATTTCCCTTAAGTTGTGCACTTCCCTTAAATTATCTACTCCCTGCTTATATCTCTGCCCAGTTTTCCAAACCACACCACCAGCAAAACATTGTGCTATGTGATTGTTCTTGTCATTAGTAATATTTTCCTAATTTCAAAGCTAATTTGTCATTTAATGGTAGAACAGAGCAATGGGCTTTCATTAATAATTTCCAGTACATAGCCCAATTAAGAATAGACCCACCTGAAGGAATAGGAAAGGCTGCCCTGCAGACGGACAGAGTGCAAAGAGACAGAGTTTGTCCCAGTAGGAATACTGTATGCCTGACAGTGAGTGAAGCTGTTTTGGTGGTAGCCCTCTTGGAAGCGGGAGGCGTGATGTAACCCCAGCAGGGTTGGAATTAGCATTAGCAAAAGCCCGGGAAGAACCCGGGCCGGGGACTGGCTGAAAGGCTTGATAGAAAGAGGTGAGTAGTTTTCCCAGGGAGGAGAACAAAGAAGAGAGAGGGGGTGAAAGACAGACCTGGGAAAAGGTCTCCCCATGGCTGTCTCCCCCAAAAGGCCCTGGCAGAGCCCTGCAGAAGTAGCAGTGAAAGGCTGCACCACTGAGAGTGCTACACTGTGTCTGTTCTCCCCCACTTCCTCTTAGGGTGGAGCTGCCTGTGAGGAGACTCTGAGTCTGGCAAGACCCTCCTGCAAGACCTTGTGTGACTGGGTAAGCACAGCAGGGGAGGGGGACTCAGGGCCAGAGACTGCTAGATATTGCCCTGTTGTTTCCCTGTGATGACACTGGGGAGGAGCAGGCTCAGGATGCTGGAGAGAGCCTTGGCCCATGGGTAACTGTTGCCACCTTAGTTGGGGGTGGGGGGCACATGCACCCCTCATGGCCAATCTCACCAACCGGGGGGGAGGAGGATCTCACTGACCAGGGAGGTACCCCTCAGACAAGGTGCCCCTGAAAGTGGCTGCTGCAGTGCTCCCACTCCCTGGCCACCACTCAGACACTGCCCCCTGCTGAGCCAGGGGAATCAGCTCTCTTGTAGGGGAGGGGCAAACACCTGCTGCATGGAAACCCCTGGAGCTTCTGAGAGGGAGGCCAGCACCAGGGACTGCCCACAGATCCTGTGCCGGGGGCACAGACACTGTCTTGCTCCCTGAGATACCCAGCCATGGGCTGTGCATGCAAGGTCCTCAGTACCCAGTGTACAAGTTATAGACTGTGTAAATAAGTTATTGATGGTTTATTAGTTCGAGTATCAATGTATTTATTTATTGGTTCCTTATTTATCATGGGTATGAAGTATAACATTTGTTCTATTGCATTGGTTATATGTCATCTTGTAAATAACTAAATCCTGTAAATAGTTTGATAATGGTCTGCAAGGTTGTTTGATTGTGAAGGGAGGCTCTCCACTCCAGGACCCTGCAGCAGGTACCCAGGGAGCTGGGTGGGACCATTGGCTACTGGGTACCCCAGGAGCCCACTATTCAGGTGAGGGCATAGATAGCATTGCACCCAGGATTACAAGTATAAACAGCATATTTCTATCCTTTAAATTATTGTGTTTTAAGTATTTATATTGCTTTCTATAATCACCACTTAAGCATTTATTTAGATTGAATTAATTGAATTCATGTTACCTTTCTGCAGTAATATGTTCATGTTCTTTTAGGAATTTATTTCTGAGTCTGGCAAACTTTTCCTAACGTTTTTATTACAGTGACAGTACCAGAATATCAGCACCAGTGAACCATAATATAAATGCCTGATTCAACCTATACAAAAGCCTAAATGAAACAATCTCCATTATCTTACTAACTACATTAAAATTAAAATTAAGCACATCTAAAAAGCTAATATTCTGCTGATGATATTTACATGTACTTTGAGAACCAGTTTACAGAGGAATTTTCAAATTTAACATCGAAGAGATGTATAAAGAAGTTTTCTGGGTACTGACTAGAGACAGTAAACATTGAAATAATCTTTTACTTTCTATATTGAAGTAACTACAAATTCACATAGTAGTAGACGCAATAATTATTTTTTACAGGGGTTCAAATTGAAAAGTTGGATAAGATAAGCCCCTGCAACCAGGAGAGAAGGGGGAAAAAAGAAACACTTTTCAATCGTCAACTGAATAGCTGGTTGCTACAGAGCACGAGTCGTAATTTTAACTACTTACTAGCCTACCTATTTACCTACCTAAAATAAATGTAAATGTTGCCATTACTCAAGTGAAGATTCAATACTATTTTGAATTTTACTAAACTCTTGGTGTCTGATAATCAGTGATAATGAATTCTATATGTAAATCATGCAAGGCGTAAAGTGTATTTTCTTCTTATCGATTTTAAATTTCATTTGAAATATCCTCTCTCTCCTCCCCTCCCCTGTATTATAATAAGCTAAAATAAGGTAAAATTCAACTTGCAGGTAATTTTTATTTGATCATTTAAAAGTAAGCACTAAAAATGTATTATTGGGAACTATACTGCAAGAACTGGAAAACAAATATTTTCCACCAGCCTTTTAAACAGATCACTCACTTCTGGTTAGCTCTCAAAATGTTAACATATGAAACAGTGGGATTGAAAGAAAAAAAACCCCAAAAGAGTAATTCCTCTGTATTCCAGACTCAGTTTTCAGCTATGAAGAAAACCCCGCTAAGAATATTTAAAGGCTCAGTAGACTTTTGTGAAAATAATACAGAGCAATATAACTCCGTATTTGAAAAGGAGGAATAATTTGTATATATTGGTATTTTCGATCAGGTAAAAATGTCATTTAGCAAGCCAGACCTCTTTTGTATTTTCCTTACCTGATGAATTCCCTAATTTATAGGAAAACACTTATTCTTGCAAAAGGAAGGCAAGATTAGTAGTGATCTAAAGCAGTAAACTGCATCCTTCTAATCTTTGACAGTGGTTAATTGTCTTTGCTGAGAGAAGGTTGTGTTTTATTAGCAAGTTGAATTATTCTAATTTTCTTAGATTTACAACCAATTTATATTTTTTCTCAAGTACTTAAAAATCTTTTTGAACATATTATAAATAGCCTCAGCAGGTCTGCCAAATATTAATGTTTGACTAGCTGGACTGTTTTAGTGCTCGTTTTGGTACAGAGAAATACCAGAGAGGTTTATCTGGTTGGTCTGTCTCAGGTGCGTAAACACATTTGTGGGACCTGATCTCTGATCAACTGGCTTACTTTAAACCACATGAACATAATTTGGAAGCAGCACGTATACATGACTGCCAGTGTCAGGAACCCAATCTAAGTAAACCAGAGTGGGAGGAAGGGTGGCTGGGATTGGGGAAACCAGTAAGTCCTGGGGCTTTCCCAGCCCTGGAGCTGCACTCTGAACATGTACTGATATTGGTTAGATCAAGCTAACCCATAACCCAGAAGGTGAGCTAAATTAGATCAGATTAGCCATTTTTGGCCCATTATACCTTCCTCAAATGTGTACAGATTGGCACTTAGATCCACCTAACCAAATGCTGAGTGTCAAACAAATCTGAAGACATAATGTTAGGAAAGAATTTCTCCTCTAGATTTGCAATGTCTGTTGGGATTTTTTTCCTGTGAGTACATAAATGAATTTTAATCCACCTAATTTGCTACCACTGGAGGAACAAGTGCTTAGTAAGCTAGATGATGCATTTCCAAAGCACTAGATATTTTGTGCAAACTGCCTATATGGATATTCTTCCTGTGTAGTAAGGGCACACTAGCAGGGCACACTAGCAGAGCATTTCAACTAAGTGAGTTACCAGGCTATCAGCAACTGTTTAGTTGAAGTGGCAACAGATACTGCTGTGCACCTAGAGATTTTAATCCTACTAATCATCCATACAGGATTCAGCATGACGACATAATTTACTCTTGTCTGGCATTTTCTTTGTTTTTAACCCTGGGGAATTGCATAAAAAACTGCAACAAAAGAAGGGTTTAAAGTGTTTTGTAACAGCTTCTTCAGTCTTAGTGCAGGACTCCATACCTCCAAGCAAACTGTTGGATTTGCAGCTCTTTCTTAGAACAGAGGAAGGACACTTGACGGCAGAAAGCCTGTGCAGTAGCTTCTCCACCTATACAGGTTGTCCAATAAATTATAGCATAGAAAATCCTTGCTTCGTGAATTTCCTGCACCCTTACAAGGACAACACCGTGCCAATGCAAGAACACTGAGGCTACAAAAACTGATTTCTTAGTCAACTCTTAGTTCATCCCTTTGCCTGTAAATACAATAGTCTTTAATTACATGATATTCTCCTCCCCTCCCTGCCCCTCTCCTCCCCGCCATAACAAACCCTCTCAGGTGGAAATGTTGATTAATTTATGTCACTTCCTTCTTACTAGGGTTTTGGTTTTACTTCAAAACCATAATTTTGTTTTGTTTTGGGTTGGGTTAAGGCTTTTTACACATTTCCCCCCTCGGATTATGGGTTGGTGTCTTACTAGGCTTCAGGTACAGTTCTCTTAATCAAGTCCCAATTAAAAACCACACCTGTTGATATTTTTGATGGCTAGTTTTTTTACTTCCCACAATTGTTTTCAGGTTTAGAAAGTGGCAAGTGTGTGGGTGAATGCGAGTATAAATAAGTATGGTATTACTTGGTATATTTTGTTTGGTTCCAACAAATAATTAGAATAGGGGCACATCTACATGAGATGTTTATTGTTGAGTTACCTAATTAGCTCGGCAGTAAGCATTATGTACAGTGCTATTAGGCTTCAGGGAACTAATAAACTCCGCAGCAGGATAGTACTTGTAAATACAGAGTTATTTACTGTGCAGCAACGCAGGTATAAATGCTAATCCAGGCATATATTGTGCCTGGTCAGCCCAACCAGCAGGGAACCACACAGCCGACTGCTGCCTAGCTACATTTCTTGGCAGCTGCAGATGCCTCATGGCCCAGACAGCTCCTCCACTACCCAATACAGCCACCCACATCCCAGGCCTGACTTGCTGTGGCCCCTACCAGCTCATGATCACATAGACAATCAGTAGTTATTAGTTGTATGATCAATTCATATTCCTCTGATATATGGTCTAATACAGAAGTATTCCTCATTTTCCCATTTTAAATATATCTTATTTCATAGATTTCATAGACATCAGGGCTGGAAGGGACCTCGGGAGATCATCGAGTCCAGCCCCCTGCCCAAAGGGCAGGAAGTCATCTTGCAGGAGTTTGTGACCGTTCGACCTCGTCATCCCTTGGGGCGCTCTGGTGAACAGACGTTCCCCCAGATCCTGGTGGTCACCCCTTATATCATGTTTCTGCTTGTTTCTAATTCAGCCACCAGGACTAGAGTCATAATGTGGATAGTTCCTTTACTCACTTTTACAGTTACATATGATAAGATTACAGTCTAGTCCATAATAAAGCAGCAAACCATTTAAAGAAAATTTCTCAGGCTATTCACCTACTATAATGAAACTGAGTCCTGAAGACTATTTCATATATGAAGTAACATTTACAGACCATTTAAAAATATAAGCTTTAATGGTGTGCTAAGTCCTACTCTATCTTTTAAAGGAGAAAGTCCTTGTCATAATCCATGTTTACTCCACACTTGTGGAATTGAGACAATTTTTCGAGAACTTACTGAACAAAAAACCCCAAATAAATAGAAAAGAGTAAAGTTGCTATATCTCTGAAGAATCATTTAAAACAGAAGAGAGGAATATACTATATTTACTCAAATGAAAGATGACACTGATTATAAGACAACCCCCTAATAATTAGATTTTATATACAGAAAATTTATAAATTTCTTACAAGTTTCCAGGTATAGAATCTAATTACTGGAGGTTTGCCTTGAATATTTCCTGCTACAGCAGGAAAAATAAATCTGTGGGATCAGGTAGCCCCTATGCTCTCTTCTTTCCTCCAGCTTTTTGCCTTGGTAGTCTCTTCCTATTGTCCTTGCTGTGGAGGAGTTACGTTGAAATTAAACATGCTGTAGCAATTTGTATATAATAACCATGGTCTCATCCAGAATTGATACATGTTACATTCTTTTGAAACTGCTGCAGGTTTTAACACAGGTACTCCATAAACACACTTTTGAACAGAACGTTGGCATCTAATACAAACTATGCATGATATTAGCCCAAATCCAGAGGCCTGTGATTTACCACATAGTTCATTGGGCTGGGCCCCACCAGAGTCAACAGGATTTCAAGCTATGGTGACCCACAGATCAGTACTGCTTAGTATGTGTGTGAACTACAGATACAACCCACAAAGCATGTGTGCTAATTAGCTTCCACTCATGACTGGAACTGGCTGTTCTTATGATAACTCCCGGGATGCCCCTAAAATTCATAGATTTCATAAACATTATGGGCATTATTGTGAGATCAAGCTCAGGCCCCTTGTCAGAGGTAGGAAGTCTGCGGGGATCAAATGATTCCAGCAAGATAAACAACCAAATGCCTTTTAAATGAGTCCAGAGTAGGTGCTTGCATCACCTCTGGGAGGAGCCTGTTCCAGACTGAAATCTGAATCAGCCTTCCTGAAGTTTGCGGCTCTTAGACCTAGTTATCCTTTGGGAAGCCCTGGTGAACAAGTGTTCTCCCAGATCCTGATGCATTCCTCTTATATATTTTTATGCACCCACCAAGTTCCCCCTGACTTTCTACCTCTGAGGAGTTTGATGTCACTCAGCCTCTCCTTGTAAGGTTTGCACTCTTGGCTTTTGATCATATGGGTGTCTCTCCTCTGGACTCTCTTGAGCTTATCCACATCCCTCCTGAAACGGGGGGCCCAAAACTGGACACAGTACTGCAGCCGAGGCCTCACTAAGGCTGAGTAAAGTGGGAGGATGTTGTCCCTGATTTTGCTTGAAATGTATCGGTGGAAGCATGCCAGAGTTTGGTTTGCTCTGCTGGCCACAGTGTCACATTGAGGGCTTCTGTTCATCTTGTGGTCAATCAAGACCCTCAAGCCTCTTTTGGTCATGGTGCTAGCAAGTGTAGCACTTCTGAGCCTATAAGTATGATGCTGGTTTTCTCTTCCAAGGTGAAGTAGTGTGCATTTCTCTACATTGAATGCTATCAGGTTTTGGTCTGCCCACTTTGCAAGTGTGTCCAGGCTGGCCCATATCCTCAGCCTGTCCTCCAGTGTGACCACCTTCCCCCCTGTAGTTTAGTGTCATCTGCAAACTTTTCCAGTCCACATCTGATGCCTGAATCCAGATCATTAATTAAGATATTGAAGAGTACCAGCCCTAACACTAAGTTCTGGGGGACTCCACTGGTAACCTTGCACCATGCTGATTTGTTCTCAACAACTAATACCCTTTGGATTCAACCCCAGAGCCAGTTTCCCAGCTTTTGGATCATGAGATGGTTGAGGCCACAGTCCCCATGATGAGTCATGAGAACATCATGAGAGACAAAGTCAAAGGCCTTCTTGAAATCCAGATAAATGACGTCATCCTCAACTCCCTTTTCCAGGCAATGCATCACCTGGTCATAAAAGGAGATGAGGTTGTGTCAGGCAAGTCCTTCCAGTAATAAAACCATTTTGGCTGGTGTTCAGTAGGTAGCCTTCCATTAGCCTGTTGCAGATGGTTCCCTTGACAATTTTCTCCAAGATCTTTCCAGGGATGGACGTCAGACTGATAGGTCTGTAATTCCCTGGATCTTCCTTCCTTCCTTTATTGAAGATTAGGACCATACTGGATCTTTTCCAGTCTTCCATTACATCACCCAAATTCCATAAGCTTTTGAATACCTTTGCCATAGGGCATGCTATAATGTCTAGCAGCTCTTCCAAGACTCTCAAGTACAATTTGTCTGGGCCCACAGATTTATGGATGTCAAGCCTCTTGAGGTGTTCTCTCACTTAATCTAAGTCAATTTTGGGCCCAACTCCCAAGTCCTGGATGATTTGCATTATTGTTTGACAGTGTGACCCCCTTGGGTGGGTGGAAAACTGATGCAAAGTAATCATTTAGGAGATTGGCCTTTTCTTGGTCATCAGATGTCAGCTACCCAATTTGATCACACAGGGAGACAATGTCACTTTTGTTCTTTATCCAACTTCCCACGTATCTGAAGAACGACTTTTTGTTATCCTTGATTCCAGTGGCTAGCTTGAGTTCAGTTACAGCTTTGGCTTTTCTGGACCACTCCCTACAGGTATGGGCTAGTGCTGAGTAGTCCTCCTTGATGATGATTCTAGTTTTCCAGCTGGTGTAGGCTTCTCTTTTAAGTTTCAGGAGACCCAGAAGTTCCCAGTTGAGCCAAGAGGGATTCCCTGCCTTCTGACTGCATTTCCTGCAGGACAGGATGGACTTCCCTTGTGCTTTGAGGATTGAGTTCTTTAGCAACAACCATTCTTCATGGGCTCCCCTTTCCAGAGGGCCATGGTCCCTTAGTGCCTGACTGACCAACCTCCTGCATTTGTGAAAGTCAGCCTTCCCAAAGTAGAGGATTTGTTTTAGGGAGGGATTCATATGCAGATGAGGCACAGGGCAACCTGGTCCAACTTCACCTCATGTGGCATGTCTGCACATGCAGGGGTGTAAGGTTACTGCGGCAAAAATAGCAATAGCACAAATTTGTGCTGCTGCATTTTTCCACTGCATATGCCCCTGCAAGTGGGGCTGGTAGGAGGCAAATTGTTTTATGTGGGGTAGGGAATGATGGGGCCAGCTCTGGTGCTGGACCCAAAAGCCTTACATGGGGCCCTGGGGGCCATGGTGATGATCTGGCCACTCTGAACCACCCAGTCTTTCCCATCAGGCAGGGGAAATACCATGTCCACCAAGATGGATTTCCTACTGGCTCAGGAAAACCATGAATGTGATAGGGGATAGTACCCGAACCAAGGTAATGCATAGTTAGCTTCCCATTTCACTTCCAGTGGGAAGATCTTGGCTATATACCAACTTTATGGAAATGGTAAACTCTTACCTAGCTTGCTCCTTTGGCCATATGGAGTGAACCTGAGAAGTCAGACTTGTTCTCAGAACAACAGACTGGTATTTGCCAAACCTCCCAGTGAGCAGTAATGTTCTTTTCAAACTTGTTTCATGCTTTATCCACTAAACTTAAGCCTTTGACAGTGATGAATACACATTCAAACTGTGTTTCCAATATGCTCCAAGAATTAATTCTTAACAACTCCATTTTCCCCAGTGGAAAGCTGAAGTGTGTACGATCACTTCCACATATTCCTTGTACTGACTGGAATATTGTCATAGCTGGGCACAAACTGTCCAGGAAGGACAGGCAGGGAAGAGAAGGAGGATGAAGAAGAGGAGGAGGAGGTGTTGTACTTTATGTAAAGAGCTGTATGATTGCAAAGAACTCCAGTATGAAACTGGAGATAGGCCTGTTAAAAGTCTCTGGGCTAAAATAGATGAAAGAGGTGGGGGTGTAGCTCTCTATGTTAAGGAAAGCTACATGTCCCTGCAAGCTGATATTGGCGACTAGGGTGGACGACTGGAAACCATCTGAGTTAAAATCCATGGGGAACATGGCACAGGGGACACAACGTTGGGAGTCTACTACAGAACTCCCACACAAAGTCTTGACCTGGAGTTTGCCCGGGAACTGGCCGAGGCCACATGCTTCAGGACCATGTTTGTCATGAGTTACTTCAATTCTCTGGACATCTCGTGGGAGGATCACTCAGAAAAATCCAAGTGGTCGCAAAGTTTCCTCTCATGAGTGGATGAACTCTACCTAACTCAAGAAGTCTATGGGCCAAAAAGAGGCAAAGCACTGCTCAACCTGGTACTGGCTACTGGGGATGACCTAATCAGCGATCTAGTGACCGATGGGAAGCAGGATGACAGTGACCACAAGCTAGTCACCTTCACCATCCGCCGTAAAGCTGGCAAGTCAGTCAGCAACCCAGAAGTCCCCGACTTCAGGAAAGCCGACTCTGAAAAGCTGAGGAGGCTTGTCAGTCAGGCCGTAAGGGACCATGATCCCAAGGAGAGGGGAGTTCAAGAAGAGTGGTTGCTCCTCAGGAGAGCGATCCTCAATGCACAAGCTAAGTCTATTCCATCTCAGAGTAAAGGCAGCAAGAGGGCACAGTAGTCCCCCTGGCTCTCCAAGGACCTAGCAGACCTCCAGAGGCTAAGAAGAAAGGCCTACAAAGGATGGAGGATGGGATTCACCTCCAAGGAGGATTATTCTGTACTGGTCCGGTCTGGTCCTGCAGGGGGCAAACCAGGAAAGCCAAGGCTGCAACTGAACTCCAAATAGGTTCGAGCATCAAGGACAACAAAAAGTCCTTTTTCAGATATGTGGGGCACTGGAGGAAAAACAAGGGCAACATTGGACTCCTGCTGAACCAGATGGGGCAACTGACAACTGACACCCAGGAAAAAGCCAATCTATTAAATGGGTACTTTGCGTCGGTGTTTCATCAGTCCCATGGGACGCCCATGCCGGCTACGGGACAGGGAGGTCTGTGTGAGGGAGATCCCCTGCCCTCCATTAGGGCAAGGTGTTCTCTCAAGGAACACCTTGAGAGGCTGGATATCTCCAAGTCAGCCGGCCCTGACAGTCTACACCCCAGGGTACTCAAGGAGCTTGCGAGCATCATAGCCCACCCCCTGGCACAGATCTTTGAAAACTCCTGGCGCTCTGGTAGAGTGCCCAAAGACTGGAAGAAGGCCAATGTATTGCTTATCTTCAAGAAAGGGAGGAAAGTGGATCTGGCTAACTATAGGCCCATCAGCCTTACTTCTATCCCAGGGGAAGATGTTAGAAAAGTTTATTATAGAGGTCATCCTTAATGGACTGGCTGATGCCAACATCCTAAGGGACAGCTAACACAGGTTTGTTGTGGGTAGGTCTTGCTTGACCAATCTCATTACTTTCTATGACCAGGTGACCTATCACCTGGACAAGGAAGAAGAGATTGATGTCATATATCTTGACTTCAAAAAAGACTTTGATCTGGTATCCCATGATTACCGCTTGGCAAAACTGGACAATTGTGGCCTTGGGTCCACCATGATCCACTGGCTGAAAAATTGGCTCCGTGGTCAGACCCAGAGGGTAGTAATTGATGGAGGTCACTCATCATGGTGTCCTGTGACCAGTGGGGTTCCCCAAGCCTCTGTCCTGGGACCCATATTGTTCAACATCTTCATTAATGATGTGGACATTGGAGTCAGGAGCAGGCTGGCCAAGTTTGCCGATGACACCAAATTTGGGGGCAAAGCATCCACACCAGAAGACAGGTGAGTGATCCAGGCTGACCTGAACAGGCTCAGCAAATGGGTGGATGAGAACCTGATGGTGTTTAACACCGAAAAATGCAAGGTTCTCCACCTTGGGAAAAGAAACCTGCAGCATCCTTATAGGCTTGGCAGTGTTACACTGGCTAGCATTATGGAAGAAAGAGACTTGGGGGTCATCATTGACCACAAGATGAACATGAGCCTGCAATGTGATGCCACAGCTAGTAAAGTGACCAAAACACTGGCTTGCATCCATAGATGCTTCTCAAGCAAATCCCAGGATGTTCTTCTCCCCCTGTACTCGGCATTGATGAGGTCGCAGCTGGAGTACTGCATCCAGTTTTGGACTTCACAATTCAAAAAGTCTGTGGAGAAGCTTGTGAGAGTCCAGAGAAGAGCTATGTGCATAATCCGAGGTCAGGAAAGCAGACCTTACGAAGACAGGCTGAGAACCATGGGGCACCTTAGCCTGGAAAAGCATAGGCTCAGGGGTGATCTGATGGCCACCTATAAGTTTATCGGGGTGACCACCAGTACTGGGGGAACGTTTGTTCACCAGAGCGCCCCAAGGGATGACGAGGTTGAACGGTCATAAACCAGTACAAGATCATTTTAGGCTGAACATAAGGAAGAATTTCTTTACTGTCTGAGCCCCCAAGGTCTGGAACAGTCTACCACTGGAGGTGGTTCAAGCACCTACATTGAACACCTTTGAGAACAAATTGGATGCTTATCTTGCTGGGATCCTATGACTCCGGCTGACTTCCTGTCCTTTGGGCGGGGGGCTGGACTTGAAGATCTTCTGAGGTCCCTTCCAGCCCTAATGTCTATGAAATCTATGAAATCTATGAAAGATTAAAGGGGAGAGCAACAAGTAAGCAAGTGCTGTCATGATAGGTGTCTGCTATAGACCACCAGACCAGGAGGATGAGGTAGATGAGGCTTTCTTCAGACAACCAGTGGAAGTTTCCAGATCACAGGCCCTGGTTCTCATGGGGGACTTCAGTCATTCTGGCATCTGCTGGGAGAGCACAGGCAACCCAGGAAATTTTTGTAGAGTGTTGGAGACACTTTCTTGTACAAGTGTTGGAGAGACCAGTTAGGGGCCATGCTGTTCCTGACCTGCTTTTCACAAACAGGGAAGAATTGATGGGGGATGATGGCAACCTGCACAGCAGTGACCACATGATGATTCTAAGGAGAGTAAGAAAGGAGAGCAGCAGAGTATGGACCTCAGACTTCAGAACAGCAGACTTTGATTCCCTCAGGAAACTGATGGGTGGGATCCTCTAGCAGGCCAGTCTGAGGGGGAAAGGAGTCCATGAGAGCTGACTGTATTTTAAAGAACAGGAACAAGATTCAGGAACAGAACATTCTGATGTGAAGGAAGAAAAGCAAATATGGCAGATGACCAGCTTGGCTTATTACAGACCTCTCCAGTGAGCTTAAACACAAAAAGGAATCCTACAAGAAGTAGTAGCTTAGATAGATACTAGGGAGGAATATAAGAATATTGCTTAGGCATGCAGGAATGAAATCAGGAAGACCAAAGCACAACTGCAGTTATAGTTTTAGAGGCATATGAAGAGTAACAAGAAGGGTTTCTATAAGCATGTCAGCAACAAAAGGAAGGTCAGAAAACATGTGGGTCCTTATTGAACAGTGGAGGCAACCTAGTGACAGAAGATGAGGAAAAAGCTAAAGTACTCAATGCCTTCATATTAGGCAAGGTCAGCTCTGAAACTGCTGCACCAGGCAGCATAGTTTAGGCAAAAGGTGAGTAGCTCTCAGTGGTGAAAGAACAGGTTAGAGACTATTTAGAAAAGCTGGACATGTACAAGCCAATGACACTGGATGCAATGCATTTGAGGCTGCTAAGGGAGTTGGCTGATGTGACTGCAGAGCCGCTGGCCATTATCTTTAAAAACTCATGGTGATTGGGGGAGGTCCTGAATGATTGTAAAAGGACAGATATAGTGTCCATCTTTAAGAAAGGGAAGGAGGATCCAGGGAATTACAGATCAGTCAGCCTTGCCTCAGTCCCCAGAAAAAATCATAGAGCAGGTCCTCATGGAGTCCATTTCTAAGTGCATAGAGGAGATGAAAGTGATCAGGCACAGTCAACATGGATTCACCAGGGGCAGGTCATGTGTGACCAACCTGAGTGCATCCTTTGATGACATAACTGGCTCTGTTGATTCATGGAAAGTAGTGGATGTGATATACCTTGACTTCAGCATGCACACCTCAGAGCAGACAGTGGGACAGTGCAGCCCACCCCGAGGTGCCCATGCAGTCACTGCCAGCATGGTGCTGATGCTGGAGCTGTGGAGCCCAGTGCAACTGTTTGCAGCCTGCCCACTGCTTGCTGCATCTGCCCAGAGCCCAGACTGGCTACAAACAGTTGCACTGGGCTCTGCAACCCCACTATCATCTCTGTGCCAGGAGTGGGGGACAGACCAGGGCTCAGGCCTCTCCCCCACTCCTGCTCCAATGTGCAGGTGCCCATACTAGTACAGAGCTGATGCTGGAGCCCAAAGCTCAGCACAGCTGTTTGGAGTCTCCTGGCTGTAGCTCTGGAGAGCCGCTGCCAGCCAGGAGCCCAGGTTGCTCCCAGCAGGCAGCTAGGACGCTGCAAGCCCTGCTGAGAGCAACCCGGGCTCCTGGGACTGGCAGTGGCGTGCCGAGCAAAATAGCCTCACGTGTCATGATTGGCATGTGCGCTGGGGGTTGCCGACCCCTATTTTCAACACTAGTATGCTTTTTGTAGTAACAACAGTGCACATAGACCTTTGGTCTTATTTGAAAAATAGAAAAGTTAAGGAGAGATTTTGTAGTCTATTGATGACTGGCACATCTATTTTGCAGAATAGTGATGCTGAAATCTGTAAAAAAAATGAATTCTATCAATAGCCTTGAAAAATACTGAATAATTCCATGACTAATAAAGAGAACTTGCAATATAGCAAAAAATATTTTTAACATTATGAAATTCCTCAAACATAATTCCAGATGAAGAAATCCTATGAAATATATTAATATATTAAGCAAAACTTCTTACTTCAAGTCCTTATACTTTTCTCCCCCCTGTGGAACAACTGATATTTATTTAAAGCTTCATTTGAAAATTCAATACAAAGCTTTCTACAGTTTTCTGACAGAACTGCTAATTTCTCAAATTTAGGGGAGCCTGACACCATCCTCAGAGAATATTACCTACTGGGACCGGTGTGTTTGATACTCTAGAGTACTCATTAAAAAGGAAACACACACACACACACACACACACACACACACACATTTAAGTTAGTGAATCAGACTTTGTTTATTCCTTACTACATGAGCACAGAGGTGGTTAGACATGTTAATCTGACACAGGTAGAAGGCAGGGAAGTGTGGCAGCTTAGAGTGCTGTTACAGGTTACCTTTAAAATATTTTAAATCTGTGTAGAGTTATGCCATCATAAAGACATAGCTATTTCAAAGCAGTCACAGGTTAAGGCTTAATGCTGTCTTAGACCTGCACAACTATGATTTGCCAGCAGAGAGCCTGGCCAGCAAGAGTGTGGACAGGAGCCAGGATGCTATTCCTCCTCTTGGAGAAAGAGAAGTTGGGAAAGTACCATGTAGCTCAGAAGTGAAGAAACAACCATGGTGACTGGGACTTCTCTCCCTCCACAGCCAGAGTCTTGAAAAAAAACAAAACTGTTTGAAGTGAACAGGCAGGGGATGCAGGGAGGGGTGAGAAGTAAAGAGAAAGAGAAAAGAGTGAACAAAGAATAATAATTAAAAAAAAATAAAGGACCAACATCTTGCATATGTTTGACTGAAATGGGTTTGGGTGGAGGAGGTTGGGTTAATACTCACACTAGGGGACAGCTGAGACCCAACAGGCTCACTGCATGCCACACTGGAGCAGGAGTTGGGTTAGCATACCAGTGTAGAGCTGAGACCCAAAAAGCTTACTGCATGAATGCTAAATCAGGGCAGAGCTGAGACTCCACTGAGGTTGGTTTCCATTTTCTGACTCAATTTCTTCATAGGAGAATTGCTGTCACTGTTTGCACAAGAGTGCTAGATTAGTGACCTGCACTCAGGTACTCAGAATGATTAAACTGTGCTGATGTCACACCACCTGGGGGGAAAGGGGTATTGGCTTGAGGAAAACAGCACTTTCCTGGGCAGTAGAGTTCTGGAGGGTTGAAAGTTTGCCCATGGAGAAAAGGAGTAGGAAGGGCCAAAAATGGTACATCCTGGGGTGCTGAAGGAATGAAAATAGGATATTTTATTTTCCCCAGAGCAGACTAACAATAACCTTGAATAACTTGGGTCAAAGATAATCTTCTCCTGAGATGGCATAATTTTAATGTTTGGATGCTACTTAGCATGGGTTACACCTTTTAATGGGTGGATCCTCCTGTTTTAAGTGCCTTTATGATAGTTTAGAAATGATCTATGGGTGCCTATATACATACTCCGGGGTAGAGAGGGGTGCATTTTAATTGGAGTTAAAACACCACAGCATCTTGTGTACTTAACACTCCACATTTCAAAATAGCCACAGAGGCACTTTAACTCAACACCGACAAGTGCAAGGTGATGCACCTGGGGAGGAACAACTGTCACCATACCTACAGGCTAGGGGAACTCCCTTCTCATCAGTACAGAGGCAGAAAAGGATCTTGGAGTCATCATTGATGCCAAGATGAACATGGGCCGGCAGTGTGGGGATGCAGTCGGGAAGGCCAACCACACCTTGTCATGCATCCACAGATGCATCTCAAGCAGGTCCAAGGAGGGCCCTCTATGAGACACAGTTCAGGCTGCAGCTGGAGTACTGCATTCAGTTCTGGGCGCCGCACTTCAAGAGGGATGTAGACAACATGGAGAGGGTCCAGAGGAGGGCCACTCGCATGATCAGGGGGCAGTAGGGCAGGCCCTACGAGGAGAGGCTACGGGACCTGAACCTGTTCAGCCTCCACAAGACAAGACTGAGGGGAGATCTAGTGACCTGATACAAACTAGTCAAAGGGGACCAGCAGGCACTGGGGAAGTCCCTGTTCCCCTGTGCACTACCAGGAGTGACCAGGAATGACAGTCACAAGCTGGCAGAGGGTAGATTTAAGCTAGATATCAGGAGGCGCTACCTCACGGTCAGGTTGGCTAGGATCTGGAACCAACTTCCAAGAGAAGTGGTGCCAGCTCCTACCCTGGGGGTCTTTAAGAGGAGGCTAGATGTACACCTTTCTGGGGTCGTTTGACTCCAGTACTCTTTCCTGCCATGATGATCTGCTCAGGTCCCTTCCGACCCTAGAAACTACGAAACTATGAAACTAAAACTCATTCAGCAAGTTTTAGTTAAAGAGCCCCTGCTGCCATATTGAAATGTGAGACACAGAATACATGAGGTGCTGCAGCACACTGGAGCATGCTAATTAAAGCAGGTTGCTAATCATAACAGAGCAGGATGCTAATCAGAACATCTGAGCACCCTATGACACCACCCTGGGAATCAAAGTTGTTCAGAGTCGTGCACTGTTACAGGAAACAAGCTAATGTTTAGAGTCTAGGAACAGACTAGGACAAAGAAAAGAGAAACATTCAAGGGGAGGGGATGCTACTAAGGCAGATAATAAGTAGATTAATTAGATTAATTCATATGAACAATGAGTTAGCAATTGGAGGGACACTGGAGTACACAACCAGTCCAAGCAATGGAAGAAAAATCATTATCCCTGTTGAGATCAAGGTTAATATAGTCTTTCTTGTTCAGCAATTCTGTGTTCAAGCTGGTTTTCAAAGTTTGTTTGTTTGTTTAAGGACAGCTACTCTGAAGTCAGTGATCAAATGCCCCTGGCAATTAAAATGGTCCACCACAGGCTTCTGCCAGTTCATTAATAGCATCTGACAAAGTAAGTTCTTGCTTGTGCAAACTCTAGCATTTCTAAGTCTCTAAGATGCCACCCTGCCCCACCTTCTATTTTACTACATGTAATTGATTGTGTTCTGTTCAAATCAACTGCTATTTGACAGGACTTAAATGAGTAATCAAGCTATTATTCTAATGATCATAGGGTGCTGACGGATGTGGGGGGGAAGCAGAACAGTGCTTTACTGAAAAAGAAAACATGTTTGTTTCATCTGGCTTTCCCAGTGTTTGTATAGATTGCACACTTAAGCGGGGCTTTTGGATTTTTATCAAATAGCTGATTCAATTAGACTTCAGGAAAGCCAACTCTGACAAGCTCAGGAGGCTTGTCAGTCAGGCCCTAAGGGACCATGACCCCAGGAAGAGGGGAGTTCAAGAAGAGTGGTTGCTCCTCAAGGGAGTGATCCTCAATGCACGAGCTAATTTTATTCCATCTTGAAGGAAAGGCAGCAAGAGGGCACAGCAGCCCCCCTGGCTCTCCAGGGATCTAGCAGACCTCCTGAGGCTAAAAATAAAGGCCTACAAAGGATGGTGGATGGGATTCACCTCCAAGGAG
>NW_017728918.1:40062543-40065271 GCF_001723895.1 Crocodylus porosus
ATCTTCAAGAAAGGGAGGAAAGTGGATCTGGCAAACTACAGGCCCATCAGCCCGACCTCTATCCTGGGGCAGGTCTTAGAAAAGTTTATTAAAGAGGCCATCTTTAATGGACTGGTCGAAGCCAACTTCCTGCACAGGTAGGCAGCACAGGTTTGTTGCAGGTAGGTCTTGCTTGACCAATCTCATTTCCTTTTATGACAAGGTGACCTGTCACCTGGACAAGGGAGAAGAGATTGATGTCATATATCTTGACTTCAAAAAAGCCTTCGATCTGGTATCCCATGATCACCTCTTGGCGAAACTGGCCAGCTGTGGCTTGGGGTCCACCACGATCCACTGGCTTGGAAACTGGCTCTGTGGTCAGACCCAGAGGGTGGTAACTGGTGGAAGTCAATCATCACGGTGTTCTGTGACCAGTGGGGTCCCCCAAAGCTCTGTCCTTGGGCCCATATTGTTCAACATCTTAATTAGTGATGTGGACATTGGAGTTAGAAGTGGACTGGTCAAGTTCTCTGATGACACCAAACTGTGAGGCAAAGCATCCACACCTAAAGACAGGAGAGCGATCCAGGCTGACCTGGACAGGTTCAGCAAGTGGGAGGACAAGAACCTGTTGGTGTTTAACACTAAAAAATGCAAGGTTGTTTTTGGAGTACTGCATCCAGTTTTGGGCCCCATGATTCAAAAAGGATGTGGAGAAGCTTGAGAGAGTCCAGAGAAGAGCCACATGCATGATCAGAGGTCAGGAAAACAGACCTTATGATGACAAGCTGAGAGCCATAGGGCTCTTTAGCCTGGAAAAGCGCAGGCTCAGGGGTGATCTGATGGCCACCTATAAGTTTATCATAGGTGACCACCAGTATCTGGGGGAATGTTTGTTCACCAGAGCCCCACAAGGGATGATGAGGTGGAACAGTTATAAACTACTGCATGACATAAGGAAGAAATAGCAGGATGCTAATCAGAACACATCATAGCACCCTATGACACCACCCTGAGAATCAAAGTTTTTCAGAGACATGCACTGTTACGTACCTTATGTTCAGGCTGGACATAAGGAAAAATGTTTTTACTATCCGAGCCCCCAACGTCTGGAATAGCCTGCCATCAGAGGTGGTTTAAACATCTACGTTGGACACCTTCAAGTGAAATTTGGATGCTCATCTTGCTGGGATCCTATGACCCCAGCTGACTTCCTGCCCCTCGGGTGTGGGGCTGGACTCGATGATCTCCTGAGGTCCCTTCCAGCCCTAATGTCTATGAAATCTATGAAATCGGCTATTAGTTAATATCAGCTATTAGATTGAATCAGCTATTCTATAAAAGTGCCCAAAAGCCCCATGAAAGCATGCATTGTATATAGATTTTGGGTGTGCCAGATCAAACTGATATGATGTCTCTTCTAAGCTTGCATGCCATAGGGATGCACTGAGCTAAAAGTAAAGTGCTTTTTTTTCTTCCACATCTGTGAGGAGCCATACTGTCTGTTCTTATAAAATAGCACATGATGTAATATTTTCTGTAACTTCCAAAGACATAAGTTACAGCAAATTTAGTCCTGAGCTACAATCTATGAGGAAAAACTTAGATTTAACTGAATTAAAATTCCCTTCTTTCCTGTTATCCTTATCCTTGCTACCCTGAAATTATTGTAACTGGGACTTTTTTTTAGGTGGGCCTTTTTTTTTGGTGATAGCTTTGGAAATGAGTGGGTACATGCAGTGTAGGCATACTCAGAATGCTTGTAGAAAAATAAGGGGAGTAGTTACAAGCATGGCCTTAGGAAGAAGCCAAAATACAAGCTTCTTTGGGGTACTGTATTCATCAGAAGTATGAATGTGGATATCTTAACTAAGAAACTAGCCACTGTCTACTCCTGCTTATTCTCTGAAGCAGGAACTTATGTACATTGCTTACAAATAAACATGTTGCACCAAAGCAAGTTGTTGAATGAATCTTTCTTGATAAGCTAAGAAACACAACAATGTTCAAACAATGGCTACTATTCAAGCTGAAAGGGCAACAATATCTTGATACAAGTGTGTGCTATTACCTACTTAAGCTGTTGCTACTGCTGCTCGTTTGACTTCAGTCTTTAGTGCACACTTCCTGGTAGTTTATTTTCCTAAGCCCACTTAACCAAGGGGAAGGGATGGAACATAGTTCTTAGTGTCCTCTAAAGTGTATGTGGAGGAGGAAGAGAGGGGGAAGGAGAAGACTTCACTTGCCTGTTTTAGGTCTAAGGGAAATGGGAGCAAGTTTGGGTTATTCAAATTCTCACAATCTCACATTGCTGGTTAATCAATTTCCTTATAAACTTTAGACTTTTTTTCTGAACTGGTTAGAGCAGGTCATCATATGGCTTTCTTGAACTGTATCAACTACTTCTCAGTTGTGAGGTTTTTTTTCCAACCCATCTCAGAATTGCCCTCACCTGTTTTGTTTTGTCTCTTCTTTCTATTTCCTTCACCAAATAAAATGCGTCTTTATTTCTGTCTCTCTAGACAGATTTCCTTCTTTCTTTTATTATTAGAATATTCCTTCGTAATACATCTTACTTCATATAAAAGTTCTAAATAGGAAATATTTCTCTGTCTTTCTATGCATCAAAACCCTTACTCTTGAGTGTGGTTAGCTACAGACCTCCCACTCAAAGTCCTGAGCTTGACCAGGAGTTCGCCCGGGAACTGACTGAGGCCGCTTGCTCCAGGACCTTGATTGTCATGGG
>NW_017728918.1:40065282-40073379 GCF_001723895.1 Crocodylus porosus
CATTGAACACCTTCAAGAGTAAATTGGATGCTTATCTTGCTGGGATCCTATGACCCCAGCTGACTTCCTGCCCTTTGGGCATGGGGCTGGACTTGATGATCTCCCGAGGTCCCTTCCAGCCATAATGTCTATGAAATCTATGAAATCAATCAATTCTGTCTTTTACTTCACCTCCTTCAAGAGTTTCTTCAGCTACTATTTGTACACTAAAGGTTGGTGCTATGCTGATAATTTTTCAGAAAAATGACCTTCTAGCTCTAATGCATTTACTACTACAGTACTTCATGTTTTCTCTGCACCCACCCCTCTGAGTCTGAGGACAGTCCCCTTCGCTCATTTTGATAATGGCTTCTACTCCTGCTACTGCTATCATCTGTGTTGTGATCAAACTGTCAGTTGTTTTTCTTCTCTTGACTTTGTCAGAAGCTATAGTAGTTTCAGTAAGTTTTCTGAGTTTTCCAAGTGGGATATTTAATATAGGACCTGCATGAATTGTCAGAAACATTTCTTTTTTAACTTTACTGCTATCAATCTTTGTCTCCTAAACAGATTTTGATTTAACAAAGGCCCTACATCCAGAAAGTTCTCACAACAGAGTAGTTGAATCCCACTGAACTACCTGTAAAAGCTACACATCAAGGATCTGAGTGTCTGGTCTATCCAGCAACCACAAGTCCAAACACAGCCTATGAAAATCTGATCTTTCATCAAAATTCCCACTGTAAAAGTCTCTATACACAGTAAACAGATGGCTCAACCCCAAAATGAGTGAGTGTCATAATCCTTTTTCACATTTATCATCTCCCCTGCTAGATGTATTATGGAGACAGGCTCTGCAAATTAAAAACTATTTATAAAAATATTTTCAGTTAGGTTTTTAATGTGTGCCACATGGATATACATAATCATTGGGTTGAAATGGACATCAAGAATCATCTAGTTTAAGTCCCTGCATAGATCCTTACACCTATTTGAGATAGATATCTATCCAGCATCTTCTGAAAACCTCTTTGTAAAACATTCCATAGCTTCTCTAGCCAGTTTAACTGTCCTACTATTTCTACCAGTGCTGTGGCAAGAAAGTTTAGTATCTGGGGCAAAACCTGCAGCGGCAGCCCACCCTCACCCTCATCCCATGCACAGATCCAGGGGGCACACACCTCTCTATGCTTGCTCAGGAATGCACACAGAGGCAGGAGCCACCCTCCTCTTGTCCCTGTGCCCCCCCATAAGGCACTCTTGGCTCCACCCCATGCCCCACCTCAGCTAGGCAGCACCTGTTGGCACCCCTTCACTTTGGGCCTGGGGCACTTCCTCGCTTGCCCCACCCCCTTGCGACAGCACTGGTTCCTACAGTAAGATACATTTTCATATAAATCTGGTTGCGTGCATTTTAAACCCATTGGCTCATCTCCCATGGCAAGGGAAGACAGTTTTTCTTCTTTCTCCTCAAATATTTGGAAAAAAAGGCCAATCACAATATCTTTATTGCTTACATTTGAATTCTATATAGTTGCTTTACAGCCTTATTAAAATGTGGTACCCAGCAGTAGTACAATACTGGACACAGCTGGTTGTGATCTAACAGTCCATCCGACCTCAGCTGTGCAATCAGCACAAGACACCTCACTGATAGGAGCAGTTCAGTATTGATCCAGTCGTAAATGCCTGATGATTCTAAATAATACAGAACATAGAGTAATTGAGAAAACACTCACTCCAATCCCTGTTTTCCTACATCCAAGTCTGAAGCAAAGCGGGGTGAGTCTTTCCAGTACTTTTCATAAGCCCCTATTGCCTTCCCTTCCATCCCCTGCCCTATTTAGTCTTCAGAAGACTGGCCTCTAGTCATTACTTCAGGCTAGAGCTTCTAAGAAGTTTAAATCTGTCTAATACAGTTTTAATGATAGTTGCATACAATTACTTCAGGAATATCAGTCTGTAAACCAGTATTTTGAATGCTTGTGATTTAAAAAAAAAACAAAAAACCCCTAAGCTATAATTCTGACTAGTGTGGTGTTATGTACTTGCCACTGCTTTTTGCTTTTTTAAACCCTGACAAAAATCATGTCATGTTGAGAGGTCATTTTCCTTTTCCTGTAAGTGATTCAGGACACCAGGGCAGCTTTATTTTCTTTTTCTTCTTTTTTTTAAACAATGACTATCATGGCCAACCTGGGATTATCATTGCATTAGGGACCGGCAGAGGTGCTAGGATTTTTTTCCCCTGTGACACTTGTGGAATCAGAAAGGTTAATTAACTGAAAACAAGAGATTCTGTGGAAATGTGTAGCTATCTACAAGTGCTCAAAAAAAGAATATAGGCAAATTTCCATTAGAAACATATCCAGTTTCTCACAGCTCACCTATCTGACTGATAAACAGCCCAAAAACACATGGTTTGAAGAGTAGCTCATCATCAGGGATCCTGGTCATTTCTAATTTTAAAAAAATCCCCAATTTGTCAGTTATAGATAGATTAGTGGCATTTCATTTTAATCATGAAAAATGTGGATTTGGGATTACTTATTTTAATCTGAAAATTGGTTTTCTTTTTAAAATCAGATAAAACCATGATCCTTGCTCGTCATATAAACTGCCATCCTTATGTTAGAGTTGGGGACTCCAAAGCTTCCAGACTCCTAGGACAGCAGTTGCCAACTGTGGAGTTTCCTGCTCCAAGATTTGAATAGCGTAGGACTTAGCTGGCTGGGAAGTATCATAGTGGTTTGAGGTCCTAGAATATTCTTAGATGTGGAACTATTATCTAGGGGCTGCATATACTCAGTAGGGGTGTGCAAAGTGAGCCCTATTTGATTCAGATTCAGCCTGAATCACAAACAGCGATTTGACTAATTGATTCAGATCACTGTCCCTGATTTGATTTGCTCAAATCCAAAGATTTAATGCTGATCTGGAGAATCAGTGATTTAGACACAGACACGGCTTTAAAAGTTTTTTCTACATACCTTGAGATAACAGGCATGGCTGGTGAATGCTGTGATTTTGGGGCACATGGAGCATCCCACAGGAGTGCGGGGGGTAGTGAACTTGGAAGTGGAAGTACTTCTGGTCCACTTCCGGGTCTGTGAGGGAGCACACGGGGGGTCCCCCTGTGCCCTGCCAACTTGGTTATCAGCCACAGAGGGACTCTGGGTGCCCCCACAGACCCAGGAGGTACCAGTCACCAAACCAGGGGATGCGGAGGGGGTGGGCAGTGCGCTCCCTGGCGGATCCAGAAGTGGGCCAGTAGTGCTTCTGGTCCACTTCCAGGTCTGCTGCCAAGCATGCTGGGGAGCCCCCCGTGATTCTGTGGGATGCTCCATGCAGCATCACAGCACTCACAAGCCCCTGCTACCTAAAAGTATGTAGAAAAAACATTTAAGGTTGTGTCTATCTCTGAATCTCTGAATCAATTTGGAGGGTTCTGATTTGATTCAGAGAGATTAAGGGGTCCTCTGATTCAATTTGGATTAGGAGATTCAGCCACGGAATTGGGCCGAATCTCTGCCTAATTGAATCAGGGACTGAAGCTTTGTACAGCCTGAATACCCAGCAACTGATTGTCAAGGACCATATCACTTTATCTCAGTCAATACCTACTCTATGCTGGGGATTACATTCTGTTTTGTGTCTGTTTCCTAAACAAAAGTTTTAAGGAATTTCTATTTGGTTGGAAAATTTCCATCAGAACTAAATATTGAGATTTTCTGCACATTTATAGCGGCATACCAAGTAGTGTGGGCAATGAGACACTGAACAAAAGTCAAAGAATGAGCAGCTGCTTCCACACAACCATCAACTTAGTGCTAATGATGTTGATACAGCTGTTCTGACTTCTTTGCAACAAAGACACTTCGCTTGACAAAGCACATTGGAAAAGAGGCGAGTACTTCCTCCATTTGTAGCATCCTGCTGGCTCCTGAACAGATTGCCACCCTTCATCAATCCACTCTTGTACCTTCTCATCATCACCATCAATCATGGGTTCCCACAGTAGTGTGCTCATCTATGATGATTACACATTAACTGATACTTCAGAGGAATCCTCTCCAGATTTAATACAGCCTCCCTGCCTGCAACCAAACTATGTCAAGTACTTTGCTGGTTGTCTAGTCCTTACTCTACAGTTGTTAAAATTATATTTGAATTTCTGGGCTCCAGATCTCTAAGTGTTGTGACCAACACTGAAGATTGATGCTAGTCTCTTCCCCATGTGTTGGTGAGCTCTTACCTTCATGATAATAATAGCTCTTCAAAGAACATTTTTTTTAGTCTGGTGACTAAGACCATTTCTGCTCCTGACAGAAACCGTGCTTGTCCCAGTACAGAAAAAAAAAACCTGATCTTTCTCAAGGACTGTGTTGCTCTTGTGAAATTGTATAAAGTTATGATAAAAATGTGAAACATATAGAATGTCAAACACTGGGGAAAAAAGAAACAGCTCCAGAGTTACGCAACTGACAAGAACAAACAGGTCAATAGCCTTGGCTTGTGCTAGCCTCAAAAAATAGGTTAAAACACCTTAATTAGAATCTTAAAATGATAACTGTACACAGAGACTGGCACTCTTGCCTACATAGAAACCATTCAAATTGTTTTTGTTACCCTTCCTAAATATGTGGGGTAGATTATTATTAATTTAATAAAGAGGATATTATTACATTAAAGCAAAGTGAGAGGATCCAACATGGCTCACACTAAAACACAAAAATATACTATGCTATTTTTTTATTATTATTATTCATGGAATGGGCAAATAACATTTTATTAAACCTTGACTTTATCATTACAATATTTTAATGAAATTTTTACTCACAAATTAAGCAATAAAATAGGTAAATCCAAGACAAGATATTCATGAATAATTATATTAATATGATAAGTATTAAGTTCTCAACCTAAGACTCAAAAGGAAAGATTTTTAGAGAATAGTTGGTAACAATATCTAAAAAAAGAAAAATTCAGTTTGTATTAGAGTATATCAAATTGGGCACCTAAATTTGAGGCATCCAGACATCACCAGTCATGTTAAGTATCTTATCATTAATGGAGGGAAGATTATTAACTTAATAAATAAATATTCTTTGAGAAATTATATGACATTATGTGAATGCTGATCCTACCACCAGCTGAAACAACTCTCCACAAAATACTTAATTGTATTCAGCTGATCACCAAGAACCTGAGGCTCAGTGAAACAGGCCAATATAAACTGAATCAAATTAAAAGGGAGAAATACAAAACAGATATAGAGACTTGGGATGCTTGTATCTTTTAATGAGTGCACTAGAAGGGTAATTTTAGCACTTCAGCCAAGATTAAAAAAATGAAAGAAAAAAAAAACAGCAAGAAAACAACAGTTCCTAAATCTATCTTTAGGTACCTAAATGAGTAGTCTGTTTTTTAAACAGTGTTGAGCACACAACAGCTCCCACTAAAATCAGGAAAGACGTCAATTTTTAAAGGGGAAAAAAAATCTTGGTTCTACACTCAATTAGCTAACCTCAGGGTTTGGGAAACCTAACATTACAGTGTCACAGTAGGGAAGAGATTCCCAGTTTGAAAAGATTAAGAATAAAAAAGAGGAGGGAAGTGTATGGAGAAGTAAAGAAGGGTGGGTGTGCATGTAATAAAGACTGTAGCAATGCAGCCATTGATTCAGGCAAGAAACTAAATAGTACATTATTCAAGTCCACATGATAGGCACCCTATGGTCTGAGTAACTTAGCTAATGAATTTCCTAAGTGCTAATAGTCATTTTTGAAAATACACGAGTAGAATTAAAAAAGAAAAAAATGAAGTACCAATTTGTAAATTAAGAAAAGAGAAAGAGAGAGAGAAGGGTAATGCAGCTATTTAACACCTTGTAAATTTAATTTTAATCTCAAGTGGTGAAAATATTAAAGAAAATAGTATGGGGAAAAATGAAAGCACATGGTAGATAGTGGAAGCAGAAATAATCTACCCCATTATCATAAAATGGTAGAGGGATTGATAAAATGAACTAATAAATCTTTTTCTTCTTCTAATACCTAAGGTTCCAGTACCTAATTATCAGTGTTGGCTACTAAATCTTAAAAGACAAATGTGAAAAATTGCTAGATGAAAGGGATGCCTAGATTTAGTTAAAATGTGATATAATGTTTTCTGATAACTTAATTGAAAGATTAATTCAAACTGCCTTGAATAGAAGTGCTCTGAATAATAATAACATTCTTTGTCATCTGCATCAAAACTGGATCTACATAGAAGTTAATAACAAGATAGCAATATATTACTTTCAAGTCTCCTTTTTTTACATGCAGCTTTTTCAAATCTTTGAGGAAGAGCAGTTAAACATGTTAATTAGCATTTGCAGATGGTTATAAATTTGATTTTCCCCACAAACAGAAGTAGAAACAGCAGCAAAAAAATAATAGAATGGAATCAAAGCCAGGTTTTTAGAGGTATTTGTGCATCTAAAAAGCTGACAATCACTGGGTTTTTTAAATCACCTAACTCAGGGATAGGCAGTTATTTTGGCTGGAGGACCACTTCACGAGTTTTGGTGAGCTGTCAAGAGCTGCAAAGGTGGCCCCGCCCCTTGACAGGTGCTCTGTTCCCTAGTTGCCATCTTGGTACTGTAAGTCCTGCCACCTAACCCCGGATCTTCATCATTGGAAGTCTCTGCCCTTTTGGGAATTACTCCTTTTGGGAAGGGGGTTTGCCATCTTGGAACCAAAAAACCCCCAACAAATTATACACTAAAAATCTGACATGCACAATAACACATTTAAAATTTTATTTTTAAAAGATTTTTTTGTCCTGATTTGGGTGTGTTTGCATCATGTATATACAGTTGATTGCATAATAGCTTAAAATGAAATCTTATTCTTGTACATTGTGGGGAGTGTGGAAGAATGTGGGAGGTTTGGGGGATGTGGGTATATGTGGGGTGTGGAGGAGGGTGTTGGGGTATGTGTGGGTATGAGTGGCTTCTAGGGTGTGTGTGTGGGGGTGGGTGCATGTGTGTGGTGGGGTGTGTACGGATAGTAGTGAGCAGGGTTTCTCCCAGAGACCCACAGGTGTGTGGGGGTGCATGTGGAGAGAGGTGTGGTGTATGGTATTTTTAGGGTGTGTGATTCTGTGTGGGGGAGGGTGTGGTTATGGTGGGGGTATGCATGGGAACCCCCCCCCCCCCATATTCTTTGTTTAACTACAGGATTATCTTAATTATTCAGGGTAGTCAGAAGACTAGGGAGAGAATTTCTGGGGTGTAATGTTCAAAAAACATAATAGTTCTTTGACCCTCTCTCTCCTTTATGGGCACATCCAGATGAGCATGCATGTATGCTTTGTGGCACTGCAGACCCATCTGTGGTGCCACATACCACAAACCACATATGCAGGCGTTCCCTGCACTGCTAATTTGCAGTACAGGAGGAGGAAGAGAGTTTGATACCAGGAAATCCTGGTGTCAAAAAAACCTATGCTAGAAAAAAGCACGGTGGTGCACATGGCAGCAGTGTGCACCATCTGATACCAGAGCAATGATGACTAGAGCCATGCTGTGGCTGCTGGCCAGGCTTTGTGTTGCCAAATTGCTTCTGCTGGAGCCACAGGGGTCCCCAGAACCCCGTAATGCTGCTGGGGCCAGGCTAGGTGCTGGCCTCAGCCTCTGTTAGCCCACCCAGGGCAACTTGCCAGAGCGCACACATGTGGGTGTTTTCTGGGGAAAAGTAGCAGTAGCACAACCATGTGCCACTACTGTTTGTCCTTGGGGAAAACACATGTGTGCACTCATCTGGATATGTCCTAACTGATCAGATAATACAGTATTTCAATCAAAACCCTCTAAAGTTGAATAAGTGGTATAATACAGTATTTCAATCAAAACCCTCTAAAGTTGAATAAGTGGTATAACTCTTTAGCCTTTGTTTAAAATAAAATAAACACATAAAAATGCAACAGTTCCTTTAGCTTCTAATTTAAAACTTGCATTTTGATTTACATTCATAACTTTTAAAATGAAAAGGCAACTCCAGAGTGTCTCCATGTTCTAAATAAAACAACACACACACTTTTGATCATGTCAATGACCAGAAAGATAGTAAG
>NW_017728918.1:40073467-40077689 GCF_001723895.1 Crocodylus porosus
TACTACCTTATATTACAGTGAAAATATTGGTACAGTTGATCTCTGGATGTTGTAGACACGTGGCTACATACACACACTACTTCAGCATTTAGCTAAATCTTGCCACCTTCCAACATTGGTATAGGAAGGGGGAAAGTGAGTTTTGAGCCTACTACATGTAAGTTTGGAGACATGTTCATCTTCTCTCTATAGTACTTAAGGGACCACAATAAGATTTGATCAGTTAAGATGCCAAAACATGTATCAAGAAAAAATAATCTTAATTAGCAACTATCAAGGAATTATTGGCACACTTGGCATAATATAAAAATATGAGAAAAAGGATGGATTTTCAGACAGCATAAACTGTAATAGATATGCACTTCCTGTGATATTAAATGTACATTTCTCTGGGTCCTCTTTGAATGCCAACCTGGGTCAATCAATGTGAGGTGTTGTTGGAACAAGAGAGAGAAATCTATTGCCCTTTTTCCACAAGAGATGAAGTTTATAAAATAATCTCTGGTGTGAGATCCTAATCATGCTCAAACTATTGAGGATTCTGTGGGGTGAGAATTTTACCCCTGGAGAGATTTCACATATTGTGCCATGATCCAGCTTTTTATTAACCAGTCTGACTACCGATGGTGGGTATTGAGCAAAGTATTTTTTTCCAAGTTCCTACACAAACATGTTTTGTAGGAAAAAGGATAATGGAGCCTCTCTCATTATCGTATTTGTTGTCACCAGGCATAAACTAACTATCAGAGCCTGAAGATGCAGTTGGTTTGGAATTTTTCAACTGAACAGTTTTCCATCCAAATGTTTGTTCAGATTCGGAGTAGGTTTCCTGGTCAAAATGAGAGAGTGGTAAACCAATATCCCAACTTTGAATATCCAGTGTTGCAATAAGCACACTTAGCTGAGATATGTGAGAACCACATTTGAGTCTTGCTTGGTTATGAGAAAATAGTTGAATTTGACTCCCTCTAATAAAATTATGCATAGCACAAACTTTGATACATTTTTCCCCATAAATAGTAGGTCACACAAAATAGGGTTTGGCATAAGCCCATTAAGTTTATACTTTGTTATTATATGATTGTTCTCCCACAAAAGGGATAGATACTATATCTATTCATAACCCTGGGGCAAATTTACCAAAATGTTTACAGGTGAAGAAAAATCAGACTAGAATACCAAAATTGCACTGATTTAGTGTGGGAGGACCATACCCTCTTCTCACAGGCTGTGCCAAAGAAGCTGTTTGTGTATCCAACTAAATATTAACTGGGCAAGAGAAGTGAGAGGGTGACCATGCAGCTCAAAGTTAAGGTAGTCTTCTGAAAGGTGGGCTGCACAGGGGCTTAAAGATGGACCTTCCACTTATCAGTTCCTATAGTGACCTGGGGTCTCTACAGACATGCAAAAAGCCTGAGCCTGAATTGTTTCAACCTTCGCAGGTTAGTTTAACCTGGCTAGGCTGAAGCAGTTTCCAACCATACAGACAATGCTTCTGGACTGAGGTAATTCAGGCACATGCCTGCAGTGGCTCAGGTTGGAAGCTGGGGGGGCGGGCGCTAGAGTAGCCCTCCCTACTCTTCCATAGTGCTGAGCTGGCAGGGAAGGGGAGAGAGCATGGCCAGGCTCCAGCAGGCCTCTGATTAGTGAGGGGTGTGAACCCCCACCCTGCCTGTAGTCCCAGGCTTTTCCCCACTTGCTGCTCAAGGGTCAGGAGTGTTGCCAGCCTGCAGTCCTGGGCTAGCACTCTGAGGCAAGGGGGGGCAGGGCAGGGGGAGCACAGTGTATGCATCTGTTGATGATATGGAGCTTTTCACTCTCCCTCCCTGCTTCTATAGACAGTTTGCAGCAAACTGACATGAGAGCAAGATGGGGGGAGCTGACAAATGTTTATCATTCTTATCTCAGTGTTTATTGCCCCATTAAGAAAACAGAGAGACTTCCCAGCTATCTGTTGATTCAGCATGGACATAGCACAGCAGTCTGCTAGCTAATACACAGATAACTTCAATGCAAAGCAGAGGGGCGGGAGGAATTCCTGCTTATCAGGGAGCGGTGAGGGGGAGCAAATGGCTCTTAAACAGCTTTGCCAAGGAAGGACATTGAGCTACCTGTTGAATAGCTCCAAAAACACCCTTTGCCTCTGTCCTCTCCCACAGCACGGACTGTAGTCAGCATGTGGTCTGCTACCTAATGCTGAGGTGTCTGTGAGGGAGGGGGAAATGCCTGCAGAGACTGGCACAGGGAGTCGGGGGGGTGGAGCAGAAGCCAGGCAGACGCCTGCAGAGACTGCCGAATCCCAGTGAGGCAGCAGAGGGGCAGGGCCAGCCCTGCTGTGGAGCAGGGGGCCTCACCCAGCCAGAGAGCATGCCAAGATGCTGGGGGAGTCTGGTTTATTGCAAACCAGCAAGGCGTCTGGGGCAGACATTGCATAAACCGGTTGGAGCCAAATCAGTTAAATCTGATACTACATTCAACCAGATTTATCTCAGACTGGTTTCAGCCATTTTCAAACAGGTTTAAGTGCACTGAACATCTGTTCTGTTACAGGTTCAATCCATTTTCTGATCACTTAAACTGGTTTATGTGTAATATCTGACCCTGGTGTTGAAGTTACTTGTGTTGTTACTGTCCTTCTATACCTCCCTGTTCTTGCCCACCATTGTTTCTTGTGAATTTAAGCAATCTCATATCTAGATAGTCACTTATGTGAAATAACAGTGGCATTGGTGGTATAATACCGTTATTAAATGTTCAACAGGATTACTTTTCTTAGTGTAAAAATGTAACAAACTCAAACAAAGGTAAATTTAGTAGTTCAAGAATTCTCAAGTGACTAATTTTAACCTGGAGCTGAAACTTGAGTCTCAAACGCGTAAGCAATGATAGGTACCATTTCATTTTCAATTAGCTTGAAGACTGTTATTTCTTGGAAGCAATATTGAGTAAAAGCTAAAATCTTAAGATTAAATCTTTTACTTGCAAAGATAGGCCAAAATAGCATTGCAACAATGGCATTTTAATCTGCTTTAATCAATCTTTCAACCATCTAAAACTGAATTAAGTTTGTATAGCTTAGTTTTTGATCAGGCTGCTTGTTTAGGTCCATTAAGTTTATAATTTGTTATTATATGCTTGTTCTCCCATAAAAGTGATTATAGTTCATTCTACAAAAAAGTTGTTCAAGGTAGTACTAACATTTCAAAAGGAGACTGCTTACTAATTACATTTCAGTTTTCAGCCATATGGAATGTACCTTAGACAGACATTTGTGGGTATATAAAACAAACCTTCATGTAGATTTTTGTAATAGGTATTATAATACAATCTTTAAACACAGGCTGTGACAGTTTAGGGAATATCATATCCCTAAACTAGTGGTTGTTTTATTTGTTTTGATTTTTGTAAATATCAGTTACAGTTGCATACTAACAAATCTGATCATCTATTTACTAGCGCAACCCCGCATGTAGCAAAGTATTATGAGGGTCATCAACATCCATCAGCCACTGACCACCTTCAACCAGAAAGGAAATGCAGACTACTAGTAGAATCACTGGCTGCTTCCAGATGTTAAAAAAGAAAGAAAAAAATGTTGTTTTACTTTAAACTCAGCACACGCCCATGCTGTCCCTAGCACATGCCCAGACAAGGCATGTGCATTAGTTGGGTCCCGCTCACCCAACATCTGTACAGATCAGACATTTTAGTAGGGATTTTTTGGTGCTTTTATCTAATAGCCAATTGAATCAGCTTTAGCTAAAAGCACCAAAAAGCCCCACTGAAGCACCCAATCTATTCACATGCTGTGGAGTCTGGTTGAAGGAATGCTTTGCTTCTTTCAGTAAAGCTTTTTTTTGGTGGGGGGGAGGGGAGAGGGAGTTGTTCTTTAAATGTCTTTATGCCCCCATTACCTGGTAGAGCTATTGGCATTCTTCAAAGGGTTTGAAACCACAGTTGCACTCAAGACTTTTACCATGGAGAGTCCAAATGTAGTTAGAGGAAAAATGGTTATGGATACAATATAAAAGACATATTCTTTCCACAAAGCAGAAAGAGAACACTAAGCAGGAAGAGTGGGATGAATAAAGGTCCTGGACTTCTGAAAGGGGTTGCCCAAAAACAAACAAGATTTCATAGATTTCATAGACATTAGGGCTGGAAGGGACCTCGGGAGATCATCGAGTCCAGCCCCCTGCCCAAAGGGCAGGAAGTCAGCTGG